>NC_053455.1:47383250-47696222 GCF_015227805.2 Hirundo rustica | reverse complement strand
GTCACTGCAAGGAAGGCAATACGACAGTAGGACAGAGTTAAGTGACAATAAGGGAACCCTACGTCCTGAGCCTATAGTCCAGTTTTCTAAACTTTCATGTCCCCCTCCGTCTAACCTACCTTGACTTTTATACATTCTAATCAACATAAACTGCACATACTAGGACATTAAATACCCTATTTCTACTCAAAACAACCCACAGCAGCACGAAAAAGGTAAACACAATGACACTCTCATAGTCAGAAATGACAAGGAATTCAACATTTTAGAAATAGTCCACAAGTTCACAGAAAAGACCTGGTGCAGTCAGATTTATTTTACCTTTTTATTTCTTCAGGGCCATTTTGTTGTAGTCATGCACAAACAGCCAGAAAAAAGATACACTAGCAAGGGCTGCTCAAGAATAAACATTCAGTCATTACCAGAAGAGTGCTAGTTGTGCTAATCAAAATCCCTCTCAGCCTAAAGGAAGGCAGCTGGCTTGTTGCATCAAAGTCCAAACCAATCAGGGACTCCACCTCTTCTGGGGTCACCTTCCTGCTTCTGCTTCTCTTTCTCCATATATTTATCCTTGAAGTCATCGAAAGAGCGAGTTTCTGCATCTTGTTCTTTCTCTGGAAATAGGTTGGGAAACTGAAAGGTTTGTCCTTGGCCCTAAAGAGAAAACAAGCGGTTAGAGAGACATTCCAGCCTTTCTGCAGTAGCCTTGATCTTAGGGTGAAAGATCACGCTGAATTTTCAGCTAGTGCAGAACGGTACCTCGTGACCTCCCAAAATCCCTTTCCACCCATGTCCCCCAAGATACATGTACATCCCTTCTCCTCAAAAGCTAACTTTCAGCCTCTCCTCCTCTGTGTGCTACTTAAGATACTGACTTTTTTTTCTTTACAGATGAATGATCAGGAGATGGACATCTCTTCAAAGACAGAATCAGCTCAGAGATGTTGTGTGAGTCATACAGTAAAAGCAAGAAGAGCAAAAGAAGTTATTTTGTTAAAGTAACACCACCAGGGAAATACACAGTGGAGCAGGCATTCATTATGTTAACACTCAGGATATGAGCAGCGGTTGTAGTTGTTTAGATCTCAGAGAAGGATAAGGGAGCAGCCTTTAGCAGCTGTTATTGTAGGGTGTAATGAGGGAATACAGAATAACAGATATCAGAGGTCTCTTATCAACAGACATAAAGACTATGGTGTAAAACAATTACAGTGGGAACAATCTGTCTAATATATCACTAATGAGATTAAAAGTGATTACATCTGCATCAGTCATTCTGCCTAACAGACAAGTCATTTTAGTGAAACATCATCATCAGATCTATGTCTCCCACTTGGAAAATAAACATTTGCTTGGTCTCTGGTTTTTATCTAACAGCAGGAAACCATTTTTCTGTGGAAATGTACTATCCCATTAACATTACCTACTTATTTTAGTGGTGTTTGCTCTAAGCACAACTTCATTAAACTCAACAGTATCAGCCCCTCCATTCTGTATAGGACCTTGCATAATAAAACTTGTAACTGGTCACGCATAACCCTAAAAATACTCTCCAAAACACTTGCAAACATTACCATACTTAACTTCTTTGGCAGCATTCTGCATACAGAAATCTCAAGAAAAGCATTTAACTGCTTCAGATGAAGACAGGTGGGTTTGGCTTTTTGTCAGATCAGCCAGTCTTTAAATTTATGTAGTAAAAATAACCAAACAAGAGGCTCAGTTATAAATGGTTCCACAAAGGACATGAAAGGAGCCTTCCCCAGCATACCTACTCTGTATTTTGGGATCAGAAATATGACATATATAAATCCAACAGAACCATCACCACACCCCTGAACCCAGACGAATGTCTGCTGTTTTATTTAATAATATACACTCAACCTAGCAAATAACAGGTGTGAAAAAATCTAAACCTCATATGCTTTGGAGAGAAAAAAGCATTACTTATCCCAGATGAGATTATCCAGACTGAAATCTACAAAATACCAACTCTACCCAGCAATGCTCCAGTTGTTTTTGTAGTGCATACTTCTTGGGGGTTTCCTAAGAGCCTGACCATACTACAAAAACAACAAGGGATCTGCTGTGTACATTGCCTTTTCCTTGATTCTAGCCTGGACAAACTCAACTGGAACATATCAAGGTTTTCCTTTCCATTGGTGTACACTCTGGGGTTTCAGCTCTTTTGTACCTTTAAATTACCAACAGGTATCCTCATAATAGCTGTCCTTTGACAGCTAAAGCACAGTCCCATTTCAGGGCACAGAAACTGGCCTTACCAGGGTCCTTGAGCAAGCCCAAAGCTGCAGCCTACTGAACCTCTTCCTGTAGCAGGATCAATAAGCAGCACCCTTGAGGCCAAGCACTGCCCAGGATTTTAGCACACTGAAGCATTTGGAAAGGATTTGCTAATATTATAAAAAAATGCTGTGTTTTAACTGCACTGTGGGCAGGTCACTCAGCCCTGTGGTACCTACAGAACAGACAGGGCCATACTAAAGAGCTGTCTCTCCTGGAGAGGAAGCCATTTTAGTTAAACAAGTCAGAAAACAACTCAGGCTAATATGGTAGGCACACCACCTCCACTGAAAATCTGAGAACTATTTATATTGGTAACAGTGTAGTAAGGGACTGCTCTTGTTATGCAGCACTGTCCTTCTGGTATGCTTCCAGGACCAATGCATTTCCCTTACTGAAGAATGAAGGAAAGCTGTCCCTAAAGCAGACTAACAACATCCACAGTAATTCACTAAGCATTGCAAAACAGTTACCATTGCAAAAAGAGGGAAGAAAACAAAAAAGATACACCGAGGCTGTAGCAAAACCAGACAAACCTTTAAGTTGTTTATCAAAGTGCTTACAGTTCCCATTTCAAGGCTGGTGGAAGTCAAATATTGAGCTGAAAATGTCAATCTGTATCTGGAGTCTTTTAATAAATCAAAATCAGCACAGACAAGTTGGCTCTTTCCAGTTCTTGTTTTGTGAAGAAATTCTGATTTTGGCTGGCAGCCAAACACGATTTGAAACAGCCAAGACATTACACCCTGAGAACTGAAGGTTGATAAATCTTAAGTAACAATACTCTGCAGTAATACTGCACTGTAAGGCTCTGGAGTGATGAAAGCTCTATGAAAAATAGCTGTTGTGCATGCTCAGTAGCTAGTTTTCAGAAGAAGCCTGTATCTTGGGTATTTCAAAATTTAAAAAATACCAAAAGGCATCAACTTACATAAAGGATTGTGAGTTTGTCCAGGCATATTTACACACAGTGCATCTTCCACATAGTGCCAGAGGCTACTGAGGTTCAAGCTCATATGCCACCTCCTTAAAAAAAAGCCTACCAAAGGAACAGAGGGATTGTCACTCCTTTGCACAGTGCTGCTTTTTCTTAAACTTTTTCTTTGCAAAGGCTTTTCCTTCTATACAGCAACCATCTGACAACCATATGATAAATGCATGCTCAGAATGAAATCCTCACTGGAATAAAGCACACAATTTTTACCAAGTTCATCAGGGTTTATCTGGTTTACAAACTGCTAGAACATGAAGTGTTGGCATAGTCAACCGGAAAGGAAGATTCTGGCTTACTTGAAAGTAAGCCTTGTATTTGTTCACAGTTTTACCTTCTGCAAGCTATTTATCCCTTTAATTGCTGAATTACTGAAATTCTCATAAGCTGAAGTAACTTCTAAAAGGGCTAGAACTTGCTTCTGCTTTAGAACTTCTCCAGCATAATTACCTTAGTTAGAAGCACAGGGAAAGGGGGAGAAGATAACACCACCTTTCTACTCAACATAGCTGTGCTAAAGGAAAATCTTGTAAAAAAGACAGACACTGGAAAAAAAGTAATTTTGCTCGGATAATTCAGTCTGTCATGGAACTGGGTGGTGCACTGACAGCAAAAGATCTGTTCCACCGATGTGACATGATCCCCTGATGCTCAGGAATTTGTCAGGGTAAGCTTGACCACCATGTGTTCACCTCACTCCCAAGCAAAGCCTTACAATACTAATAAAAAAAAGAACAAAAAAACCCATACAAAGCAAGTCAGAGAGGTGGCACTGAACACCCAGAAAAATAAAGGCAATATGATGATTTTACACACTGTTGTTCTCAGTTTGGGGTCTTCCCAGAGACCTTCCTTTTTCCTACAAATTCTAAGGTTATGCACAAGTGAGATGTGTGGTCCAGTGTTCAGATAACAGAAACAGAACCCATTAAACTTCTACTCCTGCACAACTCTAATCCTCAATTCAGCATTACCCAAAAGTAAAGTGAATTGTATACAAGGCCTTATGAGGATTCATTTGTTAAATGCTAGTAACATCCTTTATGATAAAGCATCAAAAATTTATTTTCCCTTTGTCTTAAAAGGGTGAAAACACACCTTGTTCTCGGAGTCCAAGGAATTATCACAGGAGTGGTCTAAATTGCCTCCATTCATTTTAATGAGAGGTTAAGTGACCTTAATTAGGCCTATGAAGTCAAGCGCTGGCCTTTCCACTGCTGAGCCTCACGTCAGAAAACTGCTGGAAGGATTATCCAGCACAAACTCACTTACACTTCTCTGACCTTTGAGTTCCCTGAAAAGTTTAGAAATGGAAGATCAACACAGATATTACTGTGCAGCAATGATGTAGCAAACACCAATCATGTAAACAACTGTGAGATCCTCTGGTTATCTGGATAATTGAAGTACTTACTACTGTCCTTCAGAATTAACAGAAAAGTGATGTTTATCGTATTATTAACTACAAAAATGATGGACTCCCAAAAGCATGGGACTCAGTCCAGCAATAGCAGCAAATGCAGCTAAATTTAATAATCCAGTACATTTGAACAATTCTCCTACTACTGCAGTGGTAACATCTGATGCTAAAGCATATAGCAAAACAGCACAGAAAGCAACTTCAAAAATCCACTCAGGAACAACACTGCATATGGATCATCCAAGTTTTCCCTGAATTCAAAAGAAAACTGCTGTCACATCTGATGTGCAAATAGGTTAATTACTGTGAATTTACAGGACACTCTAAACGGGGGTTGAGCAGAAAGCATTTGCAAAAATGTTCCCACCGGTGCCATCATTCAAGCAGCTAAATAGGTGTTAGTCCTAACACTGACAAGGTCAGACTCCTTTTTACAGCCATCTCCACTAGATTTCTCAAAACACATTTAATTAAAAATAGGTCTGGATTCCAGAGGCTTGTCTACAGTTGTGTTCCCACGGGTACTAACACCTGTTAAACTAAACCAGTGAGAACACTGAAGGAGGAGAAGGAGGGAATGTTGTTGTTTTTTTTTAATTTCCTTGATGTTAATGCAACTGCAAAGTTTCCCACTGGTTTTCTTTTCTTCTTTTTTTCTTTTCATTATAATAATTATAGCTGTATTGGAGTAAGGAGAAAGGCTGCTGCACTACATTTATTTTATCTAATTTGCAAAGATATAAAACTTGGGTTTAATTTAAAATATAGAACAGTGTAGAAAAAGCATTTGATACATAGGGCCATAAGTCTATAACTTAAACCTTTCTCACCACATTCCAAAAGGGAAAAAAAGACAAGCAGGCTCTGGAACGGCAAGATATTGTTGATCCACAGCCTTCTATGATTTGAGGTATTTTTTTAGTGTGAAAATATTATGTTTGGACAGATCACATATTTGTCCAGTTACCGCCTGAGAATAAAGTAAACAGCTCTGAATCTCCAAGAAATAGTATTTGGAAAAGAAAGGACAACAATTCTTACATGTGGAACAGCTGGGGCACTAGTCTGACACCTAAGGGCATGTTGACTATGACTTCATACACCTTCCACCTTTGAAATACTTGCAGTAAGTCAATGGATGCATGTGTTGCACTGGGACACATAAGGTGATGCTTTATGAAGAAGGGAAACATAACTGCTTATGAGAATAAATTCAATTTCATTCAGGAAAACTGCATCACAGCCGCAAAGTCACATTGGAAAGAGCAATACTTCCACCTAGTGGGCAACACAAAAATCAACCCAAGACCTTCCAAAAACACATCCATATTTTTCCAGTCATATGCAATTTTAATTTGAAACTGGATTAATGAGAGAAAAAACAGCTGTTAAAAATGGTGGGAAAGCCCAGCTACTCTGACTCATGGCAGATGCAAACTAATTCTCATGAAAATAAGGATTTTACAGTGGTTACCAAAGACCTTCCTAAATTAGGCAGATATTAACAATGGACTGCATGGGGCCTGTAGTGGCCTGATCACCCCATGAATGAGAATGAAGGCAAACCCTTTAGATTCAGAAATGACACTGGGTTTCTGGCTTCACCCACTGTTTCAAGCTGGTGTGAACACAGAGCTGGGAGCTCATTGTCAGACATCAGAGCTAGTGATGAAAAGCAACAAACAAAAGTAAAAAGAGAAAGGGGGAGGAATAAAGAAACTTAAATGTTAATGGAATTAACAGACCACAATAACAATAGGAAAAAAAATAGACCGAAGAGACCAGGAATGAGGTGAGGAAAAAACATGAGAGACCAAGCTTCACTGGCAAGAGTTTAGCCAACAGTCAGGGTTCCCTCCCTTGACATGAAAAACACCACCAAAAAGTGGTCTCTTGACCCTGTTCATGGAAGAGATGGAAAACATGGCATTCCTTAAGAACTTATTACGGCAACTACAGTCTAAGGCAATAAGGAACTCTCGCTGTCCCATGTACTAAGAGACCTGAGCCACACTGCAAACAGGGCTCCGTGCCTTGCCCAGAAGAAAAAACAGGAGGCTGGAGCAACAACCAAACTACTCCTGTGCACCTGCCTCCAATACCAAGCTAGTTCCTGTAAATCTCCACACCTGGGCTGACCAACCCCTAAGGTTATGTCAACTGTTCTAGGTTGAGAGGCTGACTGTGAAATAAATGCACAAAGGCACTGCCTTAAATGTCTTGCTTCATCAGAGCAGCAGCACTCTGCTTGCCACTCCTTCCCCCTGAGGATCTATGGGTTGCAGACTCCCTCCTTCTCACCTCAGCAGACATAGGACACAAGACTGCATTACAGTGAAATAAAATTTGAGAACTGACTACAGTTCACTAGAGACACACGTCTGCCTCAGTCTTAGGAGACAAGTTTCTAAAAGCAAGGAAGTCACTAGCAGGAGGCTGTGGCAATGGAAAGTGTCTGCAACTACCGACTAAAAGGAACAACACTCAGAGAAAGCAACTTGTGAGATAAATCATCAATCCAAGCATTCACTTCCGAATTGTACAGTCCTGCTCTCCAGCAATCAAACACCTAGCACAGACCATCCAGGAGGAGAATTTGCTCACCAAAGCAGAGACTCTTCCTTGAAAAAGGAATGTGTGTTTTAGCCATTGTAATGTAAAATCCTCACAGAGATCAGGTTGCCTTTAACTTCACTAGAGTAAATCAAAGTTACTCCTCAACTAAATACACCTCTGTTACTATTTAGTAACATTGCACTTTATACTATTCTCTTAAACTAGGTAAGGGCTGTCAAGAAAACTATTCCGTCCTCACTTTTCTTCCCAGAAGGGGCTTTAGAAAAAAACTTCTAAAGGTATTTAAACTTTGAAATATTAAAAATCACATTTCCCATTGTCTGTGACTCTTTAGTTTGATCCCAAGTCCATACAAAGTCTTAGCCAGTCTTTAAGATCACAGAGTGTGCCCCCAACACTGAATCCTTGTCCCAAGGCAGAGTAACAGCGATGTTGTGTTGCCAACTGCAATTTTGAGCTTATGGTTTTACAACCTTAAATACCATCCCTTTAATGGTATGTGAAGGGGTTTTCTATCACTGGTCACACTTCTTTTTTGCATAAAGACAGGTAAGCCCAAGTTTAAACTACGATTTTGTAAAGAAATTTACAAGAACATGAAGCTCCTTTTCCACTGGGCAACCAATGTATGTTTCAGAGCCCGGTTCAGCCACAAAGCATGCTTGTTTAGACATGACTAAAGGCTCTCCAAGGAACAAGCCTTAGTCTTCTCTGAAATTCAAAGACCTTTAATAAGAACTTCCCTACCCTCACAATATATTCTTTCATTTACTGGACATTTCAGCAATCAACCACCCAAGTCGTGAACCCTCCAACGCAGAGACTACAGGGTCAGCATGAAACTCTGGCAAAGCAGCACCCTATGACATCAGTCCACAACCTACAGACAGACCTCAAACCAACATGGGACTTAAAAAACAACCATTTGTTTGAATTTGATCTTTAGACCAAGTCATTTAAGTTTCTTTACATTGTGGAATGTGTTAAAGAAACTGTCACTATTAGAGGATCGGCAGAAATATTCAGCCAACCAGGACAACTCACTGGCCATTATTTTCAGCTTGGCTGGTTAACAGTGCCTTCCTCTTTCCTCACAAGCATCCATGTCAACTCACCAGCTGCACGTAGGCGACCTTGTAATCTGGCTTCTTCACTCTCTGATTCCTGTGATTCCTCTTGTTGTTTGCACCTGCAGAAATGAAGAGAATCCTGTCTTTTACCTCCCAGGACTTCTGAGTTCTCCTAAGCAAGACCAAGCTGAAGGAGGGACTTGGCTATCTCTGATTTGTTGTTAAGGGGAATACTCTTCCTTCACTTCCAGCACAGCACCACAATTATTAAAGTACCGAAACTGGTGGACACTGCTCTCCTTGTTTACAAGCAGGGAACCAAGGCTTCACCAGCCTGCTGCCATTGCGCCTTCACACATGAAGTCTGAAAAGAAGCAAGAAGTCTCCCAAGTAGGGGTCAGGGGTGATAAACTGCCCTCCCAACATCCACAGCTTCGGGAAGACAAGGAGAAAATGACCACTGAATACCCTTAAACTTGACAATTTTTACTATTCAGCTGATGAACTGGATCTACTGTTTATACACCAGGATATTATATTCCACATCCAAACAAACTAAAGCACCTCAACCCTCTCCAACCATGCTGGTCACAACTGAAGTGGGAAGTACAACTTACCCCTTCATGTAAGGCAGACATTAAAACTCTCAGATTGGGCATTCCAACCCTCTTTAACCCTGACTATATACCATCACCTCAAATTAGCAGTGAGGGGCAAAATGTTGTAAGGACAAGCATGACTATTTTTCAATGATGCTTGGAACTACATGTATTTGGTATCATCCTCCCCAACAGTATTTATGACTTAATTCTGCTTTTCACATAAGCATATTACAGATTATACTTCCAGGTTTTTTCTTCCTTTGTAAGTTAAGAGTTTTACAACCTTATTTTGAAGCTTTTTCTTTTATCCTCCATTTTTCACTACTACAGGTCTTTTCTCCTATTCCTTTTTAAATCATCATTAATCTTACCATTATATATACCAGATATTCCTTTCAGAGAGTCACTGCATGAAAAATGAAAAACGCAGCTATCAAAGACGTCCTAACCAACAAGTAACTCTCAACTCCATAATTATACTGTCTGGTAATCAAAAATGTAAACTGACATGAAAAAAAGAGAAAAATATTCCTGACTGCATCCAAACTGCAGTCAGAGAAGCTCTGGGGAAGGAAGCATTCATATGTAAAGGTGACATTATCTAAATTTATCTTATTTCAGTTAGAGATGAGTCCCTCTGCCTCCAAGTCAGAGTTCAGCATAAGTTAAACTAGGAATGTTTTTTCTTTTTCTCTTAGGTTGTCTTTTTGGTGGATTTTTGGTGGGCATTTGGGTGTTTTATTGTTGTTGTTGTTGTCATTTCTAGGGTTTGGACAGGAGAGAAATACCAAAAGTGGAAACATTCAAGTCTGTAGCAGAAATCTGGTAACAACAGGTGATAAAAACCTGAAAGCTTGTAAAGATGTTTTTCTGACATTATCTACTGGTTCAACAGAGTGTTTTTCTTTGCTGTACAAACTTTGATTTTTGTTAGACCATAACACCTGTGTGCATACATGTAAGCTAATCTCAGCTCATTTTTAAATGAAGGCTACAAGTGAATTCAAGTTTAATTACTACTTGTATTAAAAAACATGAAGCAGTTCCTTCCGAAGGGAGATACCCACTGGTCTTCAAGGAGAACCAGTACCAAATACAAAAGCACAAGGTAGATAACTGTCAAGACGATTAGGCTTTTTAGACTGAGATTTTTCTTTTTGGAGTGAAACTTATAATTTAATCACAGCATTCAAATATGAAGTGGTGCGTGTTCATCTGAAGGGATGAATGAGTAACTGCTAACAGACATCACCACCTAAGCACCTGGAACCAGTGCAACCAAATTCTGCTGAAATCTAACAGACCTTTTGAAAGGTAGAAGTCTGCTCTGGCTGTGCGGGGATGCCGTATTCATCCCCTTGCATTACTCAGCTGCACTTACCATACTGTATCCTGGTCCTCACAGCAGCTACCGGCACATTGTATATTCTTTCAAGGTAATTCCTGATATCCACTTTTGTCATTCTAGGCAACGAAAAGACATTTTGGGGAAAGAATGGACGAACAAACAAAAGAAAGAAAAGTATAAATATTTAAACAAAATTAACTAGAGACTGATTGATACTACGGAATAAATATGTCTTCTTCTTGTTTTAACCGAGACAGATTTACGACAAGAAAGTGTAAACTCAACCTAGACCACACACTGCTACAGCAATTTATGATCCATAAACTGTAACAATTGTCAAATACTTTATCCTCTGTAGCCTCAACATTCAAAATGCCAAGCATATTCTCTGTTCAGCAGGCTTTCTCACTGCCCAACCTGAGACACCTCTTTTTATTCTGAGTAGGAGCTGTTGATCTCACCTGCCAGTCTTATGGGCTCTAATGCGTGCCAGCAAACTGTCCAGGCTGAAAGAGTCCTGACAAATAACTGGATACCACGTTGCTTACTCTGGATCATGTTCATAAGCACTTCCTTCTTCCCAAGCCCGTCCCTTGGGAAGGCTGAGCCTCACTAACACTCGGGGAAAGGAGCCGCGCAAAGCTCGTCATTAAATCAGTGCCCTCGCCGCCCTCTGCAAGGTCTGCCTGATGCAGGAGCCCCGGCCCTGCCCCGGCACTCGGGCGTCCCACCCCTCAGCCCACAAGCCCAGCTGCCGTGCCCGCACTCACTCCATGGAGACGCGGAACTGCACGGTGTCCTCGGGCTGGGGCACGCCGGGCCGCACCGCCAGCATGAAGAAGTTGGGACGGAAGATCCGCAGCTGCGGGCCGCCCCTCTGGAACAGCGGGTACCTGCGGGGACACGCCGCCGCTCACTGACCGATCGCCCCCCCCCGCTGCCCCGACTCAGCCCCACCGGCCCCACGCCGCACCCCATCCCAGCCAGCCCACGCCACCGCCGCCCGCCCCGCCCCGCTCCGCTCACACGGCTCTCCGGGCGCCCGCCGCCATGGCCGAGCCCCGCGGAAGCGGCGGTGCCGGAGCGGCTCGGGCGGGCGGCGGCGGCGGCCCCTGCCGGCGCGGAGGAGCGGCGGGGCCTCGGCGGCGGGAGGGGCCCAGAGCCGGCCGGCCGCGCCGTGCCGTGCCCAGCCCGGCCCCTCAGTGTAAGAAAGACACGGAGGTACCAGAGAGGCTCCGGCGGAAGGTCACGAAGATGAGGAAGGGTATGGAGCGTCTCTCTTAAGAGGAGAGACTGCGGGAGCTGGGCCTGTTCAGTCTGGAGAAGACTCAGGGGGAATCTCGTATTGCATACAAATATCTCAAAGGCAGGTGCCATGAGCATGGTGCCGGACTCTTTTCAGTGCTGCCCGGCGACAGGACAAGGAACAATGGCCGTAAACTGAAACACAAGAAGTTCTGCCTCAACACGAGGAAGAACGTCTTTACACCGAGAGTGGCAGAGCACGGGAACGGGCTGGCCAAGGGAGAATGTAGAATCTCATTCCCTGGAGATACTGAAACAAACCCACCTGGGCGCATTCCTGTGTCACCTGCTCTGGGTGACGCTGCCTTAGCTGGGGGTTGGACTGAACAATCTCTAAAGGGCCCTTCCAACCCTAATAATTCTGTGATTACATGGAAATCTTGCCTCTGTGGGATGCTTCAGTTCTGTCTGCCTTTGCTGGGGTCCTGTCCTGACTCTCCTCCTGTCCTCCACGCTGGTGAGACCCCAGCACAACAGACACAGGGCTGTAGGATCAGGCCCAGAGAAGGCCACAGTGATGCTGGAAGGGCTGTGACCCCTCCCTTGTGAGGACAGGCAGAGAGCTGGAGTCGTGCAGCCAGGAAAAGGGTAGGCTCCCTGGAGACCTGATTGTGACCTTTCAGTGTGTAAAGAGGCTTGTAAGAAAGACAGACTTTTTATCAAGGTGTGTTGTGACAGGACAAGGGGCAACTGTTTTAAACTGAGAGAGGGCAGGTTTAGATTAGACGTGGGGATGAAATTCTTTACTGGGAGGATGGTGAGGCACCATAACAGCTTGCCCAGAGAAGTTGTGAATACCCCATCCCTTGGTAGTGTTCAACTTCAGGCTGAATGGGGTTATGAGGAACGTAGTCTCATGAGAGGTGTTCGTACCCATGGCAGGGGAGTTGGAACTACATGATCTTTCAGGTCTCTTCACGCCTAAACCACTCATGACTCCATGACACCCGAGCATATGCCAACAGAGAACCAGAGTGGACACATAGGCACCAGAAACAGAAGTCTGGAAACATGGGAGAGACTCTAATGGACTTCCCTCCACCAGGGCAGTTCAAGGGTTGGCAAAGACACGAGGCCCTATACAACAGCTCACACCTCAGATTTAGTAACAGCCACTTGTGTTTTGACACCTACATAGAATTAACCAAGTAATTCACACTTTAGTATTGGACTTTAATATTGTATGCAGGCTAACAGCCTCAACAAATATTTTAATGTATTATTTGAATGAATCATTCTCTATAGCAGTTGTCTGCATTTAATAAAAGCTATGTGCTGAAAACTACCCCTTCTGGATATTTCTTCCTTTATTTCTGATTCTTTGATTCACTTAATTACTCAAACTTTGAAGCCAATTTCAACTACATTTGACAGGCAGATTATGAGCTCCCCAAGAAGAGTCGGCTCTTGATATCTGCCTGTACAATGACTTAAAACAGGCCCCCGATCCTGAGTCTTTGCTGATGATACTGAGCCCATTCCCCCCTTGTAAAGACAGATCAAATGGTATTAAGCAAGGGTTTGGACCATCTCCCAAATCCTTGGAAAATGGGAAAGCATTAAATAAAATACAAAACAACATTCCACAGGGCTGTCATTGGAGTAGGTACTGGTTGTGCTTTATTTACAAAATCCAGAGATTTGTACACGGCAATCTACAGGACAGCATAGGGCTGGTATCAGGAGGATAAGAGACATGCTCAGCAGGAATTGAAGATGCCAGCAAGGAGTCATCCCAGTTCCACAGGGAACCTGCTTCCCCTTGCCTGAGGAAGCCACCAGACCCCTCCAGGAAGAAAAGCAGCAGCAATAGCCAATCCAGGCTGACGCGAATTTTGTTATCATTGAGGCATGAGTACACAAGTGATCGGTGAAGGAAGAAAGAGGAGACCAGCAGGGGTTCAGCACACCACTAAAGGCCATCCTGCCTGGTTCTTTACTTCCAGCGCCCACCAACCTTGCCCTTGGCGCCTGCCTTCTTGCTGCTACAATGCAAAAGGAAAGAAAAACATGTCAGCTTGATGGAAGCAGTGGGACTCTGTGGCCACTCTGCACTCTGACTCTTAAATTAGGTTTCAGCTGCTTTCACTTCTCACATGTTGGGCACACCTGCCACTGATCACATCCTGAGAAAAATATTGTTGATATTGTGGAAAAAGATTCCTCCTGGGGCTCTTAGTGTGAAAGGCAGGATGTGCATGCCTGAAAGAGATGGACTCTTCCAAACTCCTGGATTATCAGGATAGAAATCTAGGTGGTTTCCAAACTATGTGACAGGTTTATGCAGCCATGGACTTAATATTTTCTGGATGCGTTCTGAATACAAATCTGCTATGCTCTGGATTTTAGGATTTAGAGCTCTATCGAGAGAAATTTGCTCAGTATGAAAGAGCTCTGATCAAATTCCCCAGATGCTCCATTCAGTAGTGGAGGCAAAAAGCTGAAGGCTAATTTAAATACAACTAAAAAGTGCTTTGCTCTAGCAAAGGCAGAGTGGCTATTTAGATCATGAGAGCAAGAGCCTCCTAAACAATCCAAACAACCTTTTGGGCCTGCTCTCATATCAGTATCCCTGTCTTGCTCATGGTGTGTGGGAGCTGTCCAGCTACACTCCCCACTCAAAGCACCTGAGGAAAACTCTCTCCAAGAGTTCTTGCACACAGAAGGGCAATCCTACATGCAAGCCACTTACCTTCTGCCTGAGAAGACTGAACTCAGAACAGGGGTAGGCAGGAAGTTAGTTGAGTTAGACTCTGTACTAGTTCCCATTAGCAGCACCTTGCTTTGTGGTGCTCAGCACACCCCCAAACCCTTCCATCTCATGCACACAATGATGAGGCTGCTTCTTGAACAAAAGCACATGCAAAGTGGGGGCAGCTCTTTGACATGGCAGAAGGTGGGGTTGGGGACCAAGCATGAGGTGGTGGGGCCTTTCTTCAGAACCACTGGCTCCTCCAGGGAGAAGAAAAATGTGGTGATAACGCATCTGGGGAGATTTTTGTTGTGCTGCTCCATGGATTGGTTCAAGAACACCAGCCATATTTACAGAAGGATGTTGCACAGTGACAGAGACACACACATAGTGGATACTTTACCTTTGACCTAGATAGGCTTGGTCTATTTGAAAAAATGGATGGTTTACATAAAAGAGAGAATGTACTTTCTGCTTCTCCTCAATTAAGCTCTATGTCCCTTTTGCCAGCCTTTCTGAAGGTTCAAAACCCAGTGTAGGAACTGCATAGCTCCTCAAACAAAGACAGAGTTCTTTTATGTCCACAAGCACCTGTGATGTTTGATGTTACACCTAACCTTTAGAGTATGCTTAAAGAGATTTAATAAAGTCTGAAGCAAAAGACTCATTGATCCCTGTATAAGACATTGGCAGGCACTGCTTTGGAATGATAGTGTCTAGCATGCATAGAAATTTAAGCTTACAGAAAACTCATTAGCTCTGGGCTTCTCAGTGCAACCTTCTCAAATGATGTCCTGAGAGAGTATCATGTCTTTTGGGGGAACAAGCAGGCAGTGGCCTGTTGTGGGTGGTGTGGTAGTGCAAGAGCAGAAACACCCAGACCAGCAGAAACAACCATGGCATCCTTCTGCAGCTGCACATTCTGCTGAGGTTTATCAGCCTACAGCTCTGTACAGAAAATACCAGGGGAAGGTCAAGCCTTATGTTTGGCATTAAAGACAACCAAACCCCCGGTGTTACATTCATTTGATAAGCCAGGATGTCTTGGGGAAGTGGGAAGGCAGTAACTGGTCACTCTTGTCATCCAAAGATATCACCAAAGACCACTGCTTCTTCCTGGCATGACTTGCTAAAAAGATACAGATGCACAGAGAAGAGCAAACCCACCACTGGAGAGCTCTCCTTCCTTTCTGCCCTGCAGTTACATCTCTGTGAGTGTTAATTTTCTGCATGTTCTAACACCCAAGCTGTGTCCACCCTGGTATCTCATAAATCCATTAAAAATACCTAGAATAAAGATATTAGACTCAGAAGTGATGAAACAGTCTTGTGGTGAAGGAAAGTGGGAGAGATATGAAGAATGAGCTCACAACAGTAATCCCATTATGTTAGTCTTGTTACACACCATTCTTCATAATCTTAGTGACCACTTGTTTATCCTTCATAAACAAGGATTATATTCCCTCAAGTATTCAAAGCACCTCAATCAGGTGTTTGAAAAACCCAACAATAAGCAGAGGAAATTTTTGAAAGTATGGTGTGAAGAAACGTGATTTTTTTCTTGTTAGGTGTTACATTCACTTCAGTTTCCCCTTCATTTTCTCAATGTGAGGCAGGATGGGAGTGGCCCTTCCATCTCTAGCCCCATTTCATTGCAACAAGAAAATGTCAGTGTTGAGGCTGAAGTGACACATTTGAACACTGAGAAGATATCCCCAAGCCAGGAGCTAGGAAGGGGATATAAATACTTACTGCTTCTGGGCCTGATCGATCCGGTTTCTGAGGGTGACAATCTGCAAACAACATATATGACCAGGGTTTTTAGAGACAAAGAAACCTTGTTCCCTCAAGGAGAGGAGAATTTTACCTGCTGAAGTGCTCGCAACAGGTGGCTGTAGTAGGAATTAATACTTCCTTTGAAATAAAAGCTCACCCATGGCTGAAGGACAGAAATGTTACTTCTTGGCAGTAATTCTGCAAACCTTCACATGACCTTCACACGTCAAGGGACAGAAGAGCTAGAATTTTCTAACTCTTACTAGAAGTGATTCCACATATTGAAATTAATCTCCTATGAACTCACATGTCAAACTACAGGCAGGTGAACTGGAATGAATATCACCTTGGACAACTGCAGAGCTCTTGGATGGCTCCATCACCTGCATGTTTCAATCCCACCTTCTCACTCTTCCCTTACTCGTGTTTGTGTAAACCCAAAAATCTTCACTGGTCTTTGATTAGGGACCTCAAGAACGGAAGATGGGTATCGCTATCTGCTGGAAAACCTTTTGCTGGCTGGCAGAGCAACAGGTGAGGAGCTCGCAGCACTCACCACATTCCCAGCCACTCATTTAATAAGAGAAGATGACCTGATGCATTGGAAAGCAAATACCTACCTTGCATGGGATAAATACCATATAGCCTGACTTAGTAACTCAGTTTGGTCTGTAGGCCTGGACTCATTACTGAAATCCTGGGACTCGTGTACTGGGAAAGCCTACAAAACACTAGGGTGTGATAGAGAGCCACCCTTTGCCCCTTCATCTCATTTGTAACTGAATCGGTGTTCAGCTTAGTTTTCCTGGACTGAAGAAATGCCCTTTCCAAGAGGTATGCTTTGCTTTGGGCGCAGTTTGAAATTCTGCACTGACTCTGCTGGTTGAAGAACTGACGACCCAAATTTTGAATATTTAAAGTCTCACTTGACATTCCCAGTGTGCAAAAAAGGAAAAACAAAAATCATACATTCTGGTGGTCCCAAGAACTGGTAATTCCTGGCTCACGTCTTTCCATGGCAAACAGAAAAAGTATAGGAGACTGACATGTTACTGAGAACAGGACAACACAAGCAAGGAAAGTTCAACAGATCACTTGCTTTTGTACTTACTTGTGGAAGTTTTAGTATTTGTCACAGCAATTTAAATTGCTATTTTCCAACTAAGTATTTTCCCCAAGTGATGAAGAGAACCAGTTGTCTTCAGTTTGACCCAAGCACCTAAGACTTACCTTCAGTCATAACCTTATGATCATGACTATGACACTCACTCTCCAATGAAGCACCAAAGAGCAACAGACACTAGAGCTAAAGAATAGCTCTACTTCTGTGTCCCACTTCCTTCGTCTCTCCCTTGCATCCTTGCTTGTGTCTCCTCCTTCATTCTCTTTCCTATTTTCACTTACCTTTCTCCTCATTTTTTCCTGCTGTTATCCTCTCTTTATTCTTCCACTTTTGCTCTCCCATCTTAGCTGTGCATTTTTCCTTCTACTTTGCTCATTCTTTGTACTTCCTCTGCTTGCTCTTCATCAGCAGGCACTCACCTCTTTGTTTATCCAGAGATCTCATTACCATAGCGTGTACCCCTCCCCTGGTACTGCTTTATGTCTTGTTTTCTACACCCACTTGGCCTGTTATCCTTAAGCTAGTCCTCTGCAGTATTCTGGATCTAGATAAACATGTGCCACAAGGTGGAGAAGCTTTCCAAACCCTGTAATATTCTCTGTATACTGTAGTCCAAGCTGTTACAGGTGTATCTCTAAGTTTCAGCATGTATTCCAGCTGCATCAGGTGATGCTCCCATGCATGCAATACCTGTTTTCAGATAGAGTTTTGGATAGGGAATTATTTTAACATGCTCTCAGTAGATTGCTTCCTCAGTTCTTTAACCAAATCCCTGTTGGACTCCTGACCCTTTTCCTAAATTACCACTTTCTATCTTTTCAAAGAATGGAAAGGGAGAGAAAAAGGAAGTGAATGGAGAGACACACGATCCATTTCTCTCTTTTCTCTCTGTGCTTGGAGCCAAGTGCCAGCTCCCGTCTGGCGCCTGGCTCTGACCATGCGGCAGGCTCATGCATTTGGTAGCCTTTGCTGCTGCTGTTGCACAGGCAAGTTCATTGTACTTACAACTTGGAAAGCTCCTGCAGCCTGCAACGCATTGTTAAAATCTAAGAGAGATTGAGATAGTTACATTGGTGTTGCTTGCTGCCTGTCAGCATGTGTCTGTGTGATTGGGAATTAAAAGGAGAGCGAGACAGAGAGAGAGCCAGTAGGATTTCTCAGCCACTGAAACCTAATGTGGGTGAGTGCCACCCTATCCAGTAACTGTGTGAAGGAAACATGTCCACTTTCTGTTACCATATGACACTTCAATCAGATGCTCCTGTCTGGAGACAGTTTTCAGTGACTCCAGAGAGCTCAGTCCCCAGGTAATCTGTCTGGAATGGAATAAACTTACAGCGTTCAAGTTTGAAATCAAAGATGGATCTAAAAATATTACTTTGCAATGGAGGTGTGTGAACTGAGAGATACTGAATTTTCAGGCCAGGATTACCTATATAGATAAACAAGAATGAACAATGTTTCTGGAGAGGGCAAGAGTCCAGTTTCCATTGGGATTGCCTTTCCATGGGGCACTGAAAGCCTTAAAAGTGACCTATTCAATTTTAACCTAAAATGTGAAATCCAGTTCAAGTATGTATGTTAAGGGAATGCAGTTCCAAGCATCTTTCTCCTTAAATATTGCAAAGGGTCACTGGACACCCAAATGTCACAACATGACATTTGCCAGAGGAATCACAAAGTTTTACATTTTGAACCCAGTGCTATTAGCAAAATGGCCTCTCAACTCACCTCATATTTTTTCCTCTTGATCTGCTCTGTAAAGTCATACTTTTCAGTCTCCAGCTGATATAACCAGTCCCACAGCTCCTTAGCTTTGTCCCTGTGTGGTTTTATGGGAAGACAGAAGAAACACATGACGTCAGATATTTTCCACTGTTTTCACATCACTAATAATGAATTTTATTTAATGCCATTCACACCTCTTCCTGTAAACCCTCTGTTCTCTTAAAGCTACTCATCATTTTCAAGGTCACATTTTTCTCACCTTCAAATTTTTCAGACTTGCAGTCTTGCATGCGTCATACATTAACATAATTCCTCTGATTTTCCCTCTAACTCTTAATGAAAGATAAGACTTCAGTGGAATCAGACAAGAAGGAAGGAGGATTCTGAAGGTCACCCAGATAAGCGGAACAGTTGTCATTGTGCAATCTCATCTGTGTCAGGGCTGAGGTGAGCCAACTTCATCTTTCAATCACAGGTAAAACTCCAACACGTGCACTACAGACTATCATCTGATGACTGCTCTGCACCAGAGCACATAGCTTCCAAACCTCCGGCCCTCATAGAGACCCTATTCATACCTTAGCAGCATTAACTCACCCCTGGCAATGCTACAGATACCTGTCTGTAGGCTTGTTCAGCTAATCCCAGAGCTAGTCTCATAAGCAACTAATCCTAATTAGCAGGAGAGGCTAACAGAGCTATGCCAGGAGCACAGCTAGAGGGCTACCAAAACATTTCAACACTTCCCTACATTCCCATTTCTCCTCCATTCTCCAGGTTAGGCAAGCACACAGTTGTGGAGCCCTGTTTCGAGGAGGCTGAAATCTGATCTCCCCCCTTGACCTAAACCTGAGACTCCTCCCTGAAAATACCAGATGAAACTCACAGCCCTGCCCCTGTTCGCTCTCACCCCCTCCCCGGCCCGGGGCAGGGGAGAATAAATGGATTCTCATGCTTATAACAAAGACTTATCACGTCTGTTTCCCTGCTGGTGGTTGTAACCTCCCTGGACACGATGCACTGTTGCCACACGACACAACACACAACTTAAGTGTGTCCCATATTAAATTTCAAGGAAGGCCCCCTCCTCTACCTCATTCTATCACCAGAGAAGACTCCAGGACAGCAAGACCAAGTATCAGTGGATTACATTCCATGAATTAGGACAGACATGTTACCTCAGCTTGTCTTCATTAAGGTGGTCAATGTTGAGGGGCTTGCGCCTCTCTGCCAGGACCTTCTTCTTCGTCTCTCTAGCTGTTTGCTTCTTTCCTCTCTTCTGGTCAGCCTATTTTCAGAATATCAATTAATATCAGACTGCAGAAATTAAGCCTGAATGAAACTATTTCAACATTGGTCTGTTTTCTCAACTTCTAATGAAGACTGTTCCCAGTTAACTCAATGGCTAAATGCTTTCATATTTCTTTCATCAGTCCACAATTTTTACCTTAGCCAGATAACTACTGTATGTTGCACCCATGGAGGACAGAGCCTTCTTCTTCTTCAGATCATCCTCAGCTTTTCTCTTGGCATCTTCTTCCTCTCTCCGTGCCTTTTCCTCCTGTGGAGTGTAACACACAAGTTACTCTAGGACCGACTCTCAGGTTCCCCAGCAGCCAGTGTCAGTGCAGGGAATGTGATCAGAGAAGTACACTGATGAGCATTAGCAACTCCTGTTTTCTGCCCTTGCTTTAAGAGACTGATCATTTCATCTCTGGACTGAGGCAGGCAGAACTTGTAGTTTTTTGTCTCTAGAGATCTCTCCAGTTTGATGCAGAGACAAGGAGAGGGAAGCCAAGACACTTACCGCAAGCCTTGCCTGACGCTCCTTCTCCTTCTCAGCCCGGATTCTCTGCTGCTCTGCTCTTTCAGCTCTCCGCTTCTCCTGCAGGGAGCAGTGGCAGAGACATTGGATCATCATCGTGGCTTTACCTGCCTCCACTGGTACACCCCACTACCAAGAGCTTTGCTTCACTGAGTGTGAGCCACCTTCTCTCTTTCTATAACATACAGAAGGGTCTCTTGTACAATTCTCAGATATAAAATGAGGGGCTAAGAGAGGGGACAGACAGGAGGAGAAGCCATTTGATGATGACTTGAACAGTAACTTCTGTACATGACAGCACAGCTTTCTGTCAAAGTCTGACAGTGGTTTCAGCTTCTCATCTACTGATGCTCTCTCAATCTAGTACAGGGGAAAAACTGCAGTACAAGGACTCACAATCCTCTCCTTGAGAGCAACCAGTTCTTCCTCTTCCTTTCTTCTGGCTTCAAAGTGGCTGTCAATCAAGGCCTGCAGTTCAATCAAGTCTTTGTTCTGCCTTTTCTTTTGGATGTCCTAGAAAAGCAGGAAAACACATTAAATGTGTACTGCTCTAGTATTATGTCCTGGACATCCCCAGCACCCTGCATACACAAAGAAACAAAATTAAAAGTCTCTGTAGATTTCCATGGAAATCTATGGATTAACTTAAATGGCTGTTGGTGCAATCATTTATTCACACAACATTCAAGAGCTCAGAAGTGTAAAGAATCCAAATCTCCCATTTCCCTACACCATATTTTATCCCTGGCTTTGCTTACACACCTATCTTTGCATATACTCAGCCACCTCCTCTTGACTTTGTAATACAAATCTTGCCTAGAAAATATTCCTGCGTTTTGGGCAAAGCAAATATTTCTGTGGAGGTTTTCACCACCGGAATTTCTTCATTTTTCTAGCAACTTTCTAGGAAAGGGTTTGGACCTCTACTTGTTATTGTAATTTTAGCTAGTGTTTCTCAGCAACAGATGAGAGCCTGCAACTTTCAAGCCGTGTGCAACAATGGGACAGAGGATCTGAGAGCTCTAAAACACCTTCTCCTCCTTATAATGGCTTTGAAGATTTAAGGAGATAAAAAAAGGAAACACATGACTTTAGCTTAGTCACATTATCAGTGAATGCATTCAGGCAGTTTCAGGGAGCAGAAAGTAGCCTTTTGCTGAAATCGAGTGTTAAATCAACCATACTTTTGTCTTTGCCTTTATCCTCAGCAATATCCAATACCGGAGGAGTTATATGGGTTAGCACATAACTCCTATTATCAGGAACAAAGGACAAACACAGCCAGACTCAGGATTACTTACATCAAAATCTACTTTCTCACCCTCTGGTATTTTAGGAGCAGTTAGTCTGCAAAGAGTCAACAACAAAACAAAAAGAAAAATAAAGGATTTTCATCGTAAAGAATATGCAGCTTTTTAAATAGCCCATCCTGCTCTGCCCTGCCCTCAGGAATCACGCTGGTGATGAATGTTGGTGGAGATAGGAAGGGGTGAAAGGGCACATGAATGGAAAACTGCTCCAGAAAAGTCTTAAGGACCACCGTCCTTCCTGGAAGGTCATGCAGGGCAGGGAGTTACCCCTAAACCCCCTCTTTATTCCCAATGCATATGGTCATTCCCTACCACAAGGAAAGATGTTGATCTGCAAAGTCTGCCTGTTCAGGGCTGTACACTCCATCCTGGGCAGCTGGCAGAGTGGGAAGGGAAGGTGCTGGGGGCCAGAGACAGCAGATCTATAAGAAAGCTTAGCCAAGCTCAACTCAGCCCAGCCCAACATTTGCCACCCTTCTCACTGTCAGTGGTCCTGGATGGAAAGGGCAGTTTCCCAGCCACAGCCTCTCACAGAGGATTTAGTGTTGAGCTGGCTGTATTTTGGGGTATTGTGAGACCTCTGCATCTCAGACAGTCCATGAGTTCTCTGACTCTACCAGGAACTGCTGCTAAGGCATCCTCTGAAGGAAGCAGGCATCCTGGAAAGGCATGCAGGAGCAAACAGATGGATATTGCGTGAGGGAGAGTTGGATAAAGGCCTCTAATGGCCATTTGCCTAATAGAGAATCTAAGGGCTTCTGCTAGATTAGGAAAATGATTCCAGGGTTTTGAAACCCTGCCCATCATACTTACTTTATTCTGGGCTTCTCCTCTGTATTTGGAGGATGTAGCAAAACAGGAAGGGAAAAAGATGAAGAAAGTTAAAACAACAGAAATCACACCAGCTGCTAAGTAAAAGGAGGGAAGGGAAATTTAATCTTAAGGGAAACATACAGAGAAACTGGTTAACTCTCAAGCATGTCCAAAAGAAATGCACACACTCACACACCTATTTTGTGAGGAGTGAATCTGTTTTTACCCTTGAAACAGAATTTGTCAGAAAAGAATCAAGAGACTGTATAAAAGTCCCAAACGTAGCATCTGGAAAGCAGTGGTTTTGTGCAAATGCAAAATTATTTTTCTCAAACCATCCTGACCAAAGCTCTGAGGAGGCCAGCTGGGCTGGAGGGTGGAAGAAAATGATGCCTTTTTCAATCAGCACTTTGTTAAACTTAACTCCAAATCACTGTATCATAGCTCAGTGATAACCAGGCTTCACCAGTTTTGTTCAAACACCTCACACAGAGGCCAGGAGGGGAAAATCTTTATGCATGCATTTTCTCCAGGTTCATTGGCTTCCAAGACACCTTAGGGCACATGTCCCTGAGATACCTCGGCGCCGTGGGGAAGGTGTTTATTCTTCTGCATTGTGTGGTGCTCCTCAAACCCAGCTTGGAAAGACCATCCTCTCTTAGCAAGCACCCTCTCCTGCTGAGGAGCATGCAAAATTCCCATGGGCGTTAACGGGAATGATCTTTTCATCTCCAGGAGAGGCATAATGCCCTTGTAGGCAGGCTAAATCATCACAGACTGCCAGCCTCTGGCAGTGAGAATTGTTCCCTTGCAAATGACCTTTCCCTGGCCCTCAGACATGTGCTGGTCTTATGAGATAATTGCTTAACATTTGCGCTTGTGGTCAACTCGCCTCCCTGCTATTCTTTTTAAACTTCAGTTATTAACTCCAGCGTAACACCAGCAAGTTCAGTGCTGTTACTCTCACAAACAGAAATAAATTAAACCTATGTGTTTATTCTGGCTCATTCTCTCAGAGACCCAGGTTGACTTTCATAACCACACACCACATTTGAACTTTCAGAGATGCTGATGGATTCCGTGGTACAAGACTCTCCCTATGTTGGCCCAGTGGGAGGAACTGAGGTAAAAAAGCTCACAGCCTACTAAATCTGGTAAAAAAAAAAAAAAAAAAAAAAAAAAAAAAAAAAAAAAAAGAGTAAAGTAAAAGTAAAAATAACAACTTCAGTAGTGGGTGCATGAACCCTGTTAACAATATCAGATTACAGAAAGTTTTGGTTTTTTTTTTCCAAATGCTTATTTGCATCCAGTGGTTTGGGGACTGATGGTGGAAATATGGAATAGCAAATAGAAAAAATAGGAAAAAGAGCATGAAATATTATTAGAGGGGAAAATAGCAAAAAACTTATACTGGAAAAAATTTACTGAGGCAGTCAGATGTAAAGATCTTGGTTAACAAAAAACTGAGAGAATGGTTGGAAATGGGTTATTGTGATAATCAAGAGAAAAGATGTCAGAGATGTGTAAAAGAAGCCAAAACCCAACATTTCCTTTTTTTCATTAATGACAGTTTAGGGGGTAGACTTTTCTCCTCTACTGCAAGAACACTGCCTGCCAAAACATATCTCAGTTGAGGCCTGCAGATGCCAGAGCAATGCTAAGAAAATAAACAACATGTAATTACAAATGTGTTTTAGACTGCTTCACTATAAAGGAAGTCCCAATTCACTCCTGAAGAAAAACACCATTAGCCAACAGCGTACTTTTGTATTCCTCCACTTATTTTTTCATGTTTTGCTTTTCAAATAGCCACTGAGCTTCTTAACATGTTAGCTAAATTGCCTTTTACCTGGAGAGAGGAAAAGTAATCATAATTAACCAGTCAATCAGGTATGTTATTTACACAGGATTCCCTTCCTTCATGACATACCCAGATAATTTTCATAGACATTCCTGTTTGGCTTAAAGCTGCCAGTTAGTAACACTTCAAAGAGAGGGGGGAAAAAGAGTAGACAGGGAATGACTGGTTTTGTTTGTTGACCTTGGTTGCCAGGATCGACACCTGTCTGTCAATAGCTGTGTGAATTTGGTTTCAGCTGCCACCAAATCAGCACTCCAACAAACAATCGTAAAAATGAAAAAATAAGGTTAGTTGTTCTTGAAATAAGAAATTGTAGTTAGAATTCTTAAAGGTACCTCCAGAAAACCAGAAAAAGGGGTATTTTATTAAAATCCAAACAGTAAAAAAATCTATCCTCTGCAGTCCATGACCCAGCCTTTGTCCATAGTGTATGAACCAAAAGCAGTCCAAGGATGGGATTTATTTTGAAATGCCCCTTCTTTCAAGACACCGAGTTAAGGAATTGGGCCAAAATTTGTTGACAAGCAGGAATTGTCATGGCAAATTCCTGTTCCTATGGTGGATTTTGACTGGAATTACGGTCATTCTGACTATGAACCGTGGGGCTGAGACAAAATCCCCACACACAACCCTGCCAAAAGAAGGCAAGAGACGCTGCAAATCCAGGTTCACTGCCCTGGTCATTGGAGAGCCATTGAGTTTCTGGTTTCCAAAAGGCTTCACGCAGTGAGAGGGTACACCACCAAAACACCACCCTGCTTACTCCTGCCCAGTCTATGAGATATTCGCACGGTGCTCTCCTTCCCTAGGAATCCATCTGAACTGCCTTTATTTCACTCAGAAATCCCTAAACACCCTCCCTTAATCCCTCTTCTCAGAAGCAACATATCTAACTCACACTATGTCCTTAGGAAAAAAAAAAAAAAAAAAAAAAAAAAAAAAAAAAAGGAAATCAATATGCTATTAAAAATAAAAGAATGAGAAAAAGAAAGACCGAGAGGGGCTCAGGAAGGTCCTCAGGGTATTTCCCTAAATTAAAAAAGAAGCCTGGAAAGTGAGCAAGAAAATTAAAACAAAATAACAACAACAACAAAAAACTACAAAAGCAAAGTGAAACAAAACAAGGAAACACAGAAAATGCAGGCTGTTTTCAAGTGACATTGGGCTTTGTCTTTTGAAGCAGTTTCCTGGGTGTTCCTAGGGGCTGGGGCAGTCAGGAAGAACCCAGCTACTTCAACAGCCTCTAAAACTCCATGAGAACTTTCTATATGTTTAAGCTGGCCAGGGAGGGGCTAAGTTATCTTCCACAAGAGCAACAGTGACCCTGTGCCCATTTAGGTTTGGTCCTTTCACATGAGTCTTATCCCTGCCTGTGTGCTCCAGCACCCACTCAACCAAGTATTACAATCAGGCTATATTTAGCTCCACCCATCTGAAGAGATGTTTAATGTTTAGCACAATTCTGAGCGCTTGGCTTGAGCAGAAATTTATATTTCTGTAGATTCAGGCCTGGAGCCCATGACCACCTAAAGCTGTGTGAGGAATGCATGTCTATGCAAGGCTCAGCTCCATTTTCAAATATGCCACTATGATTTAAGAGATTCTTTCCTGATTTGGGGTAGATAGAGACGTTTTGCTGATGAGAGCTAAGACATAACAGATTCTGGCTAAAAGGCAAGTTCAGAGCAAGCTTCTAGAGCTTGGTTTTCATCATCTACTATCTTAATGAGGATGCAGAGGCTTCTCAATACACTAATGAGTCCCCAGGGGTGACTGGATATTCACAGTGAGCGATTCTTTGCAGCAGAGATGTTTTGGCCCAGTTCCTGAATTTAAAATAAAGCAAGGAACAAAAACAGACACATAAAAGACAGTGAGATGTTAGAAAGATGACTCTGTTGTCCTAAGACAACACTGAGCTACCATCATTATATTCGCCTTCTTCATTGGCTGTAGGTTGAAGGACAAAAGAAAAAGAGAAGAAGCACGACAGTGAATCCACAACCAGCACTGTTCTAAGAGCACCTGTCCCCACTCCCTCCCTCTTATGCTGGGAACCTTGGATTCTCCAGAGATGGAACAAGAAGAAAAAAGAACTTTTTGGTGATTTGATTTAGCTAACAAACGGCCCTTTCTCCATGTTCATTGAAATCCATCTAGAGAGATCATTTCCCTCCCATACTCTTTTCTCTTGAACAATGTCAGTGTTTTTGACACTTTCCCCAGCACTGAAAAAGAAAAAGGATGAGGGACTGTAGGTACATCACATACCTTCCTCATGAGCTTCCTCTGCTGTTGTCATGGTGCAAGCAGTGATGAAAAGACAGGAAATAGGAAAAAAACAAAAACAAAAAAACAACAGAACAGTTATTTAAAGCTCTTGGAATCCTGAGAAAGAGACCAGGGAATGCATCAGGTGGGGAAAAAATAAAGGAATTAGTGAACTAAGGCAGGGAGAAAACTGGAGAGACTGCCACGACTTAAAAATGCTGTAATGTTAAAGTAGCAGTAAGCATGGAGGTTAAAGGAGAAGAGAGCTGCAAATTATAATTGTGGTTAATGTTTGTTTCTCTTGTTTCCTTCTCTTCTACCAGCCCAGGACTCCTGTTCTCTCCCTTTCTCACACACATACACACTTCTGTGTTGCACCTAGGTGGAGTAAACCAGAAGTCGTGTCACATACCTGGCTCATGAACTTCAGGTGTGAAGTGTCATGGAACAAGTTGCGATGGAAAACAAGAGAATGAGAACAAGAAACCTGTTATTTCCACCAAAAGAGCTTTTGAGCCAACAGGGAGGAGGGGCAGAGAGGAAAAGGGGAGCCAAGGATGAAGTTGAGAAGTAAACAGGTAAAATATTTACATTTGAAGTAACACATAAAGAGAAGTCACAGAATGGGAAAGGTAAAAGAGGCAGAATTATGATAATAATGCAGTGCTTAAAAAACATTTCTAATTAACATATGGCATAAAGCACAACCTGACAGCACAGTGTACAAAAGTTTACCTTGATTGGATATAATGCACATGAACATAGCCAGCACTCTCAAAGCTCTATTGAACCCATCCTTTACTACAGCAGTATTTCAGCCATTTGAAATAAACAGTGTGGTTCAGAAACCTGCTGAAATACCTGCCATAACTCATCATCAACGTTCAGCTAACTTCCAAAGAAGCTCAGTTCCCTTCTAGATCTATGGCTCAGGCCATTTTCTTCCTTGAAGACAACATTGATGTCTCCATAAATGTACTGCTGCTCTTCAAATCCATTTGCAATGTAAAATTACAAACGGATTGCTTCATAGGAAGAAAAGGTTTATTAGAAGTCTGTGCAGGTCTACATGTCATTCTTCTGGGTTTTGGCAAAGCAGGAATAGATCAGCAATGTGAATTTGCAGGGCAGACTTTGCTTTTCAGCCACATACACACACACCACCCAATATTTTGCAAAACAGGCATAAAAACCCCACAAACTCTCACAGTGTTTATATTCTCCATGTACAGTCATTGGGTCAAATTCTGCCCTTAGATTTGAAATAAGCCCTCCCCTAGAGGAAGAAACACTCATTCTCATATCACATGGGCAGAATTTAACATATTCCACAAGGAGACTTTTTGCTGAACTACCCTTTCACAATAGTATATGTGTGTTCCCCCAGTTTCCAGTGAAATTCTCATGCAATGAGTAAGTTTCCTTCTCCTTACTGCTGATTACACTTTACTGAGAAAAAAAAAAATTAAACTAAAATAGAAGCACCCCAAAGGCATGCAAGTTATAATCCATCCTTAACTGATTGGTTGTTATCCCCTGTCACCTTGTATTCACTTCTCACACACACCATCCCAGCAGACAGACACCAGGGAGTTTAGAAGTTAAATCACATACCTGGAGGGGGGGCTTCATTTAGTAGGATGTGTCAGGGGAAAAACACAGGAAAGGAAGATAAAAGAATTAGAAATAAGTTATGTAGGAAGGGATCACCTCAAACTTTGGTAAGACTGGGCTGAAGAAGTATAATTTGCAGACCAAGTTATAGGGATGGACTGTTAATAAGAGTGGAAAAGGAGTGTAATTACAGTGGGGTATGAAGTAGATAGGAAGGAGATGCCATAGAAACCAAAAATAAAGGGACTTTGAATGTTGATGATTTGCAACAGTTAAATCATGCAAATTTATAAACTATGGGCAAGTGTAGTAACACTGGTGATCCCTAAATTTGAAAGAAAACATTCCCAAGAAGATAGTTTTACAAGCATTTGGGTTTCAGCTGCCCTTTTAGCTATCAGAGCTGGCATGAGGATGTGAGAGCTACTGACAGAGGCACTGCTTTGGATGTGTCCCTATGCCTGCATCTGAAGCTCCACCATCTAAGAATCTGCTGGCAGATTCCAGGCTTAGCTCTGCAGAACTGGCAATATTTGTGTCTGCACAGAGCTTGTCTTTGCTGCAAAGGACTAGAGCTGCTTGTGCTTATGTGCCAGAATCCTGCTTCAACCCACTCCCCGCAAGTGTAAGCAGCTTGAATTTCTGCAGCTCAGGTACCTGTCAGGCTATGGGATAGTCACAGCCCTAAAAGTTTCCAGGGACACTAAAAAATTAGTTATAAGCTTCTTAGATGGTGATCCTTCAGTTACAAATGGTATTTATACCTTCCTACATGGAAATAAGTTTTAGGGAATTTCAAGAATGGATTGATTCTTCATGATTCTGTTATTCTTCAACATCTGCAAATTCCTATATACAGGAATGTTTCAGATTAATACATAGGAATTTAGATGTCACAAACATGAGCTTGGTTAGATGGAAAGAGTCAAGAAGGAAAAATGAAATAATTAGAGCAAGAATTCCACAACAGCAACAACTGTGACTTGTGCAGCCCAAAGCTGTGACTTAGAAGATGTGGTAGGCAAAGACAGCACTAGTAACAGAGAAACTAAATAATCATGCAGTTACACGAAAAGCTGGGACAGTCTCCTTCTTACATAAAAGCTTTTTGTTAATCTTGTTTTACTTACATTGTCTTTTGGTTTTATTGTGCTTTATGTTACAGAGGGAAAATAAAGCACGGGGAGGCTGTGGTTATGGCTTTATTGTTTATCATATTGTGTTAATACCTTGCGTTTTGCACAAATTTCAAGCTCATACATCTGCCAATGCTAGAGGACCAGCTGTCAAGTAGTGAGTAGCAATAAATATCATGGAAAAGAGGTACAGGGGCAGGCAAAGCAGCTGTGATGGAAGCAATGACCTTTTGCTTGTGCAAATCAAAGTCAGAAAAACCTTAGGTGCAGATTAATAGACAAAAATGAATATGATTAAAAAGAGAAGAGAAGGATGCGAAACAAGAAGCAGTGAGAACAGGAGAGATAGGAGAAGCAGTGAAGAGATGAATGTTGAAGTATTAAATCATGTAAAAATCAATCAGCTTTCACCTCACTCCAGCCTTGGCAAAAGCACCGATCTGCTCTGAACTAGGAGGCTGGTCTCCCTCTGTGGACAGCAGAGGGAAATAGCTGGGGTGGGAGGCTGCTGAGATGTGACTACTTTAATAAAGCTACTCCAAATGGCACAGAATAATTTCCACAGACAGTTTAGAGGACACTGCAAGTTCCATTTCTGTTTTCCCAGGTAACAAACGTTATAACATTCCCATACGCACTGTGACCATGGCTCCAAGTCTGGTAAGCGCCTGTTATTACAGCTCAGACATTGAGATGCTTGTCCATAAAAAATGTTACTACATTTTACATGCAGCAGTTAGCTTTATCCTCAGTATTATGCATCACAGAATGATGAGAAATTATGACTGGTCAAAGGTGTGAGGAAGCTGCAAGTTATGGTTTATCATTAATATTTGATTTGTATCTTTACTTCCACCATCTTTGAATTCCTGAGTATAATACTAGAGTTACTGTTAAAATTTTTCAACATAAATCATAGTTTCAATTAAATTTCAGTGTTTCAGAACTCCCATAGATTTAGCTGAGATTTTGATTAAAAAAAATAGAAACGTTTCACAACCATAAAGGTTGCAGAGATATTAACATCTCTGGAACAAAGCTTTTCCATTTCTGCCTTGTGGCAATTCTTATTCCAGATTTGTTCTTGCATTACACTATATATACCCAGCATTATCCATAAAGGCAATGCTTCAGAAACATCTAAAATAGAATTTTCATTTCAAAATTTGGAAAGCTTCCACAGAGGAAAGAGGGAAAAAAAAACTTGGAACAAAATGTTTTAACTAAATAAAAACTATAATTTTTAAAAGCTGTCTACAAAGTGTTCCTTTTTTTTTTTTTTTTTTTGTTGGTTGAAAAGTTTCCATTCTGTCCCAATTCAGCACATGACCCAATTGTGAAATTGCCAAGTGGAATTGAATTTCCAGCATTTCCAGCATACAATAACCCTTCAGATTGACGCAGAGGAATTCAGAAGTCACATACCTGGTTCATGGACTTCTTTAGAAAGGAAGTAGCAGGGAAAGAGATGCAAAGAAAGATAAGAGAATTAAAGCAAGAAACAGAGGATAATTAAAAACCCTTACACTTTCCTTAGCCAAGGTGGTGGTGGTGGGGGGGGGGTCGTTAAAGGGATAAAAACCATTAATAAGATTAAGTGAGAAATAGAGGGCACATGTGAATGTCAATTAGAATTGTGTAGAGGAAGGGTTGTTTGGATATAAAAATGCAGACGGATAATGGATAGGTTCATAATGTTATAAAACAAATGCCACTTGTAGCCTCTGGCTGATGAAAACATGACTTGTATTTAAAGTAAGTCCATTACTGATAAGTTTGAATGTGCAAAAAGGGTATAGACAACCTGCTCTTATTCATGTGCATAGAAATCCCGGCCACTGTAGAAATCAATGGGCTCTGAGGAGCTGGCATTGATTTCCTTGGTGCCCAGGATTTCACCACTGGTGCGTAGGGCTGCACACCGATGTGGGAGAGTGAGTACGAACATGTTACTGCTCTCCAACCTGCAGGATAAACCATCCCATTTAAGCCTGGCTGGGTAAGCAGAGAGGGGCAGGCAGAAGGGTAATTGAAAAGTAAATGCGTTTGGGCTGCCAGGCTGATGCTTTAAGAAGCATGTCCTTCTATTTTACCAATTACAGAGATTGTCTTACCAGGTCTGGACCTTAATTCCGGTTATAAAATCAAGTAAAAATGTAACCTTGCCACCCCTGTTTTTGCATAATGCACATTAACCCAGAAACACCCCAATAGTTATGTTAGAAAAAGTACACACTACATCTTTTCTCAAATATGCTCCAATCAAAATGATGCCACTTAGTCCAGGTATGACACTGTGTCACTTGTTGAAACACTCGTGACTTTGGGTGCAAGTCTCCCCACATCTCCATACACTGCTGCGAAAGGGAGTCCTGTCTCTGTGCAGTGGCAGGGGAACTGGGGAAGAGGTGCACCCAGCTGAGGGACACAGTATTGCCTCAGGACATGGCTGTCCCACCTCTAAGCCTGGGGCGTGGCACAGAGGAAATGGTTTGAGGAACACTATCCCTTGTACCAACTGGTGTCCATAGGAATAGCCTGGCCAGAGACATCAGGTGCTGGGGAATACATAAGCAGTGCCCAGCCTGTGCCTCAGGCATTGTTTTCAAACAGCAGTTAGTATGCATTACTCATCACACCCCTTATCCTACAAGAGCAAAGCAACCATGCAGACGATATTTTTTGCATCGGCTCATCTTCAACCACCTCCATAATTCCTACACGAGTTACCGCTCCAGACAGAAACAGAGGAATTCACAAGTGATGGCACGTACCTTCCTCATGAGCTTTAGCATGGGGGAAGCAAAATGCAAAGGGAGATGAGAGCATTAGAAACATCAGAACAACTTTTCACTTGGGCAGAATGGAGGGGGAGGGAAAGACTAAGAATATGTTTCAAGGAAATAAAATGAGTATGGATACCAAAAGCAGTACTGGAAATCAGGGTGCAAATGGTCTGAGATATTAAAAACATAAAGCTGATTTAAGCAGCCATATCAGATGACATTTGTCTCATACAGCCATTCCTGCAGTCCTGCCCAAAGCCAGGAGCAGCATGCTGTTTCACAACCCTAGTGCTTGCCCAAGTGGATTTACAACCTGAGGCCAGCAGGTTTTGGGTGGCTGCAAGTACTGCAATGAAACACTAGCCTAGAAATTCCATTATATGAACAAGAATACCATCTTCAGTCATTTGCAAAGCTAAAGTATCATATTTATCACCATTTGCTCTATACCACAGGGTTTAAGCTGGAAAAGACATGTGCAGAGAGACTATTGTAAGAATGTCAGCCAATCATGAGCATTTCTGCATATAGGCTGCAGGCCAGATCCACCCCAAAATGGTCCAAAATAGGCCTGCCAAGGAAACCCAACCAATCTCAGTGTAAAGGCTTTTCAACATTCATCCTTTTAAGAGGTTTACATTTCCCAGCACTTTTCAAACGTTTTTTTCATGCAACAATTACCATGTACATCAACAATGCATTCAACGTCAAGACAGAACGTGAAGGCAGACGGTACAAAGAAACAAAATGGTGGCAAGTTTTAGTCTATATAAATATGCTTATTTATAACTCCCATTTCCTTTTGCCATCTTATGGTTTACTGGCTAAGCCAGAGCTTATTCTGAAAGACAAGAATTCAGGAGTCATGTCACATACCTTCCTCCTGAGCTTCTTTAGGTGTGAAGAGCATGGGGCAGGATGCAAAGGAACATTAGGAGAAATACATTGTTATATGAGCTAAAATAGGCTGAAAACCTTTCACAGGATGAAAATTCTGCTCAGAGGGAAAAATTTTATCCCAGAAAAGGACATGCTAATGGCCAGGAGGGGAAAGGAATTTGAGGCACGTGTGGCTGGGAAACAACTTCACCGTGTGAAGGGAAGAAGTAAAAAATATATCAGACAGGGAAAATCTCACAGTAAGCTCAAATATCACGTGCTGGAATTTCTCTCTAGTTCCAGTTTTAGAGGACAGCTCCTGCCGTTGCCCAGAAGGGCTTCGTGGTGAGCCCTACACAGGGCAGGGGTGGCAGAGAGGCCGGGTTACCACTGAGCCGACTCTGCCGGACCTTGCACTGAGATTATTCCTGGGCGTTAGCCCACGGCAGAGCCCGTCACAGAGGCGACGTGGAAAGCAAAGACAGCAGGAGCAAAAAGACAAAGTAACTGATACTGCTCCTCTTGCACCACCCTTGAGTCCCCAGCACCACCACCAAGGAGACAGCAGGGAGCAGTTTGGAAGGTGACGGCACATACCTTCAGGAGGAGCTTCGTCAAGGTGGGATGTGGCAGGAAGCAAAAGCAATGAGATGGAAAATGAAACCAGTTAGACTAAAAAGTGTGTGAATGCAACAGAGGGGTTAAAAAAAAAAAAAAAGCCCAGGATGTATGAAACAAGGAAACAAAGGAGATAAAATGGAGACAGATGACCAGAGCACACGCAGGTAGAAGAAATGTAAAACCATCTGGACCTGGATGCTGTAAAAACTCTGCAGACTTCTCAGAGTGGGTCTATTGTGGCACTACAAACAGGTTTACTCCTGTTTAAAATATGCCCGTACCACAAAGCTTTGCAAATATGGAACCAACACACCCTTTGGCTCCTTGCACCTGGAGCACCACATCCCAAACTCTCGAGTGCAAAGGGTGAGTTTCTGTTCCAGCCCCTCTTCCGCCCTGTCTGTCCCACTTTGCCAGTGCTGTGTGCAATGTGAGCTGCCAGCTGGGGTTACTTACCAGCATCTACATGGTTATAATTCTGCAGTATTATGTATATCATATATCATATGATATATTATAGCTTATAAACTTATAATATATATGATATATGTTATATATAATATGACTTATTATAGCATAAGTACTATATGACATAGGGCTAAGCACATATTTGGCCACAGATGGATTTTGACTTCAAAATCCATCTGATCACGATCTGCCAAGTTATGTTGGAGAAACCAGTTGACACTTGAGAGAAATCTTTCTAGCCGGACCCCAGTTATTCCATGGTACACAAATACCCAGGGCTAAAAATCAGCCTCAGAGCATGTTGTGTCTTGGGTGAAGGGATGGTATCAACATTTTCTGTGCTGCTTCCTCCCCAAAACTGGAGAAGAGGTGTCTGCAAAGATACTTAGGGATGTGGGGTACCCTCAGTGAAATTTGTGCAAGGGACAAGGAAAGCCCTCTGCCTGCAGATAATTTGTCCCAGCATCTTTTCTTGTCTCTTGCTTTCTTCTACCACCTTGCAAAATCGAGGTGCACATCATCCTGCTAGTGCAGAAACCAGCAGGGCTGAGATGCTGCTTCACCTACCTTCTTCCTGAGCCTCTTCTGTGGGTGTGAAACGTCACACAGCGAAAGAAATGGGAGGAGAAAATTAAAACAGGAAATAGGTTATTGGAACATTCCGGAGGTTTGCCAAGCTCACAGGCTGTTATGGGTAAGACTACACAATGATGGAATTACAGGGTGAGAGGGAATTAAAAATAACATTTTTATGGGCACATTACAGGGTTATAAATGTTACTGAAATATGGGAATACGACCACAAGTGAAAACCACATAAAAAGGTATCCAATGCATTATTCTTTATTAGAGCTGGCTAAAATACCCCAAACCCAACTTTTGGTGAATTTTTAACCACAAATAAAGTTTCTGCATTTCTTTTGCTTTACTTTTTTTTTCTCATATGGTTAAAATTTTTCACCAACATTTATCAATTTTTGAAATTTCAAACAAAATAATTCATGAATTTTACCAGATGAATATAAACTTCTGCAGGGTGTCTCCCTCCCTTTAAAATATTCATTTTGACACCACTGTGCCAAAAATAACTCAAGCCATTTAGTAAAAAAAAGTAGAATAAAACAAATGGGTATATTCTTGTTTTTATACACATATATGCATATGCACATACATGTATATGTATATAGAGAAATGATGTGTGCATAGTATATACATTTTTTTAAATATATATATATCTATATCTCAATGCATTTTATTTCTTTCATATATATATAAACGTTTTGGTTTGTTTTTTTAAAACAAACAAAACAGGCCAAATTTCCTACCAGCTCAATAAGTAACATCAACGTCCACTATTGCATTGATGTCAGTGGTTCAAGACAGAGTCCTGGAAACTGGCTGTGAACCATTTGCTCTAGATTTCTTTACACACATTCTCCCTCCACACTGAGAGAGAAAGAAAGCAGAAGCCATGTCACATACCTTCTTCCTGAGCTTCAGGTGGTAAGTGTCATGGAACAAGAAGCAACAGCAAGCAGGAAAATGAAAACAAAAACTGTTAGAAACTGGTGTTGGGGTGAGCTAAGGCCTGGAGAAAAAACGTAGTTAGAAATGGATGGAGAAAAGTTACATGGAAAAGAAATGTATGACATCAGAGAGAGACACAAAGGTGAGGCAAAAGTATGGAGCAAAGAGAAGATACACCTCAGAGGAGCCAGTCATGCAGATTAAAAAGAAATTGAAAGTCACCTGCCTAATAATATCACGTCATTAATACTTTCATATCATTAATTTCAGGTCATTAAATACTTGAAAACAAAAAGTAGACAGTTAGGGGAAAAAAGGAGAAAGGCAAGAAATGCTTTTCCTTTAAGGAAGGCTTGTCTGAAGGAGCAACACCCTTTGCTTGCTCTTTTGACATTTGACAAGACGTGAAGGATGGAGCATGAAGAATGCCTTCGCCTTCCTGGCTCTGCCACTCCATGCAGGACCAGAGAGACAGATGATGACTGAAGGCAGCTCTACAACCTATTTGGAGTCTCTATTTTCTTTTTCCTCTTTTGAGCCCTTGGTCCCTTCAGAAGCAATGCCAGGGGAAATAGTTACTTAAGGATAATGTACCTTATAGCAGAAACTACTCTCACCATGGCCACAGTTGTACCTCTCTTCCCACCACGACCAATGGGAATTTGCCTGTTGTAGCAACTTGGAGGAATCCATTGGGGGACAGGAAAAAAAAAAAAAAAACAAAAAAAAAAACCACACAACAACACCACAACAACCTGCTGTGTATCAATCCCCAAAATGGACATTTCTACACAGGGACAACTCTCCATCTCTGAGCTGGTCTCACACCCTCCATGTGCAAATATTTCACCTCCAGTAAAGGGTTTTCCTTTTGACCCCTTAGAAGATGCCTTAGATGCCAAGGGCAGATCCTGGGAGAAATTCCAAGAGTTTGGCCCTTAGCTCTGTTTCAGACACCTTGGGAAAATGAAGGGTGACAACTGGCAGCTACACTTGACTGAATTGAAGCCAGTGTGTCAAAAATGCCCAGCAAAGACAGTAATACATGTCCAAAATGATCTTCTCCCTGCTGTCTACAAAAGGTGAAACAACTTGGGTGAGAAGGGTTTTTCATGCTCCATCTTTCCAGATCAGCACTCTCTCTCTTGCAGCTTGTCAAATCACATTTTGCCAGCTAAAGGCATGGTAAGAAACTTCATCTTTGCCAGTTGGTTGTCTGCCTTGCCTTTTCTATCCTCAGCAGTGCCCTGTAGACTCCTCCTCAGGAGCTGGACAACCTGCTCTTCTTTTCAATTTCAAAATTTAAACTCAATCCGTGGACGCTGCCAAAATGAGAATGGCAGGATTTCACCAATGATATGTTATGGGGCTTTGCACCAGTCCCTGGTCTAAAAAGTTCCAAGTTTACGGACAGATTCGCCCCCATCTTTTTCACCGTCCCCTTATACAAATATTCCATTTCACTGTAACATGAAGGCTCTGCACATCACAGCCCCAAAAAACTTGGTTGATTTTGTTTTCCAACTGGTTTCCTGATCAAGTGTTTCAGATTGCCTTTAGCAGCAAGCACCAAAGAGAAGGGTGAAATGCAGACAAGAGAAAAGCAGGACCAAGAATCAAAGAAAGATAAATTACGTTCCACTTTTTTTTGTTACCTTCTTCTTCGTACTCCTCTGCATTGAAATGGGAGGGGGGGGTGGGGAAAAAGCAGACAAATCAGCCATCAGCCTTGACTCATCAGTAGGACATTACCCATGGCAGAGCCCTCTGTGCTCACGGGGATGGCGGGCAAGATGGTTTCTGAGAGGCCACTTGCAAATCAGCAAGTCAAATAACAGATTAAATGACTTTGAAAATAATAAAATAGTAGTTATAAAAAGGGGAAGACGACGATAAATTATTGATTTTTTTTTCTTGGGCAATGGAAACTCGAGGTTACGCTTGCATTAGAAGGGAAAAGGTAGCAGAGAGCACCTCTGAATATAATAAAAGTGTCCGTGTGTATTGCTTATGAACATTGTGGGGATTTATGTTCTAAAAACAGATATATTACACATACAGAAGCTTCAAAATAAATTGCCAGCAGATGGCAGTGCCCCTACAAAAACTAGCAGCGTTCCCTCCCACCAGGGCATTGATTTGGGGCTGAAACCCCACAGACTGTCCGCAGCACGGACACGGCCCGGGTGCTACAGGCAGGGGACAAACACCACAAGCTGGGGACAGTCAGACAGAAGCACAAAAAAGAAACTTGAGATTTGTCTACTTATACCAGCTGACACAGCCAGCAAATATTGCAGGCTTGCACAGAAGCAATTACAGACAGATTTAAGACTTACCCTCTCCTTGTTCCCTGTGAGAGAGGAAAAAAGGACATTGAAACTAAGTATTTCTCCTGCTCTGTACTGATGTCGAGCTTTAAACCACACACTGAAGCAACCTAATGCAATGTTGTTTAAAGTCTGTTGTCTGCAGGTCTGTCCATGATTCCTCTGATCCCATGACTGCCCTAAACCTCCCCTCTCTACTAATGATGCAAAAATGTCAAATGATCCCGTTGGGTTTGGTCATACTACTCTAGATTTGTTAAACCAAGGCATTTGTTAAACCAAACGCTGCGCTGCGGGTTTTATTCCCCCTCTTCCAAGTGCAGTGCCACAGCCCCAGAGGGCAGGCTGAGCTGGGTGCAGGTGTTTGGGGATGTCCTGTGTTGGACAGGGAGGGGTCTTGGACACTCAAAGCCAAGATGCCCCTTCCCCACTGCCTCGGGGCGCTTCAGGCTGAGCACAGAGCAGCGCCCTGCAGGGATGCCCTCGCTCTGCCCCGTGGAGCCAAGCTGAGCAGATAAACACACAGACAACTTTCCCTCTACTTACACTTCCTCGGTATCAGACATGTCGGCAATTAGTTTCTAGAAAAGAAAGAGAAGAAAAGGAAAACAAACAACAAGAAAAAAAAGGTGTTGTTAGTGAGTTCACCTCATTAAAAAAACAGAGGCAGAAGCAGATGGATTGACATTTGAGGACAAAAAAAGCCTAGCACCTGCTTTCCCACCCAACAACCCATTCCCCACCAACACTGACATTTTGGGAGAAGCACAAACTTTGCCACCTGTGTCAGAGGACAAAGGGAGGGGAGGAGAAAAAGATCATCTGGAAAGATATATCCCATCAACTCAGCTGCTTCCAACAGGCAGACCCAGGGGCTACTTAGTCCCAGCTTTAAATTACAAAACCCCCAGAGCTCAGAGAGACAGGCAAGGCCTCCCACACCCATCTGACATTTCTATCGCTCCAGCAAGATCAGTGGAATTTTTCCTTCTTTTGCGCTACCACAGGTGGGAAAGTGCCAGCTCCAAATCTACACTCGGTAACAAAAATAACTGAAACTACCAATAAACCTAGAGATAACTATTTATTTGTCAGCACCCAAAAGTGTGTCTGGTTTCTGCAACTGATGACTGAGTGAACAATAATTTGTTGGTTAGTTTAAGATGAAAACCAGCCACATGCCTAGGTAGGCAGCTCACATTGACATAACCATTTCTATGTCATGCAACACTGCCTTTTCTAACGGCATCAGCTGTCCTGAAGCCAGGGGAGAAGATGAGGAAAGGCCACTGAAACTTCCTCCAAATCCATAGTAGATCTTAAATTAGAAAGCCAGACTTCTCCTTGTTGGCCCAAGCCCTTTCCTGACTTCATTATTCAGTTGATATATGAGAGATATCTTGAAGGAGCAGGTGGGCTGACTTAGGTTCAAAAGGAACAACTGCAGCTCAGCAGCTTTCTATTTCAGAGGAGGGCAGTAATCCCACAGGCTCCAACCCTGCCCTAAAAGGGATTCTCTCCATTCCTCAGCAATGACCTTGGGCACCATACGTTAAAGTCAACAGGATTTAAAACCCCCGTGTAGCAAGGAGAGATAAACAGCCAACATTTTTTCTCCTAGTTCCTCATTTATTCTCTTTCTCAAATTCAGCATTGCCCTGGAAGTAGTGCCACCAGCGGCTGTGTTATGACCTGACGTGCTGGATGGGAGGGGTAATCTACTGCCAGGACACACGAGGTTTGGATTCACTGGTCTCTTGGTCCCAGGCTGCGTTTAACTTTATAGCTGTGGTTGTCCATTTCTTGATTGCAGCAGCCATCCCAAGGAGTACTTAGGGGACTCTAGTCCTACCAAGCAGGAGGAATTTTGTGTTTGGGAGAAATATCAGCTCTAAAACAGCTTTTCTGCTCACCAATTCACACTGGTTTTGTTAATTACTTGAATGCTACAACGCTGCTGGTCTCTCTCCCCTACTTTTTTCAGTCTAGATTTCATAAAATCTTCAGGATGAAAACTTGCATTTGCTATCTCCTCAGTGGCTGGCATGTTAGCAGTCTCATTTCAGCCTTCAAAAATTATTCAGGCTATTAGTAATAATGCTTGACAGCACATTGGTTTAGGCAGCAGGACAGCAGAGCTTCTCCAGGCAAAGGCCTGCAGAGGGAACCTGCCTAATGCTCAGCTGTTGGCTTCTTCCAAAGTACGTGTTCTGTAAAGACTCAGGGCAATGGCCAGTCCTCCCATGGATTAAGTCTTTATAGATGCAGCTTTCCTTCCTCCCAAGGTGGAAGATTAAATTTAAAAAAAAGAAAAAAAGAAAAAAAAAAAAAGAGGACTTTTAAAAGGCTGTGGGCTAAACTCCTCTCATTCTAGTAAGAAGAATAATAATAGCACTAAATAGTGAAGAAATCAGCTCGAGAACCCTCTGTGTGCAGACAGAGAGTGTCTGTTCAGTGCAGGGCAGGCACGTAGCACAGTGCACGCTGTTCTTTCCAAGGCAATTGAAGTCAACGGGAGCCTTTGCAATCAGGCTTTCCATTAGCAGTTATTGGAATGAGCTCATCTCGTCTCCAATTTAGCTCTAAGGACATCTTGCTGAGGGTTGTCACATTGGCTGTTCCCCTAGCCCCTTCCATATTTGCTAATCCAAGTGCTGCAAATGCGAATGGGATTTTGCATGGCATCTGTCCGTGTGCTATAAAAGTGGAGCGAGAATGCCAGCATCTCTGACAACATAAGACCCCAACCCTGAGGGGTTTTCTTGGCCCCAGATAAAATGAATTAAGAACAAGTGCATTGGCAGACTCTGTACAAAGATGAGCCAGATGCAGGAACCCCACAGGCGAGGGCAGGGGGGACAAAAAAAATCCAGGGGAAGATCATAGATTTCAGCCTTGCAAGTGCCAAACATTCAACCAGCTTTGGTCCCTCTGTCAGGAGAAGCTGGCATTTAATGCAGTACCTGACTGCCATTGCCCTGGCTGGAAAGGTAAAAAGGTTTAGCTTCAAAAACAAGGGGTCTGTCCACTCCATGGCATTCAAAAGCCATCTGGTCCCTTAAAGCCAGGGGGAAAATGCAGACTGTTATAGCTACAGCCACCCAGGACAAGAAAGGCTCTTTGATGCCCAGCACTATCCACATAGCTAACTCTGCCATCAAAGCAGCCAGCAAAATTGGACTATATTTACATCCAAAAGGCAATAAAGAAAGCAATCTGTTAAGAGCGGCAGTTTTTACAGTTAGGATTAAGTTTGCCCGAAGGCAATGGAAAGTCTCCAGCTGGCTCGGGATTAGCCTTTGGTGGAAATTACTTTACACACAGCAAATGCAGCCCAGGATTAAGGCTGTTAGCACCTTCAGGCAATAATTGGGCTTTGTTTGTGTAGTGGCAGAAAAATGGATTCTGGTCCTGACTGAGGTTTAAGGATGTAATAAAATCAATTAGTTAATACTGCCCACCCTTTGAAAGGAAATCAAAACACATGGGAAAGTTCCACCAGACAGAAAACTTCCTGCCTGCTCCCTCCCCTGAAAGGTGAAAGCAAAGGTTATTCTGCATTTTGCTCAAGCCAAGCAGGTCACTGGAAGGACAAATACACTGATCCTTAGCCCCAGGTGGGCAGGAATACCACGTCCCTTTTGGCCCCAAATGCTTCTGGCCTCAGCTGTAAGAGCAGAGCCAGCACATCCCAAGAAGCCTCTTAGCAGCTGAGAATGCACCCGGGAGGGGGAATGGGCTGCCTTGCACCTCCAGGCCATCCCTAGAAATAACCCAGCCATCAGTCATCCCCTCCCAAGCCAGGCCATACAAGGTAGGCAAGGTAGCAAGAGCCATATGGAAAGGGAGCAGCACAAAAGTGGCCATGCATGGGCAATGGGACCTGGCAGAGACAGCTCTTGGGCAAGGACTGGGGCTATGATCCACCAAGCACCACAAGACCACTCTTTCCCAGCAAGAGCCACTGTAAACCCACGACATGAATTTTTTAATATATGTACATATCATATTAAAAGAGATGGGTATTATATATATCTAGTAAATATATAAACATATGCATATACTGCTCTCTAATGCTGAAACAGAGTAGCAGGACTCCAGCACTGCTGCAGGGTCACAGCAAAATCCCAACTCCCTGTGCCAAAATGTACCCATTATACTTGTCTGCAGGGTGGTATGAGCTGTCTGACCCCTGCAAGGGGTTTTCTAGGGGTAACAAAGCTGAGAGAACAAAAAGCCAAAGACTGTACTCAGTTTACATCCCCTGCCTTTCCTTGGCCTTAAAATCATCAAGGTGGGAACAGACCAACAAGATGACCCAGTCCAACCATCCACCCAGCACTACCCCTGTAATCCCTAAACCACTCAGGCAGGTGCCTCTTGAACATCTCCTGGGGACTCCACCACCTCCCTGAGTCTTGCCCCCCTGAGGAACAGCTGCCTGCCCTGGCAATCACCTACAGCCTCACTGGAGCTACCCCACATCAGCAGCACAGCTCCCACCCAAATTGTTGGCACCAGAGACCCTCCTGCCTTTGCAGGATATCCACCGCCCGACAGCAAGGAGCTGGACCAAGAAATATAAATATATATTTACCACAGAAAGCTTCCCACTACCACAGAAAATGAGAAAATTGAGAGAGAAATTCCCTGTGGGTGTGGTGGGTCAGGAGAAGGCGATTAAAGTCAGAGTGATGGTGGGATGCTCCCTGTATTCATGACTTCAAACTCCTTCACTTTGCTAGCCTGGCCATGCAAAACTCACAATTTGCTAGTCTGACCACGTGAAACTCACAGTTTTCCATGGCCACACCTTTTTATCCCAGATCTCCCTCTAGACCTACAGCCCTCTTCATCCACCAGAAGCTCCCTGTCCCTGATCGTCTGCCCTTCATACCTCCTGCCTCAGCCATCTCTTTCTCTGGGTGACAGGAGAGGGAAGGTCAGCACTTTCCTCCTGCTGCTGGAGGGAACTTTCCCTGAGTTCCCCAAGAGATCACAACTTCCAGCCCCAAATCTTGATTTGAAAGGATCTGTTCTCCCACTACTGATCCTTGAGAGTTCAAAGCACCCAAACCTCTGTGAGTGACATGAGACCCGTGAGATGCCCAACCAAAGCTCAGAACTAGAAGTGCCTTTTCCTTAGGATCCTGTGTCAGATGCCAGATCCTGTGGACACCAACCCTCCCCTGGTGCTTCTCCATTCAAACCAAGGCTCATCCCTTCTGTAGTGTTGCCCCCCAGCAGGATCCCTTGCCAGGGATCCCACTTACCTGGGAGGAGTGGAGAGAAGCACCAAGCTCCCTGTCGGAGGGGACGGGCAGGCTGGGATCTGCGAGCGCCCCAAGGTGATGCAGCTCTCAACTTATAGTGACATTTGATCGTCCGGAAGAGCCGATTGGCCCTAGACTCCGTGTGCTGGGCAGAGAGGGGAAGGGAGCAGGGATGGGCGGGGAGGGGGTGAGATGAAGGGGGAAGCAAGGGAAGGGGGGGAAAAAGGTCATGCCATGTATGGGAGCAGCTGGAGGAATTGCACAGATGATGCTAAGATGGGAGGGACATGTTTGGAGAAAAAAAACCTCCAGGGCTTATGTGTCTATATTTACAACCAGTCAGGCAGGCAGGGCTCACAGAGGGGTATCTGAGGCAAAGGCACCTCAGAAACAAATTGGGGGGGGCACAGCTTCATTGTACATGATCACTGCTAAAAACCTGGCTGTGGCACTCTGGATCTCAGAGTCTCAACATACAGCAGCAACCTCCACTCTCTCCTCTGGGCAGTGGCTCTTCCCAGCTGCCCCTCCACATGCAAAAGGTTCTGGCTGTGCTGCAGGGTGAGAGCTTTGGGAAGGCCTGTGGATCTTCCACATACATGGCTCTTGGAAACCAGCAGGCATGTAAGAAGGCAGAGGCACTTGGCACACGAGTGCTACGTGGCACACACCCACCTCTCACAGACTGCTCGGGGTCTGCCACGCACCAGGGTTTGAGGGGACCTGGAACAAAAAGCAAGAGAGCAGGAGCGCAGCAAAAGAGTTTGTAAGCCTTTCTCAGCATGACATGAAAGCATTATTTAAGTAAGACTTCTTCGAGAGGACAACCCCAGGTGGCTGGAGCCTGGGTGCCCAGAGTGGTTTTGCTGCCAGAGGACTCTCCACAGTTGCGTGACTATTCCAGTAGAGGATTGCAGTGCCTCACACAAGTCTCTGGTTCACGGTTTCTATTTCACTAAATATCCCAGGCTTCAGCTTCCCGTCCCCTCCCTCCCACCCCTCTTCACTTGGCAGGGCTCCCCAGCAACACAGCGTGTGCCCTCCTGTGTGCCTGGCAGCTCCAGCACCCCCTTCCCTCCCCGCCTGTAGGAGCAGAGAAGAAGTTCAGGAGTTGTGGGGCAGGCAATATTTTTGGCTCAGGTCACAGATTGATTCCTGCCCACTCTTTCCCTGCTGCTTGCACGAAAGGGTCCCCATCTGAGGATGTAGAGACAAGCTTTTAAAGCTGTGGAGCACAGTGCTGCAGCCTTCCAGTCACCAGGTAACATGCACGAGCTAAAATCTCCTGTCCAGCTTGCCTTTTCCAGCTGTCCGGCAGCTTATCCCCTCGCCTCTCTCCTGCAACCCACCTCCAGCCAATGCTTTTATTGTTTGTCAGGTGGGAGGGGGACAGTGTATCCATCCTCAGCGCCCTGGCTCCATGTGGGAGTTTGTGGGGTGGGGAGATGGGTGGGCACCCTGTGCTGCTGAGGAGAGCGGCAGCTGCATGGGTGGACCTGGTATCATCAGCTCCACTCCCCCCTCCAGCTCTGCCCAAAGCACTAACACTGCAAAGCGCCTTTCACGCTGTGCTTTCGGACGTACCGAGCAGTTTTGCTGTCTGCCACTGGCTCGTTTCCCTCAAGCTCTCCAGCAGCTGGGCACGCCTCCAAGAAATGCCATATTTGCCCAAACTAGCAGCAGAGTGGGGATGCACGGGAGGAGAGGTCCCAGCTGTTTCTCTTTTCATATCTGTGCTTGGCCCAGCTTGACAAAGGCCTTCACCAGCCCCCCATGCCCGCCTGCCAGCTAATGGGGTGCCACAGCTCCAACCCACCACGCCAAGGACCGGATCCATCAGCTCAAAAGAAAGCATCTCTGTGTGTGTGTGTGTGTGTGTGTGTGTGTGTGTGTGTGTGTGTGTATGTGCACAAGTGGAGCCTGGGCTTACAGCAGGGCACTTCCCAGCAGATGTGGACCTGGATGCTGCCAGGGGCCCATCTGCTGCCAGCCATTTGGCAGGAGCAGTGGGAGCATCTTGCAGGGTTGCACAGCCTCCACCAGAGTGGTGCTGCTTGTGCACACTGGCAGGGCGACGCTCGCATCCCTCAGATTTCACTCCAAGCACCTTGACAAACGTGAGGTTGGTACAAGCAATGGGAAGGACAGGTAGTCAGACTTCTCTGCTGCAGCTCCATTTTCAAATAGATGAGAAGCAAACATTGCTGCCTGCAGTATCCTCTCAGTTCCGGGACTTGTCAAGCAACTGCTCCAGACAACATCCATCTTTGGATCACATGTCATGTCCATGCTCTGTCTTCCCCATCACCATACCCCGGGAGCATGGCCTTTCTGCTCAGTGCTGTCCCAAAGGACATCTGTGCATCCTATGGACTGCCACTGTCAGAGCACTCATGTCCATGTCATGCATCTTATTTCCAGTCCCAGCATGATCTGGATCCCTCCTCCCATGGGACTTGAGGGCACTTTCTCCATCCCTTGGTAAAGAGGGCTTTTCTGATCCACGCATCTTACATTTGCTCTGCTGTCACCTGATTCACAACCAAGGCACATTACCCGCAGCTCAACTTATGTTTGCCCTTTCTTCCCTTTGTGGATCACTCTATCCAGTCTAGTACATAACTACAGGCCTCTCCAGCGTTTGTTTTATACCTTAGCCACATACCCTGCTTTTAAAGCATCCTCTGTCAGGTCCTTATTTCACCTCTTGATTCCATCATGCAGCAGTTTCATTCACAACCTGCCACATTTTTCTCATCAGCTTTGTCTCTTGTTACTTTAGATGCTCCTGCTCTAGGATATATAATTTTTGCTGTCTTGACATCATCTGCTCCCCCTGCACCAGCAGCAGGGTGACTGAGGGTCTCCTTTGAGCTGCCACAGCACAGCCACACCAGCCTAGAGAGCGAGCAAACACTAAGTACCTCACGATCCCTACTGATCACAGAGATCAGATGAGGGAGAGACAATCCCAGCTGTCCCTGCACAGCTACCAAAAGATACTCAATTTCTTTAGGTGAGGGTGCAGCAAGCATCTGTCATGGGAGAAGACCCTCTCTGCCACCAGCTTCCCTTCTGTAGCATTGCCAGGGCCAAAGAGCACATGTGAGGTACAAACATGAGCCAGGGTCTCAAACCACAAAAAGTCCCTCTGCCAGCTGACCTCAAGCCAGAGCCTGGCATGCTTTTATTGTGACAGCATCTCCACCTGATGGGAGAGGATACAGCAAACCAGTGTCCCTCCTTGAACAGGAACTAGAGCTTGGGGTAGAGATCTAGACAAGTTTCCACAGGTATCCTGACCCAATGTCACATTTCTTCTTGGCAGGTAGGAACACCCAGACTGGCTATTTGAGATGAGCCACAGAAATTTATTGTATTACCAGGCTACTTGCAGAGAAGGTGTAATCAGCTATTCTCATCTTTTCTGGCTTTTGGTTGACCGATTGCAGCAGCCAGCGCACTCAGGGGAGATGCTTCTACACACAGTGCACACACATTAGCCCAGATAATTTTACAAACTGCATGGAGATAGGCACCTGGGTCAAAGGCTGGTTATGTGCATTTTGTTTGGGGTTTTTTTAATATCCTTTCCCTGTGCTCATTGCACACCAGTCAGCAGGCAGCATTTTCATGGATCATTGCCTCCATGGATGCTTAATATTCAGCCAATGAGTTCTAATAGCACTGGAAAAGTTCATCTGAAAACCTCTATAGCCCTGGAAGTCTGAAATCCTACACATTCATTAAAGACTACAGAGTTTGTAAATAGAATCAGCTACATCCGTCCAAAAAAACTGGTGCACTTTCAGAGCTCAGGAGAGATCCAATTCCTGAGATAAAGCAATACCTATCCCCTTCTACCCATTACTCTCCAACACTGAACAAATGGATCTACTTCCAAAGCAGACTTTGCTTCGGCCCTCGAGTTGGGCAAGAGGAGCTCCTGAGGTCCTTCCTCACCCAGACTTGCCCAGGACTCTGCACTTACACCTCCATGGTAGAGCTACAGAGGAACTGTCACTGACACCTTCCATCATTCAAAAATGGTTAATTTATCCAAAGTGAATTTAGTTATGAGGAAAATGTGTTTTACTTGAGTTCGCAGTCTGAATGATTCTTTATATCCCCTCCTCTCCAAAGTCATGTTTGAATGCTTTCAAAACAATGTTTTTTACTCTTTTGCATGACACAGATATTTTGGGTTTGACATGTTTGTCTCTTCTATAAATAACAGCTTTGAAATAATTAAAGGTATCCAGAGAAATTAATTACGTTGTCTGGGAAAGCATGGGGATGCGTTCTTCTGGTTTGTGACATTCAGTTAGAAACATTTTACCATGATTCAGGGCAGAGGGGAAATGGGAATCACAAAAGCCATTTAAGAAGGCAAAGTAAATTTTATACAGTTCCCCTTATGCCCTTTCTTCTCTTTATCCCACCCCAGAGAAAGGGATGCTGCAGGGGGGGTGTTATTCAGCAGTTCAAGGTTAAAGTAGATGCCCTATGTTCATTGAACACTCTTTCCAAGTTAATTGAAGTAGCTGTCAATAAAAAGGCAGATCAGATAGTGGCTAAGTAAGTACATTCAGAGAAAGGACAGAATATAAATACATATAATTATTTTCTGTTCCTGGGCAAAATCCAATGACCTGTTTTATGCAGTCAGTCAATAAGAGATCATAATAACCTTAAACTTTATAACCAGCTCCTCTGAGTATCAACAGACCACTTTCATTTTAGTGGTGATAAGGGGATCCTGGGGAATCTGAAATAGCCCAAAGGGGCTGAGCAGAGACCACCTTTTCTCCCTGACTCTTCTACTACCATCTACTTGGCACTTGGGCTCAGGGTCTCTGTCCTCGGTTGCCTCTTCTTTCCCCAGAAGTGCCTTGGTGCAGTGTTTGCCATGCACAGTGATGCACCTCTTGCAGCAGTCACTCAGACAACAAGGAGAGCAAACAGCTGCCAAGCTGTGGGTTCACCTACCTGAGTCTTGGAAGGTGGCTGGGGAACCTCAAGATTCCAACATCTTCTCCTAGTTATGGCTTCATCAAATCACAGAAGTTCAGAGGGATAAAAAGGAGAATAAAAGTCAACAAACAAGCATTCACTTATTGATGACCACATCACCTATGTACCCCTCCATTTAGCTTCCTGGTACTGCTGTTCTCCTTGCATCTGATGGGAGGGAGCCAACCAGCATTTCCATGGAGGTCTCTAGTGTCTTTTGTGAAACTCGGTTGGTAGAAATATCTGCCTGTCTTATCCTCTCTTAGCCCATAAGAACATAAACTTTACATCTTTGAAATAAGTGTAGGGAAGAAATAGGAAGGGATCTGAACACTCCCTATGTCAGTGTGTGCAAACACAAGCCAGCCTTTTGCATCATTCATACAGTGCATGCTGCAAATGCATGCATTAGGCTGGTGTGGTTTAAGTGGTGACAGAGCAGGGTACAATGTGGGGATTTCTAAGTTTGGGCATTTCTAAAATCTGTTAAAATATTCTTATTCAGAATGTGGTGTTTCTTAAGTTTCCACTTGGGTTGTTATTGCTTTGGTTTTTTTGGTTTTTGTTTGTTTGTTTGTTTTTCCCCCCAGCGACACCTTCAGTGTTGGGGACACACAAAGTCACTAGCACTCCTAAAAGACAAGGACATTTAAGCTGTCAGTCAAAGAGGAATTAATTGCATTAGGGTATTTGCATGAAGGGCTGAGCACCTTCATCACATCCTTCCAGAGGTCTGCATTGCAATAAGGAGAACCAGGCAGGATCTCACCAGTCATCAGGGAGGCAGACAGGAAGAAAGCAAATGGAGAGCTCACCTCTACACCCACCACAAAGCACCAGCACATACCTCCTGAGATCTTCGAGTCAAACTGCACATAAACCCCTGAACCAAAATTCACCAAACTAATCAACTCAAAACACTCTCTGCTCCCAGTGCACCATTTTCTGCACTTGCATCTTGTGCACATAGCACATCCCTCACCAAGAACAAGTAAAGACAAAGCCAGAGTTTGCTCTCTTCCTCTCTGGGGAAGAGAACAATCAAAGTACAGCTCCAGATTTGCATTTTGCTACCCTAACTTTAGCAAAACAGTAAATCTTACCAGCCAACTTGAAAAGCCTCCAACTGGTTTCATCGCCTGGAGCTACTCTGCTAGAATAGCTGTCCTGGCAACATCACCATCCTCTGCCCTTCACCTCTCCAGTACTTTAGATGCTGAACTTTGCAGAGCCAAAGTTGGGAGCATGCAGCGGTGTCACTCGATAGCCCCTCTTCATGCTAATTTTAGGTGGTAGAATTTTCATGCTTTTTAAAAGTCCTTTTATTTATTTTTGAGAAACCTCTTGTACTTAGGGGCTGCCATGAACACTTTTCTATCTGATGTTTTGAACTTACCTACAGGGCTCTAGAAGTCACAAGCAACCAGCACCTGACATGATCTCAAAGGAATAATCACCTCTTAATTCTGTGGACTGAGTAACATGATGCTCCCAACATACAAATGATTTCAGATGGAAACAAATTACACATCAGTAAGTAATGCATTTCTTTTGGTGGGTTTTTTTTTTTTTTTCAGTTAATATTAATTTCTGATTTTTGTGGTAAACTGTTCCTCCCTCACTCATTTGTTTGCTCTGGGACATGTCCTTGCTGCATCAGTTTTAGACAACTAAGGCACAATCCCTGTGGGATTCAGGAGATCCTGCTCGGACACCCTAGATCCAGGCTAGGTATCTCTCCAAAGAGAACAGATCAGGTTTGGCCATTCGAGATCTGGGCTGGGTCTCAACCTCACACTACTTACACTGAACAGATGAGGTTGGTAGTGAGAACAGTGACTGAGCAGCAGGATGGGAGTCAGGACCAATGCCTGGAGCTGCTGTTCGCAGAGGAGGTGAGCAAAACAGGAGACCAGTCAAGGTGCTCACACCAACCACTTACAGCTGCTCCACAACCTCGGGGAAGACCCACCTACCCAACCAAGCACCTCATTGAATAGTTACACTTGCAATTTGCTGCTTTCATGCCTTAAAGTGCTCACTTGTATAAATCCCAATGGTATCTACCTCTTACTTTGCCTCAACCTTTCCCCATTATCACAAATCCGTGACTTTTTTTTTGTATTTATTTAATGCCTGTCTTTAGCATTGCTAAGCCACTATTTCTGAGTTATCAGGAAGAAATGAAGCACCTTTCTGAAAACTTGTGAACGAAACCAAATCATTCCACTGAAACCAAAACCCCCAGGGGACTCAACGCACAGTCTCAGGAAAATCACCTGTCTCAACATCAGGATCATTGCAGTGGTTCCATTTCTAAAGTAAATCCTAGCTCCAACTGCACTTTTGTCAATGTGAAATACATTTTTTTTTCTTAACCTGCTTATATACAGATATATAGATACATGTGTGTACATGTATATATATAAAATGCAGTGTCAGGGAAAGTGTCTCGAGCGGGAAAGGCGTTACCAACAGCCCAACCTCAGAACCTTGTTCAGCAGCGTATCAGCTGCCACCTCAGTATTTATAGCCACTCTGCTCTTTGAGCTTGGTTATTTTCCTTCCCAAAGGTGATGGTGGCAGGAGGCAAATCTCTGACAGTCAGGCTCAAGTGTCCCCAAGGCTGACCTTTCCTTCCAAGAGCAGAAGCTGCAGACACATTTCAAGGAACAAAGTCATTTGGAAACTCTAGGCTCTTGTGTCCATTACCACACCAGAGGCCCAGTGCAGAGCTGCAAGCAAGGGCTGAGCAGAGATCTGTTCATTAGCATGCACAGATATACATTAGGATGGATGTAAACATGAGCCTGTAATTATTTTATACCTGGAAAGAGAACCAGAAGAAGCCCAGCCCCCAGTCTCAAGGCAGAACAAGTACTACGTAAAAACACAACACTCAAAACACACTTGAGTTTTCCATTATTTAAGTTTCCCCCAATTTTAAGTAACGCTGTTTTGTGGCATTGCAATAGTCATGGACCACGTTTTTCAGTCCCACCTTGTATAAATTCACTTAGAACTCATCTGTTAAACCCTGTTGGGGAAAAGAGCAGCCCTGAAGCCTGCCACAGAAAGACAAGCAGCACGTTTCAGCATCACTGGAGCCCCCATAGATTTATTTCAGAGCCAATGCTGCCAAAATGACAATCCCCTTCCACATGATCCAGACAAGATGGGTAAAGAAGAAATTGTAGTGAAGCAACACATCAAGGTATGCCCCCAGTTCAGAGCACTGAGAGCCCACATAGAAGTTCCCAGTCCCTCTTTTCAGGCACTGCCAAGGGGATGGTAATTTGGGGAAGCATGGCAGCACAGGGGATGCAGGCAGCCAGCAGATACAGGGACCAGGAAAGCATCTCTCTTCTCCACCAGGCTTTGAGGTAATCCTGCAAGACTCACTCAGTGAGACAGTTTGTCCTTGTTTTATTCAAAATGCAGCAGTCTCAGGAGAAGACAGAGCTAAGGTCTCAAAGCAAAAGCTTCTGTGATGTCAGTGCTGCAAAAACCACAAAGCTGTGGAAAATGAACAGAGGAAAGACGTGAAGCAGTCAGCTACCAACACCAGAGCAGTAACTGCTGCAGAGTGGCACCAGCCTGCTCTCCTTCACTCACAAAATCAGCCACAGGTTCCTGCTGAGGGAAGAGACGAGCCTCCATCCTCTCCTAGCATTGCCCAAAATGCACATCCAGCACATCTGGGCTGTAGTATCCCTTTCTTTCCTTCTGGGGAGGTAGGAGAAGGTTTCACCTTTCTGGTATGCCCTCTGCCAGTCCCACCACCATGTGCACACCACGTTACTCTGGGAGGAGAAACAACACATTGTCAATTTAGGTGTGGAAACAGTTCCCCCAGCAGAGATGAGTGCCTCATAAAGAGCTGCACACATTTGCTCTGTGCCAGTCCTCTCCCTGGTTTCTGACCACCGCTAGAGAGCTCTGGTCTCCCACAACCTGAATTACAGCAGTTGTTTATTGAAAGCACATCTAGGTCCCTGTGGGCTTTAAGTGGAGAAAATACACTCTATCAATTAACCCTCCTTAGAGAAGGAATCTCACACAAACAGCCTTTAGGGCCTTCTCTGCCCTCTCCAAACCAGCAGGGCACAGGAACAGTAACTGGAGAAGTTTTCAGCCATCAAATTCCACCAGCCCGCTATAGAACCGTGTGGAAAAACTGGTGCAAGCAGTTTGCACACATGCAAAGCAGTGGTACTTTCACCTCAGGCCAGAACACCTCTGTGCACCACACTGCTACTGCTCCAGCCTCACTTGAAAATCTCAGCACAGCAGAGGAAAGGCTGAAGGGAAGAAAATGGGGCCATGCTGCTCAGTGCTTTGAACAACAGAGGACTCCTTGAACTCCCACCTCCCAGAACTGAAGCAGAGGATAGAGAGAATAAGGGTACCAATCAGCAAAAAGATAAGAGCAAGAAGTTATATTGGAATTATGTACTTCCTTACCTACACTTTCCTGAAGTGTTAGAATAGCAGAAACTCTTCATTGCCTCCACACCATAAAAGTATTATTACTTGGAAGGTCACCCCCATAAAAAGGTAGATGGTTCCAGATAGAGCCATTAGTGTGCTGGGTTCCAGTGCAGACAGCTATACTGACCTTATTGAAGCTGGATTAGCAGGATACAGAGGAATTTTTCCTTTTTTTTTTTTAAGCTGACATCACCAGTGATTTTGATTGAAGCCTGTGATATTGCTCAGGTCTATTAGCTGGGGAGCTAAGCTCTGTGCTTCTCCCAGCTGGTCACACTCTCCCCCCCCCGGGAAGTCTCTGCCAGCTGCTCATTTGCCCACCCAAGCACTACTCCTTCCCCCCTTTTTGAGGCAATTACTCCCAGTGAAAAATGCAGCAAAGTAATATGGCTCTAAATGGGGCAGGCACACAGAAAGCCCCTTTCCATATGTCAGGTTCCTTTTCTTCTTGTCACTCAGGTTGATGCTGCTTTTCCTCCACCTCACATTCAAGAAGGGAGTTTCAAGGTCTTGGAAAACAGCTTTGCTGCAGACTCCTACATGAACAAAATTCTCAGAGTTGCCATTATTACAACATCATGTTCAAATTTTATTAAATGCTTACCAAAAAAAAAAAAAAAAAAAAGAAAGAAAATCCAGGGGGCAGACAGTCAAAAGCAGAAAGCACACTGATGCAGGAGGAGAAACAAGCTGTCTTCCCTCTAGGAGGGTAGAAACAAGTTGCAAAATTATGATGACATGGGAAGAAGGTAGAAATGAGACTAAAGAGAGGCTGGGGAACTTGTTAACACCATGAAGTATGAAGACATGGGAGAGTTCAGAAACAACTCTGGCGATTTGCAGACCTCAGGCCCAAGGCCAGAAATCCACTCTTGAGGGACTCAGTTTCAGGTTCACAGCAAGCCTTGGTCTCCACAATTTGCTAGGATGCCATTCCACCATGATAGCTTCCAGCAGCAGCCATTTCCCAGATATCCTGCTCAGCTTCAGGAACACAGCTCACAAGCTATCAAGGTGTCACCACATCTAACTCCTAGAAGCGTTTCAGTCACTGACACCGGAGCCCACAGGTTAGAGGATAAGCGAATCACTTTCCCAGAGAAGGGAGATAACACCAGTGGTCAGCACTCCTCAGCTGGGAAAGGAGATCTCCAATCCGCCTTAGGCAGAGGAGGGCAGCAGCTATTTGAAACAAAGCTGCTATTGCTGAGACAGAAAAGCGGCATACATTTTGGGTACATAACTCTGATTAAAGAATGATCTGGGAACTAAAGAAAAAAAAAAAAATAGGACTAAGTTGAATGCAATTTGATCTATGCAGAGACCAGTAGGTGGAAGTCCCTCAGAGCAGATGATGTAAAGGGACAGAGGCTGCATCATAAACAGGGGAAGACCTTTCCCACAGCTGGCACCAACAGTGACAAGTGGTCCTTGCACTCTCATCACACTCTCCTTGCAGTCTTTTTACACTCAGGACCTGCCCACTGCCCTCCTTCCAAACACCAGTTCTTCACCAGATTTCTGTTGAGTTCACTTCTCTGCCACCAACCCAGGGCCATCGAGGGCCACAAAAAGCAAAATTTTTAATCACGTAACAAAAGCCTTGCCTGCTCAACAGGGCAACAGATGCCTCTCTTCCAACACTTAAGGAGGGGGAACAGAGCCTCTCATCTCCATAGTAGAGACAGTTTAAAAAGAAAAAAAAAGCCAAAGAGTCACAGAGAAAGTTAAAAGAGGGATGAGTTTTGTCAGCTGATCTAGTTCCTTTCATCATCTGGAGGCAGTGTGGGGTATTGCTCAAACCCCAAGAGGAGTCAGGCTGTACCCAAAGCAGACTGAGAGCAGTCAGGAGAAGAGAAACATCCTTCAAGTATCTTCTGTGGAGCAGAGGATACAGCGGCATGGAGGGTTGCATTGAGTCAGGACCAAGCTCAGCTGCAAGACAAGAAAACACAATGTTAAGGATACCATTTGGCCTCTCATGAGCAATACCTTGGGCTATGCAGAAACTATCTTGTTGTAAACCCCACATCCCTCACTATCTTCTCTAGCAATTACAGGTGGGTTTCTCCCACCCATTTTGACAAAGCCCTGTAAATCAGCCCACCCCTAAGGCTTCAGCATAAGTGAACTGTGCTGGGAATGTCCATGCTCGTGGCAAAGGAGATGCTGAGGGCTGCACACCCAGCAGAGGTCACAGCCACACTCCTGCCACAGTCTCCCACCCCAAGGAGATTCGCAGGCTTCCTCCCAAGCCTAAGAAAGCCACTAAAGCAGAGAGTGTCCCCACAGCCCCTGACAACCCCAGCTCTGTTTGTGGCCATCTGCAGCAGTGCTGGGTTCCTGCAGCTCTCCATCTGCTCCACGCACGACAGCTGGTGCAGCCAAGGGACTCCAGCACACAAATGACTTTTCCATCACTTAACAAATTACTCCTGCATGCTGACACTCTCCCCACCATTCCTGATTCGGGGCTGATTACAAATGGAGCCAAGTCAGGAGAACAGTTGGGGTCCAAGAGTGGGTAAGCATCCATCCCCCCATGGGACCTCAACCAGCAGCAGGGAAACTTAACCCTTTGAAAGCCGCTTGACTTCTAGGTTCACTTCCTTCTGGCTTATCACAAACCCATACAAGTTTCTCAGGCAACACTTCCCCTGTTGTCCCCAGGTTTTCAGCTCCAGCCTTTCCACTGGCAATAAAGCAAGTCTGTCTGTCCCTTTAGTTTTGCTTCATTAGGTGGCAAGGGGGAAGACAAATATTCCTTGCTGAGAATTTCTCCTGAGCACACAAAGCTCTGAAGGAGACTCAAAACAAAGTCAGGCATGAGAAGGAAGACAAATAAATTAACAGCTGATTTCCTTTTGCTGTCTCTTAGCATATCGCTGCTCCATTTGTCAAGCACATAGATTCCAATACAGTCACAGGCCATGGAAGTTCCCACCCAAAAGGACTGCAAGACCCACAGCACAACATGTTTCAAGTCAGATGGGATGCTGAGATGGCAGCAAGAGTGATTTTAAGAACACAGACTATTTTAAGAGTCAACAAATCTTGAGGTTATACAGCATGAAACAGCCTTTGACTTTGGGAGCAGAGGGATTCTCCTGGTGTGTGCCTTCTAAACTTTTCACTCTGAGAGCCCCTATGCCCTCCTCAGTAGCATCTGGCAGTTTGCAGCAAATCCCAGGCAAGAGCCTTCTCCTTATGTGGGGAGCTTCATTTTTCTGGAGTGCAGCAGTCCACAGGACAAGGAAAACACTCCAAGAGCTGATCAGTAGCTGGGAAGTTCTGCCCTGACTCTTTAGTATTCCCTACACAAGCCTGAAGCAGGTCAACCTTATAAATCTGTTTCACCAGTGCTGCCAGACCATAGCTCATCTTGTAGTACAGGCTGTCCATAGGACCACATTAGAAGGAACAGACTAAGGCATTCCACAATAAATCCTACCATGAGGTGCATGTATTTGCGCACCCTTCAGCAGATTTTAAAAAAGGCACCAAAAAACCCCACAAGCAATTACTAATTCCTACACAAACAGAGCCAGAGTAGTGCCACACAAAAGTACCTACATGTCCATCCAACTGAGACATTTTGGCTTTCTGACCCAGAAGAATCTAAAATACCCACGAGGCTGGGGAGGAAAGCAGGTATATGACAAAGAAATAGGCTCTCAGCCTTTTTTGGAACAGGGCAGACTTGCCTCTAAGAGCAGCTCTTGGAACAAAGCAAATCCTAATGAAGCCTTGTGCCTAAGGAATGAAGCTGATAAGACACTGGGAACGTCCAACAGTTGTCACCCCCAGCTGACACAAATCCCCTCCAAGCCTCCTCACAGAAAACAACAGGTCTCTCATGCCTACAGCTAAAGTAAATCACAGAATGATAGAATAGCTTGAATGGGACCTTTAGTTGAAAGGGACTTTCAAAGGTCATCTAATCCAACACCCATGCAATGAACAGGGACATCTGCAACTAAATCAGGCTGCCCAGACCCCCATCCAGCCTGATCTGGAATGTTTCCAGGGATAAGGCATGCAGCACCTCTCTGGAAAACCTGTTCCAGTGTTTCACCACCCTCATCATAAAAAAACCAAAAACTTTTTCCATATATCTAGTCTGAATCTGCCCTCCCAGTTTAAAAGCTTTACCCTTTGTCCTATTGCAACATGCCTTACTAAAATGTCTGTCCCCATCTCTCTTATGAGCCACCTTTACATATTAAAAGGCTGCAAAAAGGTCTCCCCACAGCCTTCTCTTCTCCAGGATGAAGAATCCCAACTCTCTCAAGCCTGACCCCATAGAAGCGTTCCATCCCTTTGATCATTTTTGTGGTCCTCCTCAGGACTTGCTCCAACATATCCATGTCCTTCCAGTGCACCACTTGCTCAGCACTGCCTATACCCTGCCCACCACAGCCTCTGCTCTGGAGGGCAGCTCATCCACCACTGTGAGGGCTTGACCTTGAAGCTTTTGAGCTCCATATGCCACCTCTTCAGCGCTTTTATTTGCTGCTGCCTTAAAAAAAATAATAGTCTCCCTTCTACCCCCATCCTCAACCAGTTTTGGCAGGCACACCACCTGCTTGCTGGGTATGGATCACCTTCCCAGCCTAGTGCTGACAGCAGCACTGCAAGCCTAAAGCCAGCACTGGGCACTCAAGCACAAATAGCTGTTCTGAACTTTGCAGAGTTCTGGTCAGGATATTTTTCCTGCACAGTAGGTATCATATTACACACCCACACTAACCAGAGCAGACTGGGAGAGCCACCAGGAACAGAACATAGCACATGAAATAAATAGCCCCTGAGAGCAAGCCTGACATCACCCTGCCCTCCTCTTCCTTGTTTCAGGATGCTCAGTTGCATCCAGCACCAGGAATTAAGGGGCTCGGTGATTTATGCCTCATTTCATAGCAAAGCTCAGCAACTCTGTGCTGAGCAAGAGCCAGGATAGAGTCAGATTTCCTTCCTGGGGCTGCCAAAGAGTCATGGCAGGTCAGAGGCTGTTTGGTGCTCCCCAGCTTGCTCAGGAAGAAAAAAAAGAGAGAACTAGCTTTATCTTTGTTTCCCCAACACAGACCCTTAGCTCCACTGCGCTCACCTGACCAGTGGTCACTGAGCTCCACTGACCTGCACTCCTCAGGAAGGAGGCAGTGACAAGTAGGAGCAGGAAAAGCAGCCATGCATCTGTGCAGGAGCAGCCCAGCAGTGGCCAAAGGGCTGCAATTGCCACTGGAGATCAGACCTGACACAGAGCACGAGCCATTTCTGCTGCTCTCAAGAATGAGTGATAAAGGCAAGACAGGGGAAAAGCTTCCCAAGGGAAAGAGAAATCTTGGTTTTATCTTGGAGGAAAATGTCCCTGTGCTTCGTGCAGCAAGAAAAGACCAGCCAGAGTCAGTGCTGCGACAAAGCACTTCCTCACTGATAAACAGAGCTTCTGAGAAGCCCTGTATTTCACAGGGGTGTCTTCATGCCAGCTGAAATGAATCAAGGCCAGGGTTGACTTTGATTCAAATGACACAAGTAGTTTATGGCTGTTCTGTTGTATGCAACATTGTATCACAGTATTAATAACTGAAATTTGGAAAGCCATGAAACATTCCTGCTTTTTGCCTCTGGAGATGTTTCAAAGCTTCCAAATTTCAAACCCACTTTGTTTCCCTTGACATTTCCTTCCAAATCCCATTACGACTTGCCAAGACACGAACATCTGGGGTCCCCAGGAGCTCTCACTGTGCTAAGTCTAGGAGCAGAAGGGCTCCAGGTTTGGCAATACAGCTTTCCCCCAGGACATCTCTTGCCCTGCCACACCCACCCTCCTCCAGACTGGCTGAGGTTACCTCAGGAGAATAACAAAAGGAAGACTGATGCTCTTCTCCCACAATATTGACTCCATACTCATAAGCTTTTAGAGAGAGGAAGAAGAGGACTTGTATATCAATATTTCAGAATCTTGCCCAGGGCTAAGCCCACGCCAACTCTAAACTTGGTCTTCTCTTGCAGGAAATGACAATGCTGATAACAGTATCATCCTCCACCCAGATCCTTTCCAATCACCACCCCCTTTCTCCCCCTCCCACCCTGCCAAAGCCTGGGAAGGACAACCTGCGGCTGCAGCGGCTGCTGAAGAAGGCAGCCAGGAAGAACACCATCCTCACCTCAGAGCAGGGCAAGTCCTTCCGCTCCAGCCTTTCGCCTGTGAACGAAGCCAGCCCCGACCAAGAGTGTGCTGAGAGCGCTGCCCCAGCGGAAGCCCCTGAAGCCACAGCTCCCCTCTCTGCCCCTCTGCCAACCCACCTCTCCATCAGGCCCGTCAGCCACCGTCCCCCCTCCCCTTTCCGGAAGGGAAAGCCTTTCACGCTGAAGGTCACCGAGCAGCGGCGCATCGCTGAGCACGTCAAGCTCACAGCCTCCTCGGCCATGCCCCTGCTTCAGAAGCCAGGAGCTCCTGAGACTCCACTGCAGCCAGAAGGCATGGGCTCCCACCTTCTCTCTCCATCTGACCCTTCAGTACCTATTTGCCCCCAGCCTTCTCCTTCCAGTACTCCCAGTAAAGAAAGGGCACCAGAGGTTACCTATGTCACCAAGGTGAACACTTATTTCCACAGTGTCAAGCCACCCAGGCCTAAGACTCCCACACCAAACCCGACCCAAGGAGCTGTCAGCCACAAAGACGAAAGGCCTACTTCCCCAGCACCTCCAACAAGCCGCTCTGAACCATCTCCAGAGCAGACACCCACCTCACTTAAGGACAGCATGGCTACTCCCCCCTTGCCAAAACCTCCCATCCTTCCTGCTGCAGAGACAGAGCCTCCTGATCAAGCTCCCAAGCCTGTTCCTAATGAGAAGCCCAGCACCTCTGATGCCCACGCCAATAAGCCTACAACCCTTGAAAGCGGCACAGAAACATCCAGACCCAAGACAGCTCCTGAATTACCCAAGCAAGACAGAGACATCCTAAAACCATCAACATCCAGTGCTCCCTGGAGGCAAGCACGCCCAGCGACAGCATCTCCAGCACAAGCTGATGGTACTGGGTCTACCTCCACAGACACCAAGGCAGAACACATCACTGAACCCCAGATGACTCCCAGCTCACCCAACACCAGCTGTCCCCCCAAGGCTGAGCCAGCACCGTCGTCAGAAGCACCAAGATCTCCTGGAACCAGTTCCCGTGGCTGGCATCGCCTCAGGAAGCACTTGATGGTACAGCCAGAAGCAACCAACTTTCCAGAGTCCAAGCCAGAAAAGCTGGGACAGGAGGAAGGGAATAAAGAGGACGTTGCTCAAGCAGTCATCGAGCAAGACTGCATGCTGGTTAAATCAAAAGCCATGAAAATGTGGGATGCCATTTTATACCAGGTGACACTCACCAAGGAGAAGAAGCAGCAAGCAGAAGAGAAGAAGCCACAGAAGGAAGAAAGTATCTTTCTTCCCCGCCGCTTACCCATCCTTCTACACAAGCCACGTTTTGACGCCCGGAAACTGAAGGAACTGGCTGCCAAACCCATGACAAAGATCAGCACCGTGTTTGAGGTGAGCCGCTTTCGGCCCAGAGGGGCCGAGGAGCACACCAAGAGCTTCAACAGGACAGCATCAGGATGGTCAGTCAACTGAAGCCAGGCTGCTCCACACCTCTGGAGGTGCACCAACCCAGAAGGCACCTGTGGCTGAGTTTACTGCCCAGTGGAGCCAAGTGTAAGGAAAAAAGGAAATTAAATAAAACCCCTCCAAGCCAGCAGCCCCAGTGCTGCAGGCTTAAGGGTTACCCTCCATACATTTAAAAGCTCAAATGCATAACTACCACATCCTCAGGTGGCAGGAAAACAAACATGTTTGTTCTAGAAAGAGTCAACAACAGCCACTGGATGCAGTAACAGAGTAAAGGGAGTGAAGGCACACACTGAAGAGGACAAGCTGCCTATAGAAAAAAAAAAAAAAACAGTTTACAGTAGGATACTGGAATCTGATTTTTTTGTTGTTGCTTTTGTTGCATTTATCTAAGACAGAGATAGATCCTAGGAACAGCAGCAGTCACAGATGAGATGAAGGAATCTGGGTTGCTCCGTATCTCTAGGGAGTCTTAGAAACCAAACTCAAAGAGGATACATATAATCCCTATCTCCTCTATTGAAAGTGTACCCCACGCCCATTTTCTGAGAACAAAATGGAAACTCATCCTTTCACCCAAGGCACAGACAAGAGACAGAGTAAGATATCCTGATCTCACCAAGCAGTTCCTCTGCCTAACAAAATGGGCATCATCTGACATCCTCCTAGGCTGGTTTACTACATAATAATGCACAGAAGAACAGTTTTGGTTCATTTATCAAGTTCTGTTATGTATTTTACCACATTTTCTCCACAATAGCTGGTGGTTAATGCTTCCACAATAAGACCTTGCTGTGGCAGGTGGGTATCCAATTCTGTATTGAACAAGGTGCTGGTTTCTGAGGGGTTCTGCTAACCACATGTAGTCTCATTTTCAGGGTGAGCATCATGACAGTTGCGCACCTGCTTGTCCCTGATGTCCTGAAAAAAGGGCATTTAAAGGAAAATCCCCAACTCTGCCCGCCCACAGAGACAACTGGGCTTTCCAATATTACCCTTTGCAACTCTATTGCTAGCAGGGGCTTGTGAGCATGAAAGTCGGGAGATGGGTTTTTTATGTTTCAAAAGGGACTTGGTCATATGCTGAGGTGATCCTATACAGCTAATATAGGATTGCTATGTTTAGTCCAAACAGAATATAAAGAGCTGCCTACTGAGTTTTCCTTTTTCATGTGCAGGGGATATGGAACTGACCAACAGTTCCTCAAGCCAAACTGCAAAGAGAAACAAAAAAAGAGCCCCTTTTGCCTTTTTTGAAGTCTTCCCATTTTGCAGTGATGCTATAAGAGCAGTTCATTTAGCAAACCTTCACTTAATTTTTCACTTTACCAGTCTTATCTCTATTCTGTAACCCCTTACCTACTCAAAGGGCAAAAACCAAGTAGAAAGAATAACCCAGTTACCTGAAGTGGGGATTTCTTCAAACCCCCCGTTTTCAAAGAAAAAGGTAAAAAGAGGTTGGAAATGTGCCAGTAATCACAAGAGAATCCTAGGTAAGCCTCTGCAGGAATATTTAACATTGCTGCAAGAGATGGCTACAAAGAAACATCCACACAGCAGCACAAACATAAAAATTTAAAGAGTGCAGTGTAAAACACATAATGCAGATAAAGGTAGCCTTACTGGAGAGTGATAAATGGCACCTTACTGCAGCACAGCCAGATGGATGCCTCTGCACAAAGGTCTGTTAGCACAAGAGTCACAGTACTAGCATGAAGCAGAGCAGCCAAAGGCATTTACATTTGGGAGACTAAGTGAAGGTGGTTTAAGAGGCACTTGTGCTTTAAAACAGCTTTTGTCCTGCACCAAGGACAACCACCCAGGGCAAACCAGCAAGTCTCACCTAAGGCTTAGGTTCTGCATCTGCTAGGCTTCCAATCAGGCTGTGTTCACACCCCAGCCCCACTGCACATGGATGAAGGATGAGGAAATGTTCCACTGGGGAGAGCAATGCGCATAAACAGAAGGGAGGAGACAGAGGAAGGCAGGCCTGGCTGCATGGTTTAGTGCTTTTACCCCAAAGGCAAAGGGCAGAGGCACGCAGCAAGCATAGCAAGTCCTGCAGGGACCGACCCTGACAGGAGAGTACCACAGACGGGAGGACATATCCCTGTAGGCAACAGATTTCTGTCAATGGCTGTTCACTTGGAAGCCATTGTGGTGTGTTCCAGCCTGAGCTGCTGTGCTGTGGAAGAGAGGGGGTACAGAATTTACCCATTTTTCAATGCCAAACGGCATCAGGCAGTTACTAAGAGCCCAAACTGACACAGAAAAAACCTTGCTCCATTGCCTGCAGTAAGGCCCTGCAGCCCAGGGAGGGCAGGACAAAAAAACCCACAAACACACACAAAAACCAAACAAACAAAACACCTGTGTCTAAGCAACTAGAAAGCTGATAAGGTGGTGTAAAGCAAGTGACAGGAGTGAGCCAGAAGGGTTTGGGAGCAAGGAGGCCATGACAGTGATCCAGCAGTAGGGAAAAAGGATGAACGGAGTTCAGGGGGTACAGAGGAGCTAGGGAGCAGGGAGCTCAGAGCAGACAGAACAGACAGCTAAGAACAAAAGCAAGCCAAACTCCTTCAGCTGTCACAGCCATTTGGCTATTCACAGTAGGAAAAAATCCAGTATTTCCATGCAAACAAACCCAGAGAGCAACAGTGTTGTGCCATGGATGTTTGGAGTGCTGGGTGGATCCCAGAGGACATCCTGTGACAGTGAATTGCCTTTCAAGAGAGGATGCTGGACAAAGACCAGAGCCAAAGGCACTTTCACTTGAGCTGCTTAGAGAAACTCAGGTAGGGCAAACAAAACCTGCTGGCAACCTAGCAAAACCTGTTCGCTGTCAAGAACTGAAGCTCAGTAGTTTCCCACCTGGTACACTGAAACAGACTTCAGGAGAAAGGAAACTGATCAAGGGGAGACCTTATAACAGGTTTCTCAAAGTCACAGGCAGAGAAGCAAGTTAAGGATGCAAGGTCTGTGGACTAAAAACATAGCTTCAGGCAGTCTTGGACTTGTACTGCTGCCCATCTCAAAGCAGCATTCAAAAGGGCGCCTCCTCTAAATGGGCACTACAAAAGGAAAAAAACAAGCCTAAAACAAAAAAAATATAATATGCAACACTCAGAAGCCAGCTCCTTAAGGGTGGGAGGGAGGGGAAAGAAGGAACACAGGCCCCAGAAGAATTTAGAAACAAAAGGTGTTTTGTGGCAGGCAGAGCTATTTTAACCTTGGCAATGAAATAAAGCTTCTTTTTTATAGTAGGAAAAAAAAAAAAAGAGAATGAGCTTGTTTTCACCCTCAACTTCCTCTCCACTCATTGTACCAGATGCTGCCCAGTTGGATCCAACCAGTTATCACCTCCCTCTATGCCATTCCTCCTTATTGCCACAACCCTCTACCATCATCCACTCAAGATAACACCAGGATATCTATGAGCATAAACACAATAGGAACATGAGATCCAAAGACCATTTCAAGAGAGCACAGAGACATCAAACCAGCTCTGCCTTCCCCTTGCTGCACATCAGAGAACAGTCCTTTCTGCTCCGTTGGTCTACCCAGTACAGCAGATGTTCACATCCTTCCTGCTACAACCTCATTATAGAGTGGTTCCAAGAGGTTACTGAAGTCATTAAAAGTTTTCTCCCTGATTAATTCAGTAAATCTGGGAATTAAACCCCAGAAACATTTGAATTTCAGAAGTACATCAGCCCCCATGCTCAGCCAGCATGACTTCCAGCTATCTACTCTTTGCAACTTAAGAGAGCATAAGGAAAGACAGCAGATAGAGACCATTCCTTTGAACTAGCAAAGGCAAACACATCTTCACCCAAACAGCAGCAGCTAAGGGACTTGCCCTGCAGATTAAACTAACAGAAGTATCCAGATTCCCAGCAGCATCAGAAAGGCAGAGACCAAAACAAACCCCTGCCACATACCAGTGCCATTCCAGCCCAGAAGTAAGGCTCCAGCTGTTCCCATACAGCACCTTCCAACTCACCCAAAGTGCTGCTGGCAGAAATAACCCCAGCATCCTGCCAGAACAGCCCAGGAGCTTGTTACACAGAGCACAGTCACATCCCACCTACCTGGTTAATGAGTTCTCCAGACAAACTATTGCTCTGCAGCATCGTCTATCAACACCTTCTTGTACTGGCCGTGGCCTGTTGCAACAAATTTATACTTTTTGCCAGAAGGAATGGACTGAACAGGAGAGAAAGGAAGAGCCAAAGTCAGCATTTTTCTCCATTAAACAGGCAGTCAAAAATCAAATAACTGAAGCCAGAGGAGTTTCATGACACAGTTGCCTTTAATCCCAGAGGGCTTGGAGACAGCCTATTCTGTACTGCCTTCTTACCTCCTTCACACAAACTCTCTGCACAGATCCATCACCACCATAAGCATGAGGTAACAACAAGAACAGGATATGCAACAGGAAAGAAGAGGCAATGCAGGCATTGTGAGGGAGGGCTCATCTAAAGAGCCCAGACCCCCAAACCAGAGTTGTTATTATCCATGGCAAGAGACGGGGGATTTACCAGATACTGGCAGTTTCAACACAGGAATTGACAAGATATTTGATCTTCCTCTCCCAGCCTAGACAGTTTGAGCAGTAGCTGCTTGCTGCATTTTAGAAAACACTGCCACAAACATTCCCACAAAGCCCCAGATCCATCTGCAAGTGATACTGTCTTAGGTTCAGTTCCACTTAGTTTTGCACATTTTGTTTACTCTCAGTGCCAAAAAGCATAACAAAAGCAAAATTACTCAAATTTGCAGTTCCATTTGAGCCTACAAGGCTGGGACTCCCAGCTCATGGGCTGAGAACAACATGCTATTCAGGAGATCTTTCAGAATTACTGGATATAAAAGTATTTTTACCCCCATTTTCACTAGGGCTAAACCAATTGCAATTCACTGTTAGGAAGCATTCTTAAGCATGCAGTTGCATTGATAGATACAGGCAGCCTTCATCACTACAGAACATCATCATTTCAATACTTCCAACCAAGCCAACAGCCCTTTTCTTTCTCAACAGAGCAAATGCTCTCACACTTACAGACACCAACTCACCTTGACACTGCTCTCAGGTTTGGGGCTCCCCTTCTGTTCCCAAAGGCTTCTTTTACTCACAATGTCTCCAGCCACAATATCCTGAGAAAATGATGTTTCCATTACCCTTCACTGCTAATGCTGCTGAACGTGTCTTTGTTCATATCCATTTCCAACCCACACATCTGACCTCCTTTTTTTTTATTTATAATATCATATCATCTGACCCAAAACAGCTGCTGCTAAAACCCATGACTGTGAAAACATCTTCCTGTTCCCAGTATACCCTATGTTTTCCTATCACTCTTCCACAAGAGTCTGAATTAGCTTCAAGATGTTTATTTTCTTAAGTTCGTTAAGAAAATATTTAGGACATGTAAACATCAAGGCTCCTCTATCATAAGGAATTCTGCTCTCATAAACACAGATTTGCAACCAATGTGTTACAGAACCAGCCTCACCCACAACTACCAGAAAGTGAAATCACTGAGAGCAATACATAATACTCTCTGCATTTTCTAAGTTTACAAGATTTATCACCTTGGTACTAGATGCAGCTTCATGCTTGACAACTGGAGCTCAGCCCAAGCCCCTGTACGAGACACATGCATTCTCCCCACCAGCTGATTTTATTCTCATTTCAAATCAGAGCCTCCACCAGAAACACAGAGGTTTTCCTGGGTATACCAACAAGGAACAACTGGGGACCTTGTCAGAAAAACTGAACCTCCAAGGTGCAAAGCCTTACAACGTGATGGAAGACCTCTAATACTGATGCCTTTGCAACTTGTAGGCTCCACAAACAAGACATACCAACAGGATAAAGGACAATGCACATTGTGCCCAGGGACCAGTCCCTGCCTCCAGCACAAGAAAGTCAAGTGCTCCAAGGGCTGTACCTTACAGGCTGAGGGCTTCACGGCAGATTGAGCTGTGACCTCCCCAGTCTCCCAGAGGCTTTTTGTGCTGGCTACCATCATACTCGTGGTGGGAAGATCAAGAGAGGGCTGCCGGACAGGTTTTGGAGCCTTTGTGGAGGTCTGGAAAATAAATGGAGACAGTTCGCCACCACAGTGTGTCCCTTGATTATTTTTAAGCCTGGAAGGTCTTTGGAGATAAGGGGGTGTAAAAGGAGACCAGTAGAGTCCTACTAGCTCCTGTCAGATACTCCCACTCTTTAAGCAGAGAACATGAAAAAACAAGCATGGGACAGCTTGCTAAAGAAACCTACTTCATGCTGTGGAGGGACACACAGACAGGAGCAAGGAGTGCTCCCACCCAAGGGAAGACAGTTTAGTTGTCATCTCACAGATGGTAAGGCATGGTGGGAGAGCAACACCAGCAAAGAGGGCTCCTGGGAAGGTGGGGACAGACACAACACAGCAACCCACCTCAATAGCCTGCGTGTACTGCTCCAGCCTGTCATCAATCTTTGACACAGGGAGAGGAGGCTGACTCTTCTTTATGCTGTTACTGCAAAACAGAGAGGGGGATTAAGGTGTTCCCCCAGTGTCTCAGGCAGAAGGGAGGACTTTGAGGGCTACAGGCAGCCTGTCACTCCTGCCCTTCCCCACAGTAGGGCCTGCTGACAATCTCCATTTGCAGCAAGGAACCTGCTTTACCCTGAGGCCAACCCCAGAAATACCTTTTCTGTATAGAGCGGTTCAGCGACTCAGTTCTGTCCGTGATCTGAAGGGGAGAAAGAACACAAAGATATAACTTTTTTCCATAGACCTCAGATGGATGCAGGTCACCTTAGCTGACCACTTCTTGGCCCTGATCTCTCACCCATATTTTGGTTAGAAATGCCTCACTCAGCCCTCATGTTCCCCTACTCTCTGTCAGGGAGACAGTGAGCATTTCCCTTTCTTCCGGCTTTCCAAGCAGGGGAAGAGAATCCCAACCAATTTCAGGGGCAAACCAACAATGTATAAATTGACTAACAGCTGAAACACCAGGACCATTTTCTGGTGAAGGAGAAGGCTTCTCTCAAACCTTTGGTTTCCTAGCCAGACACAAAAAGGGAAATGGCAAGTGCAGAAAGATGAGGGAGAAAACTAGAGGCCACGTCTACAGAAGAGAAGTCAAGCATGGGAGCAGCACAGACATGAGATAGGTCAACTTATCCACACCAGAGAAGCACACAGACAGGGCAAACCAGCACAAGGAACCACCTGCAAGGCAGCTCTTCATGTCAAGCCATCAGGGAAAGTGTTTTGCACCAGAAGCTCCTGTGCAATAACTCTTTGGCCAAGACAGGAAGACGAGCAAACACTTCACACAACCACTGCAGGAAAGGAAAGCTGAAATGTTGCTAAACCTTGTGACTCTTTCAAGCCCCAGAAAACAAGCATACAGAGAGAAAAATCACCTTGAAGCCAAAGGGAGGGCTTTCTTAACACCAGCTCCCACAGAGACAAGGAGCAGCAACCAAGTAAAAAGGAGCCTTCTCCCCCATAAAACTGCTGCCCGTGCCACAGGAAACATCACCTACCAAGTCAGCAGATAAAAAACAGCACTAAATGACCCTTTAAGACGCTTTCAGGATGCCAGTGCTAAATTTTAGCTAAACAGAGGACAAGATGGTGTCACATAGAGGACACATTTACCAGCTGTGCCCAGGAGCACAAGGCCCATTAGAGAACAACCAAATAGTGCAACCCTGGCTAATAGAGAGGACCTGAGGAATCACTCCACAGGATTCCCCCAAAGCAGCACTTCAGAAGCCCATCAGCCAGCTCTGTCTGCCTGCTGTCAGCTCACTCCTTTGCTTGCTGCTTCCCTCTGAGCCGTGATTTCTCCTTGCTCATTGATGGGCAGGCTGGTACCTGACAGGGCACAGCACCAATCTGAAAGGGAAACCTGCTACACCTTGTCTCAGCTTCCCAAACACAAGTACATGTCGATAGGAAAAAGCCTTGCCAACCCTGCTAGGGAGATGGTGTGCAGATGCAAACCACACACGGGCACTTCTGAAAGGTCATGAACAAGCATCAGGTTAAACACAGAGGGGTCTAAAAAAAGCCATCAGTGGCAATGTGTCTCAGTATGGCAGTCTAGGTAGGAACAAACTTCCACTGCGCTATTTGGAGACCACCTCCCCTCACCCCTGGCATTTCCTTGCAGTGAGAATTGTGCATGTCCCTGGTCTCAAGTGCTTTCTGAAGGTCAGAAGAAACCACATCTGCTCGTTCAGCCAGTCTCACAGCTCAGGGCTCACAAGCAGCCTGTGACAAAACAGGACTGGTACAAGACTTCCCCCTTGCCTCCATACATCCCCATTTCAGCCTTCAGGCCACACTGGCCCTCTGAACCCCAAACACCCCATCCACCCTACAGTAACCCAACCTCAGTCTGCCCCAAATGTGTACCCAGCCTCCACCTGCCACATCTGGCAGGGGAACACACCACCGACTGCAGATGCTTTTGCCTTTGCACTACAAGCAGGGCTTCTGCTGAGCTTCCTGTGCCACAACACCCTCTTGGTGACCTAAATACTAAATATGTTTAGTTCTCAGTGTTCCCAGAGCCCTGCTAGCTGGAGTGTAAAGATCATCCTTCCTCTGGAAAAATTCCAAGCTAAGATTTTTCATGAACGGTGTTATATCCAGCTTAATGTGCAGGTGAGCTCTGACATCACCATTATAAAACAGAAAGAAAACACATAAAACTATTTCTAAACCTTTCTTTGGCCTAATCCTATCAGCAGCAGTTAAGCTGAGGTCAAGAAGCTATTTTGTGTGTTTTGGGGTTGTAAAGACAAGTTTCAGCGCAAAAAAAGTAGCTGAAAGTGCTTTCCACGTTTTCCCAGCAGTCTCACTTCAGGAACATGCTTTGGTTACCCTCATCACACTTTTCAAACCCAGCATTAGCACCCAGCCTGCATCCACACCCACTCTGTCTCCCCTCTTTTGACTATAAGATGGATTCTCCACTAAGAACAAGAATCTGCTGATGGCTGTAGATGATGAAACCTTCCTCTTGCCATCTGTTTACTGATGCAAAGGGAAGTACTCACACAATCATCCCCAGTCAGGAAATATTGAGTAAGCTGCAAATAGCACAAAACTAAATTCAGTAAAAGCAAAGATAGCTCTAATAGCAGATTAACAGGCTACACAGAGTCCTCACCATCTCCCTCACTGCTACAATCAAAAATGTTAGGGCTTACAAAGAGAAAAACCCCCCATTCAGTACAGAATCACTTATCTGTATCTATTGTATCCAAAAGCACACGCACAGAACTGAGGATTTGTAGTAAATGCAACACACATCATAAGGTGCAATTCAGATGATGTTAATAATGGAAGTTTCACAAGAGCATCAGTGCAGACAGATGTGATTGGGAAGGACACAATGCTTCAGAGATCAGAAATCCCCATTTGTTTAAACAACTTAAGTAATGCATTTTGTTCTAAGTAAGAGAGAAACGCCACTGTTTCAGTTATTGGGGTTTTCCCTTTTGGAAGGGAAATTTCATTAAGATTAAGTTCTTGTGAATTTTGTTAAAGACTACACAAGTTGAAAGCACAGGTATCTCAGTATGATAATAGTCCCTGAAGCCCTTAATGAGCTTTAGACTTTTAGAGTGATTGCTACAGCCTCCAACAGCTCAAGCAGGCAAAGTAGGAGGAGAGAAGGCTGACAGCCATGAAAGATGAGGCAAATTGCTCAAGTGGTTCGTCTCAGCTTGTAGCAGGATGGATAACGGGATTCACACCCCACGTTGCTGTAAGCCCTGGATAATCTTTCCTCATCATTAGTCGGGGCCTCTGTTGTGACAGTTGTCATGCATCCAGAGGGGCCCAGGAACACAAACCTTTGTGGAGCACACTGCAGTGTGGTCAGAGCACAGCTCCTCCTCCTCCAGGCTGGCAAGGCTTGGGGCCTTCTGGCGTTTCTCTGGTGTTTCTTCTTCCTTCTCTCCATCATTTCTCCTTCTCTTCTTTTCCTGAGTGCAGAAAAAGAACAAGCCAGGAAGTGAGTTGGTCAAACTGCTTATTATGCAACAACAGTGATTTTTCTGTCTCCCAGGCTTCCTGCTTTACACTAAATAAACAGAAAAGCATAGAAACTTTGAGTCAACGTTATCTAATCTGGAAACATTCAGGAACAAGCTCATATGTCATTTGGAAGGGAGGGGAGAAATCAGAAACTTTGCAGGTTCAAGGTTCCCAAATGATACGAAAAGGGGTCCTGCCATCAGTTATAAAGATCTCTTACCACAATTGAGATAGGAAAACATTAATTTCTCATTTAGAGGCCAAAAGGAGGGAGAAAAGCTGCCTTTAGAATAAAGGGTTGGAAAGGTAATACACAGTTCAAATGCAAAAATCTTACTAGCCCCAGACAGTCAAAATCCATTTACAAATTATATTTGTAGCTCAGCCCTCTCACTTGCACACCACTTGATTTCCAGCTTTGTCTCTCTCCCCCCGCCTCGCCTTAACCAGGGATTATCAGAACAACAACAGAAAAACCCCCTCAGCCGGGAGCAACACAAGGCTAAGAGATCTATCACGACAAAATGCTTCAAAGGTGTGATAAAGGCTGGGGAGAGAAAAGCAAGCAGCCTAATTTAGATTTGAGTTCTCCTGTAAAACTACTCGTTGCCCACAAGGCCACAGGAGAATTAACACTTTCCTCCTCAGTATGACAGGGACACGGCAAAGCCACCACAAACTCTGGGAGCAAACACACCACCCACACAAAAGGGCAGAGGCTGCCTGCAGTGACAGTAAGAAGGCACAGCACACAGGCAAGAGTGGCACCAGCCCCAGGTTGTGCCATGAAAGCACATCTAATGTCTGCATGGGCTCAACTTCCAGCAGCAATGGGGAGCCAAAACACAGATGAACAACCCCCAGCATCAGCTCTCCCACCAGAACTCTGGAAAGGTCAGCTCCTCCTGAACCCACCTCTTGCTCCCGGGCCTCTTCTTCCTCCTGGCCCAGCCTCTCTTCCTCTCTGACAACCATATTCTCCTCCAGGCTTTCCTGATCCAGCTGGATCTGCTCCAGTTTGACTTGAGCTTCCCTCACACCACTCTCCTCTTGTTCATATGACTGCCTTGGAGACCTAGAGGTGGGGAGAGATCGAAGAAGAAAAGCAAAGTTATGAGCCCACAGACACCATGAGTTACCTCAGACCTCTAGAAATCCAATTTTATCACTTCTCCAAGCCTACAGCTTGCTGACTATTCCACACCAGGGCTCACAGCCAGGTCCAGGTACCCAGATAAAACAGCAGTCACGTTTCACTCAGCCACTTCAAATGGCCAAAACTCAGATCAGCTAAGAGCTGTGGCAGAGCTGAAGGTACCTGCACATTACCAGCACCATCATGGGCAAAACCCATAGGAAAGCAGAGAAGAGCCCTCTGCTCAAACCCCTGGCACAGAGGGCCCTGCTACCATGATGTGGTGGTGGCTCAATTCCCTGCCTGGCTACAGATAAAATCCCAGGTGCACCAGCACATCCTGCAGTCAAACATAAATCTGATGCTGACCCCATTAATTCAATGCAGTGAACCAAACATAGCCCTTCTCTGCCTAAACTCATCTTCCATATTAACAGAGTCTCTTGCTGAAGAAGAGCCCAACCAACCCAACATATGACCATGCTTCTCAAGCTGAAGTTAAACTCTAGGGCAAGGCTGCAGAGCCACTCCACTGGAATCATTTCATGGGCAAGGCACAGTGCTCCACAAGCAATGCTGCAACGACACCTGCTCCCAAGCCTCAGTTTTGCCCACTGGGAAAAATCACACCTCTATTCACATCACACATTTCATATCCCAGCAAAACAAAGGTAATTCCAAAGCAGGTGGGGTCACCCATTGGCTTAGGGGTTATTTAAAAAAAAAAAAAAAATCACAATGGGTTTGGGACAAGAGAATTGCCCCAGGTTTCCAAGGCTGCAAGAGGAGACCCAGGGGTATTGTTTATGCCATCAGCTTTGCAAAAGCAGAGCAGCCCATACCTTTGGGAGCAGGGACACTGGGACTACAGAACCCTGGAACACTCACTGGCTCACAACCAAGCTGTTACTGCCATCTTACTTCCCCTCAGCCAAAAGAGCTTTCTCCTCCCACCCAGTTCTTAGAAAATCGCCTGGCTTGAGAGAGCAGGGCTAGAGAGCTGGCTAGCAGGAGCTGCCAAAGGGCAAGGCTGACTCACTGCTCCTCCCTCAACAGGCAGCACCAAAACACAAAAACAAGTTCTAACAAGATCTTTCCACCCACTGCTCTGCTGCTCACAGGTCACCCACCCTCCAGCCCTGCACATTGACTACACAGGGAAAAAGATGATATGCTGGCCACCTTGACTTGTTTCTCATCATCCTCTCACCAAGAGCAAACAGGCTCTGAAGGATCAGGAAGCTATCAGCTCTCCACCAGGATGCCAGCAACATCTCCAGCTCAAGTGCAAGCTCATATTAAAAATTAAGGCCAGCGAACACAGTGCAGCCTATAGGATGCCTTTCACACCACAGCAATGTTGTACAGGAGGCAGCTGGGCTAGCACAGCTTCACCGCCTCACACATAGCTGACAGCACAGCCCTCCTACCTCAAAGAGGAGAGCCAGGACCAAAAACAAAATGTGCCTTACCACCAAGGCCCTCAGGGGATGCAGGACCTGATTTAGTTCCATCCAACAGAGAGCAGCTGTCTCCATCTACTCTTTCACAGCCACAGCTTAAACCCCAGGATTTTACATGGAGCTTTATCTTCAGTTAAACAGGAGCAGGGAAGTTGGGAAATCCTGACAACAGCACCACTTGTCCCAGCACAGGGCATCACAGGCAGACACACAACCTACCTGTGCTCACACCACACTCCAAACTTGTCCTTGGGATGAAGCAGGTCCTCAAGGACAAAGCTGCTGAAAGGACTTTACAGGGCACAGCCCCTGCTATGAATCAAGCCCAGCCTCTGCAGAAAGCCTGCTCCCAGCAAGCCCACCGAGTCTGAACTCCCTGAGCTGCCTCTCCCAGCCAGCCCTCAGCCAAGCAGCCTTTAGCTACACTCCTGCTTTTAAAGTACCACCGCTCAGTGATGGGCTTCACCTGCCATGATCACCACCTCCCCTGCTCAGCACCCTCCCCTCCCGCTGCAGGATGAACACAAGCACCACATAAAAAGCCAACAAGAACTACCTGGGGAGCATAATGTTAATTCCAAATAATTCTCTTTTGAAAGCCGAGGAAGGAATAGCAGCAGCCTTTCTTTCCAGAAAAGCTCTTTGCAAAGGGGGGGGCTAGAAAAAAAGGCAGCAAACCAAAAAGCAGATGATTTCTAATTGCTCCCACAGATGTTATAATCACATTGTGCTGGGCCTTGGAGGTGCTTGAGAAGTGCTTGTGGGGTCAGGGCTGCAAAGGTACAGCTTGCAGCATGGTTTAGCCACAACATTTGGAGAAAAAACTTTGAGCTCTTTCTATTTATTCAGCAGTAAATATTAATCTTAAGCATTTTTGCAGTCACAGAATAGTTTGGGTTGGAAAGGACCTTTAAAGGTCATCCAGTCCAATCCCTCTGAAATAAGCAGACACCTTTTAAATCAGATCAGGTTTCTGATCCAGCCCTGTCCAACCTGACCTCGAATGTTTCCAAGGAAGGGGCATCCACCACCTCTCTGTGCAAAGAATTCTTTGGGGTAAAGAAGAGGCTATGCCAAAAATCGCCTACAAAATCGAGCTGCCAAGAGAGCTGAGTCACAGAGTTCATGTGCAGGTAGACGGTATCCAAGGGAAATGGTTAAGGCAGTAGTTTGGTTTAGTTCTGTAAGGGAGGAGTGATGGGAGATGGGGACTAAACAGCTGGCACACAAACACCTCTCAGGGCTCTTTGCTGCCTGTTTTTCCTGCTAGAAGAGAAGTCAGGCACAAGGTGGGCTGGGGCCATAACACCCGCTATGCTGACATGAGCCAGGAAGCAGCAATAACTTAGAACAGCTTTTTAGGCTGGCCTGGATTATGTTAGAGAGTGTTTCAGCCCCTGCAGCAGCTCAGGTGGCTTAAATCTGCTGTTGTCACTTCTCCAAACCCAGGCGTCCTGGCAGGCTGCCAGTGCTTGGAGCACAAAGCTCAATCCAAACATGCCCAAAGCCTGGGGCCGTCCCTGGGCCATTCCTCCCTGCTGGCCCAAACGGCAGGCAGAGAGCATCTGGCCCAGTGGTGTGGGGCCTGTTCTGTCCTGCTGATGCTCCAGACTCTGGCCTCATTCTTACACATGCTAGACTTGACCTGGGTTTGGTCACCACTCCTCAGGGACAGTCCTTTAGCTGGAGGCACGGGTACTCCTCCCCTTGGTGTCCTACCCACCTCTGCTTGCGCTGCTCGAGCTTCTGGGACCAGTCACCGAACCCCTCATCTTCCTCCAGCTCCGAAGTCCCAGATGGCTTGAAGTCATAGCTGAAACACAGCAAGAAGGAAATCAGCATTGAGAGGCATACAAAAAGGCCTAAACCTGGCCTGAAACAGCCACAGCCTGATTCAGTCCTTCTCTCCTTCCAGTTATTCCATTTGTTCTTCTTCAGGTGAGCTGCACTGTTGAAGACGGCCACGGCAAAATCATTCCAGTATTTGTGGCCCTGACCACAAACGTGTGCTCAGGCTAACAGAAAAGCTCCCAGGGAGCAAGGGAGACTGGCTGAATGCTGTGAGAAAACTGGCTCCTTCCCTGTGTCCCTCTGCAAACACAACTCCAGAAGCACAAAGCCATTATCACCGCTTCAGCTGATGCCCATCCCTCTGGCTTCCAAGGACACTCCTGTCCTTCCTGCAAACCCTCTCTTCTCCTATTTCTGGTTTTCTTCAGCGAGGGTAAGGGAGAACAGGAGGTTCACTCTGTCCCTTTGGAGCAAGGATATGCAGGGGTGGGTTTAAACTAAGGGGAGTGACATGGATAGGATAAGCCCCAGTGTGGGAAGAGGCACAGGAAGGAGGGGGAAGCATTTACACAAGAGAGAACGAAGCTTTTCAGAGGATTAATAGCCAGGGCTGACCCTGGCCGCATGAGCAAGCCCAGGTGGCTGTCAGCAGCTGTAAACAAAACCAGGGAATGGCCAGAGAAGAAGAAACCTCCTTGTGGTTGAGCCTGGCCCAGCAAGCTTTGGCATTGTGGAGCAGGGACCAAACCCCTTCATTTTAAGAGCTGTTCTTGTCATTGCCCTCTTAAGCACTCAATTAAATTTGGTCAATACCAACAGTCCTGTGGGGCCAGCAGCACGGCTGTGCCCACACCAGCAGGACTGGAGCCTGCAGGCTGGGTGACTGGGGCTGCTGCACACTGCTCTGGGCCTGAGGCTGCTCACAGCACCAACCAGCAAAGCAGACACCAGAGATCGCATCTGCTGTTTTAAAGACCTTTTCAAATTATTTCCTAGCCCTCATGTGAAGGGAGTTTTGGAAAAGCTAATCGCTATTATTACTTTCCAGACCTTCCGTTTGCTTTTAGAGCAGACAGCAGCGGTTTTGTCTGCAGAATATCACCGTGTGTATTTCCACAAAAGATTGTGAAGGTGTTTTGAAATGCTTTTATATATGAAAAATAAAAAAAAAAAATCCTGAGTAATTTTTGAAGTATCTTGGAAAAAGAATGGAAAAATAATAGGTTCTCGTAAACTTTTCCTACTTTTCCAGTAAAATTAAGACGTTGCTTCTCTGTGACTATAACTCCAAAACCTGCCACCACTTTTCCATTGTGTTCAATAGATTTAGAAATAAGTTGAACACATAAATAGTGGTAAGACTGAAGACTTTGAGACGAGAATTTAGCAATTCAGAGTGCAGACTAGTTTTTGTGCATCTGGGCTGCTGAACCATGGATGTGGGGAGGCTGCAGTAGGATGTGGTGTGGGATGCTGGGGATGTCACCCTATCCCCTCTGCAGGTGTTTCCTCTTGGACAGCAGATAGCTCAGCATCTCCATTAATGCCTCCTGTGCTATTTCCATTTAGGACTTGCCACATTAAAGCACAAAGTTAATTTTAACCCTCTGAGCTGTGAACTGCACCAGCTCAGGTGCTGCTTATGCTTCCCAGTGCCACAGCAGCATCCTCCAAGGGAGGAATGGGAAGCCCAGCCAGGAGAGGTGATTGCTTGCACTGTCATCTTCCTGGGGTTGTGCATCACATCCTCAGTCACGTCTGTCTTTGCACATATCAGGAAACTTCATTACTTTCGGTGTAGGATGACAACCAAGCACTGAAATCACTTGCAGTGGGGACTCCCTGCCAGAGCCCAGCCTGCCCCAAGCTGTCCCAGTGTAAACTCTCAGGGCAGTAAAACCCCCAGCCTCCAGCCAAAACGATCCAAACAGGACTTCTGGGGTTTTCTGCCCAAAGAAGAGCACGCACTATTTGCTAGTGTGCACCAAATCCCCCAGTCCACACCTATTAGAGAATTTCCCCATCTTCCCCAAACCACCCCGAACAACAGGGACACACACTCAGTGGCTGCAGGAGGGGTTTGCTGCAAGGAAAAAGTGTGTTGCTGAAGGATTGATCCACGGCTATTTCTTACTGGTTTTCCTGTGCCAGAGCCGCGCTCTCCGAGCAGGAGACGGTGCCATTCAAGCCCTCTTCTGCCTGGGACCGCAGCTGCTTCTCCCGCTCACGCCGCCGCCGCTCTCTCGCCGCCTCCTCCTCATCTTCCACGCTCCACTGTGCTGTCAGCCTGCCAAGCCAGAGGGAAAACCCATCTTTAACGCCATCAGGCAGTTCTGTGAAACCTGGTGACAATCCTCTGAGGTGTCTGGGCTCCCCCCAGCAAGCAGGAGCCTTCTGCAGAGGAGTACCGCACCCACCACAAGCGGTGATCGTCAAAGTGGCATCCTCACCTCCATCAGCACAGCTCCGCAGTGGGACTGACTGATGGGCAAGGGTAAGGTGGGACACAGGGACTGGGGGAGAGGTGCAGGACACCCTGCAAGTCTCTAGAAGGAAGATGTGGTACATAGTCTCTTCCTACCAGACCAGCCACCTGCCTGTGGGCTGAAGCCCACTGGAAAGCACCATTCCCTGCAAAAACAGCTTTGCACCCCCAGAAGGGCTTATAAATGGTCCTGCAAGGCTGCAAGATGTCTGAAGGGCTTGTAAAGGGTCTTGCAGTGCTGTAAGATGTCCAACACCTCCATCTCAAGCTTTGGCCCACGGAAGGCAAGATCTGTACCCTAGAGATGAGCTTCCTCAGGAGTTGAGCTGCTCTTGCCTGATTAGGAGCCAAGGAAACAGCGGTGGAAGGCAGCACCTATGTCCTGCTCTGCCCTGCCTGGCTTCTTGCCACCCCTGCAGAGAAGAAAAACCTGCTCTGGCTTCTCCCATACATCTCAACTGCTGATAATAATGCCTCTGTCAGCAGAACAGTCTCTTGCATCCCCAAGGAAGTGATAAGGTGGATGCCACATTCCTTCTCTGGTGATAATGCCAATCCAGTCGCTCCCCATGTAGGATTGGCGCCTGCTCCTCTGGCAGCACCGGCTGAGATTCAGGCAGAAAGGGACATGCCAAGGGGTGGCCACCACCCACCAAAAGGGTTGTGATGGCAGCTGGAGCTGGGCAGGTCTGATTTGGGGTACGCAGGGCTCATGCTGGGGCTGATGCATCCTCACCCCACTCACCCCTGGCTCAGCCAGGTCCAAAGCAGACACAAAGGCTGTTTCCCCTGGCATTTTTAAGCCTGTTTACAGAAACACACACAAGACACACACACGGGGGCTGGGAAGTCAATCTCCCATCAGCAGCAGGACCCAGCCCAACCTGCACTTCCCCAGCTCAGGCACACCCTGAGGACCGCAGTCCTCTTAGGATGAACCTGCTCAATGGGAGATACAGTGCAACATTATTCAGTTTGGAACAAAGAGTTGTGGAAAGGAAAACGGGGAAAAGCTCAAACAGAATTGCCTTAGTTGGGACTTGTTTCAGCCCAGTTTGAGTTAATGAGGGGCAGTTTCAGCTGGCCGCAGGAGTGCCACTCTGCCAGCCTGCCTGGCTTTGCCCTCAGTCTGGGCTATGAAGCATGTGAGAGACTCAGTTCACCATGAGTCTCACCAAAAAGCTATTTTATTTTGAAGTTCAGGACAGATATGTCCATATCCCAGCAATGGGGGGGAAAAAAAAAGCCCATGGGGATTAACTGGTGAAAAATGTAGCCTTTCTAATTACACTGTGAACCTTGGTAGCCTTTCCAGGGAAGACTCACTCAGAGCCTATTTTACTCTGCAGTGCAAGCAGGACTGTTGAGCTTAGCCCCAGCAGCATCCCTTTGCACAGTGGTCCCACCACTGCCCTGTCAGGAAGCTGGGGATGACTCCAAATCACTGCCCTCCCAAACTCCCACCTGCCCCGAGGCAGCAAAGCCAGGTTGTGAGCCCAATGAAGAAGGGTTGTCCATCCTGCTGTGTGCCCTGGGAGGAGCACGGAACAAAGCAGGACTAGCCCAAGGACTAGTCCAAGAGAATGCTCCATTGCTGTGTCGTTACTGCCTGTCTTCTTTTGGGTGGGGTCTTTCTGCAAGCACTAAATTCAGCTCTTTCCCTTTTTACCCCCTCATCACCCCTTGCCACCTTGGTCTCCATGAGGAACAAAGCAGACCAAGACCAGAGCCTGGGCTCCCCTCCTCCCTTCTCAACTCATCCCACACTCCTATTTATTATTTTTCCTCAGGTTCCCATAGAAACCCTTGTCTGTGGACCTGGCAGGAAGCCACCATGTTGGGTTTTTCTGCTGTTGTTGTTTTTTGTTTTTTTTTTTTTTTTTTTAATATATAAATGAAGTCATTCATTAAACTCTGCCATGATCTCCCTCCCTTGTGCAACAGCTCCAGAGAGTCTCCAATTCGGAAAGGCTCTTAACCCCCTCTCACCCGTATTGCCCCAGTTATGAGAAGCAAAGTCCATGTTTATGCCAGAACAAGTTATACTTCGATTAAAATCTTTCGCTCCCTCCTCCAGTTCCTTGGGAAGCTGCTGCAGAGGCGGTGCTCCACCAACACCCCCAGCTTGGCCAGGGTGCTCTAGGGAGCCGGGGTCGGGGTGGGGGGAGGGGGGTCCCTTCTGAACCACATGAGCTTTCCACACTGTGAGAGCAACATTGGTTGGCAGCCCTCTCCCTTCCCAGTTGGATGTGACTAACTCTCTCCCCATGACCTCACCGGCTCGCTATTCTGTCCCTGCATCCTTCGAACAGGCTGAGGACAGAGCCAGGGGCGACTGTTCTGGGGAGAAGGATTTTTCTGCAAAAGCAGAGAAATAACTTTCCCAGCTCCCTTTGCCACAGAGCAACACAGGTTTGTCACAGAGCAACTACAGCTTCCAGGTTGCCCGCTGATGTGCTGGGATGTGTCCCAGATGCTCTGAGCATCTTGGGCGGGGCTGCAATGCTGGGAACAGTATGCCTCTGCTCAGCAGTAGGGGCTGCAGATAAAGCCCCCACAGATTCAAAAATACCAGCACCCGCCAGCAAACACCTAAACCAAGGTTATTTTCAGATTCTGAGCTCTGTCATGCTCAAATAGGCTGGTAGGGGAGTGAGGTTTAATAAGTGACGCGTTGGGGTTCAGTAATCACACTGACAAGCAGAGGAAGGAGGACGATTACTTTTGGACTGACCTAGCAGCACAAATATTTGTCTTTAGTAAAAAACAAACAAAACAAAATGAAGCACAAAACACAAGCAAATGAGAAACGAAGCCTTGCCAAAGTCCTTGTGTTTGGGTCGGCTGCGGGGGTTTGTTGGACCCCAGACAAAATGTGCCATTTCAATTTGGACAAGCGCAAGTGTGAGCAGGGGGTCAGCTGTTAAATTGCCTTTCGAAGCAAAAAGGTGGAAAGATTTAATTTCCAAATGGTTCCATTTACTAAAACGGGGCCATGGTCTCCCGTTTCTCTAATTGTTCACAACCGCATTCAGTAACTCAACATGCTCAGCCCACAGAGGTATTTCACAACCGTCTTTCCCAATTCTACAAATAATTACCCAGTGCTTCAGGATCAGGCTGATCCCATGTATCTTCACCCCCAGCCAGCACTGTTCCCAGGTTGGTCCCAGGCTGGGGAGGTTTGGGGAAGGAGCAAACTCATAGCTGCCAGTGGGACCAAGAGTTCTCAACTTCATTTCACCCACCACATGATGGGGAAATGGAAAACAAGACTTGAAGCTTGAGGAGTTGCAAGATGAGCTACAGTATGCTACACTCCTGCATCCAGCCACCTGCCTTTATAAAACCCCTCTGCAGAAGGATTTTCATGCAATGAGAAAGGAAATTCACACCCTTGAACAAACTCTAGTGTGACTAGAGAAGGGAGGAAAAAAGGTAGAGAGACCTCAGTGGCCCCAGCAGCCCAGAGCTGTAGCAAGACTTGCTCCAGCAAGAACTCATCACAGGGCTGGGTCATTTCTCTTACACGGTCCCTTACATCTCTGCCAACAGCTTTTGGAGGTCTTGGTTGAGCCAAACACGCTTTGTGGAATGGGATTCTCTCTTCCTGAGGACATCCTGCAGGTATAAGGATGAGCTGAGAGCACCTTGGTTCAGCTGTGCCCACAGAGACGCTGCCTGCCAAGCACTTGGGATGCTTAGATTTCTGCTCTGACCAGGGCCAGCTGCCTGTTTCAGATCCAGCTCTTGACCTCACCTCCCTCTGGACCCCCAGCCAAGGGTGGGGCTTTATTTCTGTTTGAGCTACAAAACATCTCTTCCTGCAGCACAGCAATACAGGCATCCACACTCAGGCTGCCCTGCTCCACGTGGCCACAAATGCCCACTCCAGACAAGTCAGCATGGCTGGGAAGGTCACGTTTCCTTTGGGCAATTCCTCACCGGCACTTGAGGAGATTTTAATATTCAGGCCAGGGAAATTTCTGGCACCAGATGAGCTGTGTTTAAGGGAAACTCTGCAGACTCGAGGAGTCTTTTGCATGGTTCATGGCTCAAAGGAAGCTTTGCTGGCCCAAACCCAACCTTCAGCACTAAAGCTAATTCCAGAAAGGAAAATCAAATGTCTCCCAGAGGCTTTGGGCTTTGCACATCTGTGCCAGAAAAACCCAGGAACCCTCTACCAGCACACTGGGCATTCCTGTCTCCTGAGCTCACCAGGGTATTAGGCCAGGAGTGTGTTGGCTTTGGTTGCCACCTCTGCTGGGTAGGTTGCCCCCACAAAGCCAGGGTACAAGAGGGAAGAGGTTTTGGGAATAGGATTTAGGAGGAGCCACGTGCAACCTCGGAAGATACACTGTCCCATCACCTGTGAAAAACCCAGCGTGCACCACAGCTGGAAACATCCCCTGGAGGCCATGGGGCTGCATGAATTAGAGAAGAACTGGGAAGGGCAGCCCTGCCTCCCCCAGCAGCCACCCCATCTCTGCTCTATTGAGGTTTGAGGAAAGGGGGATGCCAGAAACCATTGCAAGAGACCTTCTCCTTCCATGCAATCCACTGCAGCCTGCACTGCCCTGTCACAGTGCCAGATACAACACCAGTGCAGAATATGGCCTAGGACCATCAAGGAGTTCATCTGCTGCTGAGCAGAGCTGCCAGGCTTTATTCCATATTGCATTTATCACACATTTATAAAGAGCCCTGACTGCTGGCAGGAGACGTGCAGCTCACCCTGTCACACGAAAGGGAAGAGGACACCCTCTGAAGGCTACAGCTCCCTCACCCACTTGATCTTCTGCCAACAAATAAATCACTTATTAGTGGCATATAATGGCTCTGTGTGACTGAGTCAAGGGTGATGAAATACGCAGCTTAATGCCTCCACTCATGTCATTCAGGACCACTGGTGTCTGGCCACCACAGAAGTCATGGGGCTCCTTGCCTTAGGAGCAACGTGGCCGGATAGCAAAGATTACAGCTGGGTCATCATCCCGCCGAAGAAGGAAGGGAGTGTGGATAGCGGTACAATACAGGGAGACAGAGAAAAGAAATAAAATCAAGAATTATTATGTCACAGCCTGAAGTTTATTTCAGCCTCGCCTCGGGAGAGTTAGTCTAGCTCTGAAACAGCAGTGTGTCAGTCAAAGGCAGCCAGAGATACTCCACAAGCCTCTCCCTCCCATACATTCATGTAATTCCTCAGCTGCATTGCTCCGTTCAGAGTCCAGGCTACAGAGTTTGAACAAGGAGGGGGGCAGGGGGAGAGGAAAAAAATGCATCTATGTGCTTCACCCTCAGCCTTTTTCTCATACCAAACCTCCCCACCCCACACGTAACTGTGCAGTCTCAGCCACGTCTCCTATAAATCACGGGTCACCTTCAGGATGTGAACAGCAGGATAGAGCTGCTTCACACCCAGGAGTGGCCACAGAGCCCACCTCCACCTCCTTCTAGAACTGGGGGTGTGGAAAGGCAGCACGTACAGGGTGATAAGGACACACCAAGGCATCTAAACAGTATATGATACCTCCCAAACTTTCATCAAGCAGAAATAGAAGGAAAACCACATTCAGCATTGCAGAGACTTATCTCTCTTTTAAAAATAAAAGCAACTCTTCTTTTTTTAAACAGATCTCGGATTTCCTCCGCACAAGCACATCCCGTTTCTGCCCTGAGAAGGGTGTGCAGATGTGCAGCCACGCATCACACGCGCCACATGTAAAACTCTGCCTAGTTTAGCCTTCATTAAATCCCCTGCAAAGATTGACCTGTCACTGTGGCATGACAGGCAGGGAAAGCCCCCAAGATGGTAATTTAGTGCTTCCACAAGCAAAGCAAGACACACTTGAGAAAGCTGGTAGCAAATGGCAGAAGTAGACTCTGGAGGAGGGATGAAAGCAGGGCTGGTCCTTCATCATGAACTTCATCTGTCCCCTCCTGCCAGTCACAGGACTGTGGCTCCAGTAAGGTACATGGAATGCTCCATGCTTCCAGACACGATAGGTGATGCACAACCACTCACAGAGGCACAAGGCAACCAGTGGGAACAACTGTTTCTTTTCATTATTATTGATTTTAATCATGGCAGACAGAATCCAAACGAATCGCTTCCAACATGATGAATTGCACCCTCAGGACCGTGGGTCCTTAGCACACAGATAGGCTGGTGCAATAACATATTAACATCACCGGTCAGGAATTTGGCAGGGGGGAGGAATGGGCTGGAGCCTGAGCCCTCCCAGCACTGCACTGCATTCAGTAGGTGTGAGAAATCAGCGCTGTGTAGGACCTCGAACCATGGCTCTTTCTCACGGTCTCTCCATCTCAGCCCTAAGGTTCAAGGAATTGGAGGGTTTTTTTCCACAGGGCAGGAAGTCTGGGCTCTATTTTTGCAGGGGAGAAGCATGTCAGAGGAGAAAATAGACTTGTCAAAGAGATGCAGACTGGCTTACCCAGCTTTTGTATTTTATTTTCCTCCTCCTTAATAGAGAAGCAAGACTCCACAGCCTCCCTGCCTTGGCTACAGTCAGCCAGCATCGTTCTCGATGCACTTCTGCCGGAAAACAAGTCTGAGCCTAGAAAGGTGAGCAATTGCCTTATCCCTGCTTCAAGCCGGGATTAAGAGCAAGATTTGTATCAGTGCGGTGGTTTTTACAGCACAGCTGGCTTGGCCCTCGCTTTGCAGCCCGGGGGGCGAGGCGGTCCCCCCAGCAGCTGGAGGGAGTTTGCTGCCTGAGCACTGGCAGGAGGCACCGGGAGGCCGTGAGAACGCACTGCTCCACTCCCTGGGAGAGCTGAGGCTCTCTCCGTTTACAGCATCGCTGACGAGCTGTGCTCAGCAGGAACCAGAGTCAGCAGCAAGCCCTCAGTCCCTGCTGCGCTAGGGCAGAGCCTCTCCATGAGGAGAAAGAGTCCTAGCCCCAGAACACTGACCCCAAATCATGTTGTTTGAGGGCATGGCACCCCAGCTTCTTGCTGCAGGATAGAGGCAGCCCCAGCTGCCATGTGCCCGCCACAGAGCTGAGGGATGGTGCTGATGCTATTTGATGCTCCATCAAAAGAGTCAGACATGGAGGGAGAAGGAGAAACCAAAACCATCAGAGGATGCCAATAACCTGTGCAACCCTGATGGGCTCAAAGGCTCACTACAGCTTCCCAAAATTTCCATGGGTTCAAAGTCCAGGCCCTGAACATCCAATTGCTTGAGAGCACGTAAAAATCTGAGTCAAGCCAGGCTAAAGGCTAACAAAACCCACGCGCTGGTTTCTGGGAAAGGTCAGTGGTAGGTGGAGTTCTGACAAAACAAACCCCAGGGCTGGAAAAAATCTGGGAATGGATCCACAGAGTACTCCGAGGGGACAGATAAGCTGCTTCAACTGGAGAGAAAGGATGAGCTGTTATCCTTGGGGTGGAAGCTGAGGGTAGGCACCCCACAAGGCACCCAGGGAGGGACTTACCCACTACGCACTGGCTTAGCCCTTACCCTCACCCTGCCCCACAGCTCAGCTGGGCTGCAAATCCCCAGGCTCCTCCTGGCTTGCAAAATATGGTGGCATCACTCTACAAGCAGCTGGCACCATAGAAGCCATGTTGGAATCCCCCAGGCATGCTATCAGTCTGGCACAAAGGACTCTCCTCCCTGGACACTCCTCCCTGCCAGCAGCCTCTGCTCATGTCTCGCTTTCCATCCTCCCTCCATTTGTGGGTTCCACAAAGGTGCCCATCTGTTCTGCCCTGGCCATGGCAATGGGGCACTGAGGGATGAAAAATAAAAATAAAAATAAAAATAAAATAAAATAAAAAATAAAATAATAATAATAATAATAATAATAAAAAGGCCACTAACAAAAACATAAAAACAGGGAAGATTCAAGAAGGAGGAGCACCTTAGGCTCCTCAAGACACATGCAGGCAGCATTGCAAAGCATGAATCACACTGATGAAGGCCCAGTGTCCCCTGCTGTCCCCATCTCCCTCCTCTTCCCACACAACAGCTCTGCTACTGGCTCGTTCCTCCACGTTTCAGTTTCCCCATCTTCCCCTAAAGAGCTGCCCCACTTCTTCACAGCAAGGATTCCTCGCTCCCTGCACCTATCTAAGAGCCTGGGAGTTGAAGCAAAGTGGTGCTGCAATAGCCCCTGGAGGCAGTAGCTATCTCCCAGGCAACAAACTGTGCCCAGACCATGTCCTGGCATCAACCACACACTCCCCCACCCCACAAAAAATTTTCTTCCCCTTCAAAGTATCATCCAGCCCTCCCAAGTGATTCAGGCTCCTCATTCCCAGCTCAGTACTCAGGAGGTCAAGACAAAAATACTGGAGTAGCATGTTCCCTGCTGAGATACATCCTGGCAAGCTTCGGGAAACATCGAATGCAGGCAGAAAGGAAAGCATCCCACAGAGCTGGGCAGAGCCCCATATCCTGATCAAACTGAATACTGCACTCAGAACACACAATAAAACTCAAGGAGTTCAGAGAATTTTAAAGCTAGCCCTAGTGCTGAGGAACTCCAAGCATCACCAAGAGCATTGGTTGAAAATGCAGTAACGTGTTGTGGCGACAAAGAAGGGGCCCTGCAGCTGCCTCATGGGTGCCAGGACATGTGTGGTGGAGGTGGCAAGCATCACATCACGTACAGCAGGCTAAACCACAGAGTCCTGCAAGATTCATTTCAGATCTCACATTCTGGCTTCCCATGTTAGTGAATCCACAGAAGATAACAAAGCAAAAAATCCCATCCTACAGAGTAAATAATTAGTTCTGTCCTGTGATCAAGTTTTCTGACTTGCTTTCTTCCCAAGTTTTTTCATCCTCAAGATTCAGCCCTCTTTTCCCACAGACTCTGTCTGTACTTCAGACTCTGTGGCATTGCAAAGACATACAATTAGAGACACTGGTTTGTTTGTTGCTCATGCAGCAGCCATGCTCTGGAGCCCCTGCTCTGGACCATGTCCCCGTTGTGCTGGGAAGCAAAGGGGTGTTGTGGCGTGTAAGAACATTGTCCTTCTTCCCCAAGAACAAACCACAGCTCACTTCCTAATAGCACCCCAGATTCACCCACATGCTGGACAAAAGAGACCAGGGCAGCAGCGCTTCCAACCCACATCCATGTGCCCACACTTCACCCCAGGGCCGCAGGTCCCAGCTAGGCACCCGCAGCACAGCGATGGGGACACAACTGCAGCAAGCCACCACAGCACCCAGTGGGACAGAGCAGCATCAACCACGAGGCCCAATAATCCACTTCCAAGAAGCAGCACAGCTGCTTTAAGGAGAGGCTGATTTGTACGTTAATTAAACAGCCATATTCTTTTGTGAAACACTTCAGGCTCGATAAATAGAAGGAGAGTAAAATTCCAGCAGGAGCAGATAATGAACTGAATGAATCGACATGACAGGTGCTGGATCCCTATCTTATTTATAGGAATTCATTAGAAGGATAAGGAAAAAGAGATAGTGATGACAAGATAAAGCAGCTCATGTTTGGAGAGGACTTTAAAAAAAATACAAAGCCTTGTAGGTGTGTGAGGGATCATCGCTGTAAGCGTGCTACAAAGGGAGAAGTATTTCCCCAGTGATATCCTGATAGAGAAACTATGCTGGACAAGGGGAGTGCCTGGGCACACAGGCCAAAGCAGGGAAGGTAGATAGCCCTGCAATTGCCCATTCTTCTCATACCTTTCCCAGGTAATTACTCAGCCACTCGTGCTCTGCAGTTGCAAGGCCGAACCCCGGGCTCTTTTCGGCCTCCAGCTTTTCAGAAGTCAATGGAATGTCCCTGCCTGCACACCTTCTGCAAAGCCAGGAAGGGAGAAGGAGGGCTTATTTTTCTAGTCCATCTCCTGGCTGGGCAGAGGTAAAAGAGGTTTCCTAGAGTACTGGCTCAGTGCTTCAGCCTCCACGTGTCTCCACAGTGTCCTAGTGATCTCCAAGCACATCAAACCACTCTGGAGCACTCCATGTACTAAGCCTGTCAGAAGTCAGTGGAAAAGCCATTTCATGCAAATCTGACTCCTGGGGCTTATGTCTGGGTGATGCTTCACCCTTTGTCTGAAATGCTGAAATGTTTTGTATCAAGCACAAGGCAGGATGCTTAAAGTGTAGGGACTCAGCTCTTCAACCCAAAATCCACGAGACTTAACACTGGTTTCAGCTCAGGAACCCTTAACCCAGCTGTTGGGCAGCTGGCAAGCAGCTCCTGTGGCTGAGCAATGCTCAGAGAAGGTAATTCCCGGGTTATCCCACTGTTGCCCTGCAGCAGGAACAACCAGGTAAATCCTGACACCACACTGATATCCTCAGCGCTCGTGAATATGGCTCTGAGGAGCTGTTTACACTTGTGTGCTCCAGGTCTCCAAAGCACTTGGACACCCCAGAAGAGCCCAGGTCCTACACAGTGTAACCACTCTGTGGCAGTCACCTCGGGACAGGAAAAAACAGAGCACAGCAACCTTGACAGCAAGATATCTTCAAGCCAAGAGCCCCAAGCCATTCATTAAAGAAGCTCCTTCCTGCAGCCAAGGTGGCAGGGCTTGCAGAGCCAGCCCCACAGCCAATCTCAGCAACTCCAGGAGAAAGTGTTCCAGGAGAAAAATACAACTGCAGAATAGGCTGTGGTGTATATGGAGCAGACCCTGACTGTTCTGCTGTTGAATTCTGTGAGCATAAGTGAGGCTTTTTTGTGTGTAAACCGTGGAAATCCCTCACATCCCACTCCACTCCTCATCAACAGGACTGGAAAACACAGCCACAAACCTAAACCTCAATCAGGTTAAGTGTAACAACCCCACTCAGAAAACATGTCACCTTGTAAAAAAGTCCCTGAGAGTCTCTGGGACACCAGAAGTCCCTTATCCACAGCAGGAGGAACGTGGAGATGTCACTCAGGATAAGAAAATATCCCTGGTTTAGGCTGTGCTGAGAACAGTTCCTTGTACACCCCTTTTCTCTGCATGAAGCACATGTGGTTCCCCTTGCTCCCCTTTATCTGTCACCCTGCAAAATAAATTGCTACCCAGCTGTAAGCAGGTGATTCCCACCCCAGTTCATCTGCCCGGCCCTCCTCGGTACCGGCTGGCCCCAAATCCGAGCTTGTCCCTGCCTTCTGCACACCCACAGGGGTTTCCCTACCCCGCACGAGCCCCTGACAAAGCCCTGTTCTGAAACAGGGACGTGTAACTCAGATCCCAGTCCCCCTGGCCTGAGACCAGGGAACGGGTCCAATAGGCCAAACAAAAGATGAACCCAGAGCAGTCAGCTTCCCCTGCCCACTTTCCACCCCAGGGGCCTGTGCAACCAGTGGGAGCTTTTCTGCCAACTTCCCTGGGCCCAGAAGGGCAGAAAGCAGCAAGGACTGGGTGGGCTGTAGGCACGCATTTACCTTCCAAGGCAAGGAACTTATTTGAGAGATGAGGTTTAGAGGCTGCATTACCAGTCAAGGAAATCCCAAATTGACTGGAAAATGCCCGGTGAAATAAACCCCACGGTGACATCCTCCACCCCTCAGCTGGAGACCAGCAGTGACGCTGAGCACAAGGGAGCCAGGAGGCACCCAAGATGCACAGTGTGAGTCCGGCACCCCCTAATTCCACCTCTCACCCACCCAGCTGCTCAGTTAAATATGAAGGGGGGAGAGGTGCCTCTCTTCAGCCCAGCCAGGGCCATCAGCTTGGCACACCACCGTCATCCAGAGATGGATCCCAGAGACCCATGGAGGGAAGCAGCAATTCCAGCCCCCAGGGAAGAGCACAGTGACCGCATGGCAGGGAATCCCAAAGCCAGCAGACAATGTAGCCGTCCTCCCCGGCTCAGCGCCGGCTGACAAACGGGAATAAGCCCAACTGAGCCATCCACCTCCCTGCCCTGGCAATTATACTCTGAGAGAAAAGGTTCAAAGCACTATTGTGATCAATTAAATCGAAAAAAGAGCAGTGTCAGCTTGCAGCCCTGGGAGGATCCGGCCCTTTACTGATCTCTGAATTAAAAACGCGCATCACAGCGTGCACAACGTACAGTTCCTGCGGGGAAAAAAAGAAAAACCCTTTTTCCAGGCAGAAGCGTTCACCACTCAGGAGACACAAAAAGCCACGTACTGAGACATCCCTTGCAGGCAGAGGGGAAACCAGCGGCTCAGGTGAGTGTCACAGTACAGTTGTGCTCAGTTATTTCAGTTGGGAGCTCCTGGAAAAGCCATCAGTAAGTTCAAATCTGCTTTTCTCATACCGCTTTAGAAGAGGAGAGGGAGGGTTATCTATTATCCCTCCTTCCAATGCATCGGGTCTGCTGGAAGAGCAGGGTGAGGACGAAATTCGGCCGATTTAAAGGGGACACGAAGACGGTCGGTCTGCAACACGCTCCCTTTCCCCCGCGGCGTCCCCCACCGCGCCCCTCGGCGCGGGCACATCCCGCCGGAGCCGGGAGCGGATCCCGGCGGGCAGGTGGGCGCTCACCTGATGAGGTTCTGCAGGCCCTGCTTGCTGGAGTTCCTCCTCAGGATCGCGCTGGTCATGGTGGCCAAGGCGCGGCGGGCAGGGTCCCGCTGCCGCCCCCTCCCCAGCGCCGCAGGCAGCCGCCCGGCACTGCGCGCTCCCGCGGCCCCCTCTCCGCCTTCAGGAAGTTCTGCAGCTGGTTTCCTTTTGTTTCTGCTAGCCCCCCCTGCTCCACACCCCCGGCTTGTCTCCTCCACCTCTACCTCCTCCTCCTCCTCCCGCTCTGCCTCGTGGAAGTGTCACGGGAGAATCTCTGGGGGCGCAGCCGCCGCCGGGCCCCGCAGCACAAAGCCCGGCGCTCCCCACTCCCCTGCCAGGGGGATTCTTTCTTGGCTTTAACTCTTCTCTCCCTCCTTCATCTTCTCCAGCCCCCTCCTCTCCCGCCTCCAGCCCCCCGCCCTTTTTTTTTTTTTTTTTCCCCCCTTCTGTTTTGTCCCACCTTTACCACTGTTTTTCTGATTACACAAAGCAACTAGGGAGCAGAAATACAGGTTGGCAACTTGCACTCTGCGGGCTGTAAATCACTCCCGCTCCATTCACAGCAGAAGCCTTGCATGAAGGTCTCACCTCCAAACAGTCCCCACACATGCCAAGGTGAGCCAAGAGTCAGATTAATACCAAAGGGGCTTTGTGCTGGGAAATGCCACAACAGAGAAAAACGTTCTCCTGGGATGGAGATAGCATCTGGACTTCGGGGGGAAGCCGCACAGCTGCAGCCTCAGGCAGGCAGGCAGCCTACACCCTGCTTCTTCTGGACTCAAGCATTGCCCCTCACCTGCCCGAGTCACCAAGTCTCCTGTGCCTCAGTTTTCCCAGCCATCGCGTTGGCCAAGAGGCAAAAAATCTGGCTAAATCTGGCTTGCCTCCATGAAACACTGATATTTCAGGAGATAAAAGAAGTGCATGAATGTTTGATGAAGGACTAAGATTGCCACCTGCTAAAACAAAACGCCAATCTGCCATGCATTCAGATAGTTGTTCTTCATGCTACCTCCTCATGGGAGTAGTTTTGGGAGGAAAAAACAAGAGTATTTTCCCCTGAACTGCATCTCCTGGTCCACGTGTGCTTTTTGGGTGAAAAGAGATCCTCTACTATGCCAAACCAACAGGTGCCTGGACTTGTACCTGGCAAGTTCCAGCCCTGCTTTATACTTGCACATTATGGGGCTCACGGCATGGCCTGCCTGTGTTCCCCAAGGGAAGTGGGAATATTCCTCTGGCTCTCTGAAAAATGGGAGCAGTTATGATGGAACCACCCTGCTGAGATCCTCACCTTTCTTCTGCTTTCAGTCCCTCTCATCTCATTTACACGTTTCCTTTCAATCACTTCTACAGAAACGTTTCTTGATGCCTGGTAAGCTGAAATGGGGAAGTTGCCCACGAAAAACACCAAGAAATCTCAATAAAAGAAAGGAAGTACCCAGCCTCCTTTCCACTGTCTCTTCATTTCAAAAAAGCTTGAGGTTTTTTTTCCCTGCAGGCATTTACTAAGCATCGCCTAAGTGATTATGAATAAAATCCACAAAGTGCAGACATTGATGCTGGCCTCATTCTGTGGGCTGCTCAGATGATATCACACTGCATATTTTTCTTTCTAAATTCAGTGAGAAGATGCAAGAGATCCACCACAAAAGATTTCTGTTGCTAAAAAAAAGAGCTTGTCCCAGCCCTGCAAGTGCTTGCAGGAGTAATTAGGTTTAAGCATGTGAATTAAGTTGAAGTCATTCCTATTGACTTCACCACAACTGGCCAGAGTTGAAATGAAGTGTGCACCTACAGCGTTTTCTTTTTGGAGAGAATTGGCTCAAACCTGCCACTGACTCCCATGGACCGAGCCAGGCAAGGATGCAACTTGAAGGAGCCCTGGCAGGCAGAGATGTGGCTTGTAGGCATGGGCCAGCAGCAACTCAGGGTTGAATGAAATCACTGCAAGCACTCTTCATTCAGGCAGGGATACCAGACCATCCTCAGGGAGTTGAGGAGGAATGCAGCCACTGTCACCAGGAGAAGGCAGGAGCCTACTGGAGGTGAACAGGACGCTGCTACCTATGGGAGGTGAGAGTCTCTGTGTAAATGGGCAGAGGAAAAGTTGTTAATTACCCCAGCAAGAGAGCCTTGGCTCCACACCGGGTTTGACTCCTGGAGGATGCCAGCATGAGCTCCTTGTCTTGAAAGCACTTGGCAGACTTCCACCCCAGTTCCAGGACTGACTGCCTCTCAGAGATGGGGCTTTCAATGAACAGGGCAGACAGAAATCATGCTTGGATGATGAAATGCAGGACTGGAGAGAGGTCGTGACATTAGCTCTTACTGGTCTAAAGTGCTAAGATAATTTGGAAACACCCGAAGTGAGGCAGTGAGGAAGGGGGTCCCTTAAGTGCAACAGGCAGCAGGCTGAGCTCTCTGTTGGTTCCAGGGAGAGAAATTCCTGGTACTGAACTCTGCCTGGAAAAATCTTTCAGGGTGGCTGGGCCACTTGACCTCTGAGGAAGGCTTCCTGCCCTTCTCCCTGGCTTTCATCTTTGAGAAAGGTATTAAATATGACAAGAAAACTCATCCTTCCTCCAGCATCAGCAGGATCTTGCAGGACCACAGGGAGAGGAGAGCAGGGCAGGACCCACAGCTTGCAAGAATGGGAATGGACAGAGTCACTATCCCCATCTCTGTGGGGCAGGGAGCATTTAAACCCAATATCCAAAAGCACAAAGGACATGCCCACAGAGAAAGAGCAGTGCAGGAGAAACCCCACACCACTGCCTTAGAGTGCAGAGGCACCTTGGGTCCCCTCTCCCCTCCTGCCCCTCACTGCCACATGCATCAGTGTGAGTCACACCATGTATCCAGGAACAGTAAGGTCAGCATCAGTCCCACAGCTGCTTGGATCTTTCACAGAAACAAACTCCCTGGTCCCACCAGGAAGTGGGTAGGAGTACAGTGGACACAGGAAGAAAAACAAAGAATTTTTTCATCTGTTAGTTTTTGGCAGAGTTTAAGCTAGGAGAAACACCATAAATCTCTGCAGCAAAACATCACCCCACTACAGGAACTGGAGCACCCAGGAGCACACTGTGTGGCACTGGAGCTTCCCAAAGCTCTACCCAGCAGCAGGGAGGGCAGAGAAGGTGAGATGCTGTGAGACAGAGCGGGTCTGCCTCCATCGCTGTGGGAAGGAGGGCTGGAGTCCCAGAGAGATAGGGCTGCACCAGTTCCCATTAATTACACAATCATTCTGCTATGTAGCACTACTTGCAAAATCAGTTGAAGGCTCACACATGGCCAAGGGAAAAAAAAAAAAAATAAAAAAAAATACCCTAGTCCTGCTAGCAAGGAAATACAGCTTAAGCATTTCTCTCCAATACTACTGGGATGTCAACCACTGTCAGCATAAGCCCCAAAGCACAGTCACTGCAAGGGCCAGTTTTTTACCGGTGCCACCATCTGCCAGCATGGTTTTTAGATGTCCATGCCTGCATGTCAGTGGTGGGATCCCACCCCGGGAAGATGTTCTCGCAGCGGCAGCCTCACGTCTTCAGCGAGGACTAAGAGCCCTGTCTCAGGTGGAGACCCTGTGCCTCCACCAGCAGCCCCTAGGACAATGGAAAAGATAGTCTCTGGTTTTCCATTTAAATGATGCATCTTTCCCTCTGCCATCCCAAACCTCTCCCCCTAACCTGACATCCCACCAGTCTGTCCTCACCAGGCACATGCATCCACCACTTTGAAACCAGCCTGGCAGGCATCAGCTTCTGCCCAGCTCCCCAGGAGCCCCAGTTCGGGGAAAAGAGCACACCACTGGTACATCAGCTGCATAGATGGTGTGCTTTACATGTGGGAGGGTTTGCCCACCTCACCTTCACCCTGAATTCCCACTTAACTCAGTCCAGCTTGCTCTGCCAGCACTCGCTTTCGGGTGGCCAGATACAGAGACCAAGACAGGCAAACAAGAGATAATCCTGAGGAAACAGCAGGACTAGCAGCCAAAAGCAGCACATTGTCTTGATCCCACCAGAAGAGCTCTTTACAAGCAGCAGAGTGTGCTGCCAGAAGGGCAAGGCGCCCCACTTCTGCCATTAGCTCAGGGTGCAGGGCAAGGAGTCCAGCCCGAGTGATGTTGCCCAGCAAGCCCTCCTCTGTTCTGGCATGAGTCAGGAGAGGATATTCCCAAGCCGATGCACTACCCCATGGGTGTTCAGGGAGGGGCTGCTGTAGGCAGGAGCCGTCTTGGCTCAGAGCTGTTGCCAGGCCGACGTGCTCAGAGGAGCACCATGAAAAACATGTATAACAGTCAGTCTAAACGGCCAACAAACACTGTGTCATACAAAGTCTGAAATATTTGGCATGGGATCAGTGATGACTTTCTTCCTCTGATATCCAAAGAGGCAGAAATGAGAGGGAATGAGAAGCTGGATCTAGATGGAGCATCCTTCTTCCTCTACCCCATCACCACCTCTCACCCTCACACAGGATGGAAAACAGACACTCCCCGGGCAACTTAAGGGGTACATCCATAAACCTAAAATCATTAGGTTTCATCATGAAGTTTGCTTCATTTATCAGTGAGAGGGGAAGATGCAAGCTTAGAAGCCTTGTAAGAGAAGAGGCTTTTGCTCCAGGGGTGGTACACACAAGGACAAAGGATGGATTTAAAAAACAGGGGAAGGAGAGCAGCATTAATGGGGCAGCCCAGCATTGTTAAAGGAGATCAGGGCCCCTGTTGCACCAAGGGCTGGGCAAACAGCAAGAGATCACTTGAGCCACTGCAGTGAGCCACCATCCAGAGTTCCCAGACCAGGCCAAGCCCAAGTGATTCAGCCAAGCCCTGGAGGAGTGCAGCTGGTCCAGCATGTTGAGCCAGCATCATTACTGATACTGTGCACTGCTATCTGTGTATTATGTTAAATCAACAAAGCCATTGGGAAGGAGACAGGAAGACAAAACAGTGGCTGCAGATAAGGCACTCCCATCCCACACAGGAGGGTCATTACAGGACAAGAGGAGAACTATTGTCCCCGAGGAGGCAGGCTCCATCTCTTAGGGATGCTTGTCTACCACAAGGCAAATGAGCAGGACAAAGGACTCCAGCCAGGATAGATAAGATACAGGCAGCTGCTGCCAAGAGGTTGTCTTCCCCCAGCAGACACTGTAGGAAAAATCTGAAAAGGGCCTTTTTATAGCATCACATTGCTTTGTCACAGCCTCTGCTCACCAAGGTTTGGAAAGCTCTTGAATGAGTTTGAAGGTTGAATGTCTATTTAAAATAAATTGAGAGGTCTTTGGTTTGACTAGGTGGATTAGATGGACACTGGGCAGCTGAGTCACCTTCAGATATCTCCCATGCTGGGTATAAGAGGTGCACAACCAGTAACAGAGGCACCACCTTCCTTCACCAGGTGGCATCTCTGTGACGTGTTTAAGCCACCCAAATCCACATTCTGTGGATGGCCCTGTCAGCGAGTTTCACTGCACCAGTACAGCCCTGTGTCAAGCCATGCTGCTCAGCTGACCACACAGCTTTCAAGGAGTAAAATACAGCTCCTCCCCAATGTAAACTTATTAGCTCATCTGCAGCTGGCTGCAGTGTTGTGCAACGTAAGCAGTTTTAGCAACCATTAATCTCCACTTTATGCTGACAGGCTGTCACTCCAGCTGGGGTCAGGGGAGACTAAATGGACAAGAAGGAACTCCCAAGCACCCCCTGACAGTTCCTGCATCCCTCACTTCAAGTTGCTCCTTGTCCCAAGGAAAGGCATCTAATGTCAGCTTGCCCACATCCATGCGTGCTTCCCTCGCAAAGCTGGGCAAAAGACAGGAGCTGTTTTGAGAAGGCTCACAAAAGCATCATCGTGTATTCAAAAAGCTTGAAGACACATGGCTCCATCAAGGGAGAAGATAGTCATTAATGCACCAAAGCGAGGCCCAAAAAAAGCTAAGAGGAGCTTTTCTGCACCAAGGGCAGCTAATGCTGTATGCAGGAAGATGGCAACTGGAATGGAGAAGCAGCAGAAGAGATGCCAGAAGAAATGCCACCCCCAGGAAGAGGTCCCACCAGAGCAGGGCTGCAGAGTAGTCTGCCCTTCAAGACAGCTCAGCTTGGGCACAATGCTGTCAGCTCCTGTTATGGGAAGCTACGTGACAACTGCAATGAGGCGCTTATTTCCAGAGGAAATTATTATTGTCATCAATTTTATTGGGAGAGAACTCTGCCTCTCCTAAATAGCTGGCAGCCGTGATTGTTTGGGCCCTGTCAATAGTTCAGAGTTTGTCAATGCTAATGGCTCCAAAGCAAGTTTGCACTGGAAAGGAAACTGCTTCTGCAGCAGAAAAGCACAAGCATGCACAAGCACAGAAGAAGAGATCATATTTTCCAAGCTATCTGGCAAGGACTTGATAAAAGGCACTGCACAAACTGTCTAGTCAGCTGCAGCAAGCAACAGATACCTAGAGCTGGGAGAGAGGCTTCCTTGGTAATGCAGAATGAATCCCTAACAAAAAAAAAAAAAAAAGCAAACAAACAAACAAAAAAACACCTGTTTTTAAAATGAGCGCATAAGCAAAAGAATCAAAGGTCTCCAGCTGATGGAAACTGGCAGAGCTTTCTGTATGGCAGGCAGAGGGATGGTGCTGACATACACTGGCAAAAGCATTTGGGCCTACACGTCTGCGCAATAGCAAGAGAAATCCAAATAAACCGAGCTCCAGCTAACGTGACTCTGGCACTTCTCAGATCGATGGCTTCTTGCAGATTACCCCAAGTTTTCAGACCACTGGACAGAAGTCACCAATTAAGCCAAGAGAAGCCCACTGACTGCCACTTCCATTCATTAATAAACCCAGCTGGGTTTGCTCGTGTATCTTCCTCTTTATCCATGTATTTCTCGGACAGTTACCAGCAGGCTGCTGGGAACCACCGCTGCTCCTGTGAGACAGGCTGAGCCCAAGCAGTTCCTGGCTTTGACACTCCCATGTATGACTGAAGGTGGAGCTCTCCTGCCAGCCCCAGCAGCCCATCCCAGGAGGGGCTTGTTTAAAGCAGCAAATAATAGAAGATATTTTGTCCCGCCCTGCTGCAAGTTCTCCTGCAGGGGATGGGAGCTGCAGGAGCGGAGCCCCTAGAAAGCCACTGGAGACTTGCCCGTGAGAAAGACAACTCTGAGTGCTGAAACCTGGGATAAAGACACTTCAAAGGCTCCCTCACACATCTGGTGTGTGTTAGGATGGATGCACTGGCAAGGAAAACATACATGGGCTCCAAGTGGGGCTGGTTAACCCACTCGTGACTGAGCCTCTGGGGAACACGTGGAATCTCGCAGGCTGAGGACTGTGAAACACTTATCCAAGCCTCAGGAGAGCTGGGCTCCGATCTCACCAGTGGCTTGTGCTTCCTAGCTGATACTGGGAAATCAGGGAGCAATTCAGGTGCCTAAACATAGGTGTCAAGTTCGGGATGCCTTGGGTTACCTAAGACAGCTGCCAAAGCCTGGCAGATGTCACACAGGTCCAGTAGGAAACCACCTCTTCCGGGTACCAAACCCACAGTGGGCAAGTTCTACAGTCGGGGCATCCCTTCACCTTCCTAAACATCTCAGGCTGTCTGGCCTTGCAGTAGAGATAACCTGAGGCAATTGCCATGGGCATAGCCACGGAACACCCACCATGGTGACACCCTGACCTTGGCTAGGCACCGAGCCTGCTCCTCTAGTACTGATCGTACCAAATTCATGTCATGCAGGACAGCTGCTGCTTTCCCAGAACATGCAGCACCTCCTAGGACATATTGTTTGACCCATACCAGAGGGCCATGATCCAGAACACGACCTGGGTAAAGAGGCCTGAGCCCCTGTCATACATCCCTGTCTTCCTTTCATTGATGTACATCCCCCAGGCTTCTCCTCATGAAAGGCTTCAGAACAGAGCCACATCGTGAAGATCCATTCCCCCTGCATTTGGCTTCAAAGGATGCCAAAGCACCCCCTCAGTGATCCCAAAGACTCAGACTGATGAGGAGCCTATTGGACTCATGAAGTGAACAGGAACTGCAGCTACAGGAGGGCCAAGCTGCTGTGTAAGGTGGGGGAGCACAGCCCTCCCTCAGCTGTTCCAGGTGAGCAGGCACCATCCCTCCCAGGCAGGTTTGCAAAGCTGGACTGTGCCAGGAGGGCAGCATGGGGAGGATGAAGTGAGAGCACCAAACGCTTGTGATGTTCTCTCTGAGCCCCTGAGCGCCACTGCAGGTTTGCAGTCAGTCAGAGCCAGATTACACTCTCAGGAGCCTGGTGCTCATACCAGTGCCTCTTGGAGCCTGAGCAACAACTTTATTTGGGCCAGGATTCCCACCCCCCTCAAAGAAAAAGCTGTTCCAAACAAAAACATGGCACTGGTGAGGTCTCGGAGCGCCTCCTGGCCCGGTGGTCTGTCCAGATGTGAGTCAGTGTCCTGACAGAGGCAGCAGCCAGGCTGGATGAGTGCCTGGCTGGGAGCAAGCCCAGCTCTGAAGAGAGCACCAGGGCAGCAAGGAGTCAGCTCAGCCCCCGGGCAGACCCCACAGTTGGGCACGTGGGTCACAGGGGTGACGGATGCAAAGGGGGATGCAGGCAGAGCATCAGTCAGGGCTGGATTAGCAAGGTCAGCGAAGGTCAGAGTTGAGAGGCCCAGGATCCCCAGGGCATGCCAAGATTAAGCACTTCCCCGCTGCACAGACAGCCCTTCCAGTTATCACATGGTTTTCAGATTTGGGGAAAAGCCCTAAACCCTCTGAAGTAAGTTCACCTTACAAAATCCAGGGGCAAGGGATTCCCACAAGCTTCGGGGCCAGACTTCACACCAAAAGTTTGAAGAAAGCCAGCCTCCCAGCCAGCAGAGAGTCTTCTGTGTTTTAAAAAGAAAAGTGCAATTCAAATGAAGGCTGCTGGGCAATCCCCTGCTTTAACGCACAGTCCTCCAAACCCATAGCTTTACATAGCAAAATAAACTTGGAGACAAGGCAAGGCAAGCCAGGCTTAATTTATTTTTTTTTTCCCCCAAGGAGAAAAGGACAGTGAAGGCACCTGATACCTCCTATAATTAGAGACAGTTCATTTTCCCTAATGCCACTGCCAGAGCACCTATATCCAATTTGGAAACCAGAAGTATAACCCAGCTTCATTAAATAATCCATCTGGTCCTCCCCTGTTAATTTCCCTACTATTTTTCCACTTTAATGAGCCCAGCTGGGTCAAACTGTGACCAGTTACTCCTGAGCAGTGATCAGCTATCCCTCCATTCTACCCCCAAGGAATCTTGTGTACTGAGGGGTCCAAAAACTCTCCAAGTATCAGTTTTCCCAAACAACCTCCTTCCAAACCATGGATATACTTAGCAACAACAGTCATTTCAGCAAAGACCCCTGAGACTCCTCTAAGGATCTGGAGAATTCAAGACAGCTGGGGATGGACGTGGCGAGGAAAAGCCTGGGGCTTGCTGGCACAGCAGAGCCTCTCCCCAGGCAGTGACCATACATGGGCTGTCTACCCTGCAGCTCCTGGGGAGAGAAGCCCCAGGAGGACAGAGACAGGGGAATCTGGGAAAAGCCAGTCTGCCTCCCAGGTGCAGATATCCTGCAGGGCACAGCCCAAGGGATGTGCACGGCCATGGGTGTAGGAGCTAAGGGCAAGAGTTACCCGAAGCCTCCAGAGCTTTCCAGAGAGAGCTCTGAGTAACAGACCCTGTACACATTGGGCTCCCAGCCTCTCCCCATCAAGGCAGGACAGCCCAAGCAGCCACATCTCCAGAGCTCCCCCCAGCTTCTCACTAGTTTGGGAAGGCTCACACCACAGTGGTTTCCCATACAGCAATTCCAGTCCATGGAAGAGAGCATAACACCAGTCTGGTTTAAGCAGTGTTACACCAGCATCAGCAGGACTTTGCCAGTATGCCCCAATTTGTATGAGGAAACAGAGCAGGCTATGTTCAAATTAATATCTCTAGGGCTTTTTCAACACACGCTCCTATATACACTGGGCACAGTTAAATAGACAAGGTTCATTGTCTGTAGAAACACAGCACCGATATTTTTCCTCCTGACAACTCCCACTGTGCATTACACCCAGGAGCCTTGGGATTTACTTTCCTGGCAGCTCCATCACAAGATTGGTCCTCCATCACAAGATTTTAGCCCTGACATCCATCATGCTTTAGGCTGTCCTTAGAGCCTTGTCCTGCCTCCATCCATGCACGGGTCAGCTTGAAAAGAGCTTTTCCATCAAGGAGAGGAGATCAGGGAGACAAGCTAGCCACAGGGTGAGAAAAGGTGGACCCAAACAGCACGTAAACACTTCCTCCATTTTGGGAGTGGAAATCACCAGAGTCTAGCAAGCGTTTAAACAGCAGAAGGAAAAGCAACAGAAGTTTAGAGCTGCACATGAAACTATTATACAAATTTTAAGGGAAAGTAGTTCTCCATATTTTTATAACAAAGAGGAACTCACTTCTGCTCGCTAATTTTGCCGTCAATTTTCGTATTTCATTAAGATTCTAAAACACAGCTAGAGCGGAAAGGATGTGCCATCCTGCTGTCAGTGTTCACACTCTTTTTAAACAAGACTGTAAGGGTCTGCATGCTACAGAGCAGACTCCTCCAGACAGCCTTTTATTTAGCTGAAACTCCAGCAGGAAACAGAAAAGGGAACAAGCTGAGCCAGCCCTACCAGCAGACCCCACCGGTGGCCCTGCATGCACCAAAGTACCGGCAAGAGGGGACCAGGGAGGTTTGCTTGCTTTGGGCCATGTACAGCACCTGCTCCTTGCTCCTGCAAGGTGAGCTGAGCCTGCAGCAGAGGCACAGCCAGGCAGGAACAATACTGGGAATCGCATGGATCCCGGTGCAGAGGAAACCCCTGTGCTCCCCCAGCAGCCAAGGCTTCCCCTTTGTTTCAGCAGCGAATCATGTACAGAGCCTTCCAGCACCTTTTGAAGCTCCCAGTCAAATCTTCAGCCAAGGCTAATTGCTGTCAGGTGTCAGCCGAAGCACTTACTGCAACCACTGATGACAGGAGATGACACACCTTTCGCCTCTCATTGTCACTCAAGGGGGGTCTTTTTCGTGTCAACATTAGCTGTGCCAGCTCTCAGAAGCCTTGGGGAGAAATGCTAATGCAAGCTTTGAAGATGGAGGTGAAAAATCTGGCAACCTCCTAAGCTCCCTGGATGCTCAGCCTGAATCCAGTCCAAATCTGAGTACTTCTGGGTGATGCACTTTGGCCGAGCTTATCTGTCTGCCTCCACCACAGACAGATGTGGTCTCTGCTACTGATCTGTCTTCTTTTAGTCCTGTCTGTATTCAAGTGAAGAGACCCCAAATTTTACAGTCTCTGCTGATAAAGCGATAAAGCAGAGCAGAGGCACGGGGAGATGTATAACCTTACAGCAGCCAGCCAGAAACATTGCCAGGTTAATTTGGCTGGAGATGGAGGGGATGCAGCAAGAAATCAGATGTGCCCAGCAAGGAAGGAGAGGAGGCAGCTGATCTCCACATTAGAGAGGTCTTAGAGATGGGCTGACTTCAGCTGCAGAGCAGCTCCAGGTCACCAGACCTCTCACTTGAGCTTGCCTGCTTCTGGAGCTGGGGTCCCCACTCGATCAACCCCTTCCCAAGGGCTTTGAAGTTCAAAGGGGATAAGACCTTTAGGAAATTCAAGTCTCCTCCTAGCTGGAGAAGCTTGTCAAAAGCCTGATGGAACATCTGACCTATTCCAGACTCATGGGTCATCATTGTTCTGGCTGCACATCCTCCTTTCCCACCAGGCCCTCCCAGCTTCCCTGCTTCCCATCTTCCCAGTATCCTGGGACTGGAAGGCAGCTGTGGTGTCTCCAAGCCTCACCTCTCGTTCTCCCCAGGGGATTCATCTCCCACTTGGCTCACTCCTTCTGCACCCTCCTGGCACCCCTCCGAGTCTGACATCTTCTCTCCGGGTTGGCACGGCAGCCCCACAGACAGCTCCAGCACCAGGGTGCTGCCACTGTTTCGCTTTTCCTGTGCTCAGCAGAAGTGAGCTGTGCCGGAAACTTCATGGGCTGAGGGTTTGGGGGGATGGGAGAGGGCAGAAGGAAGGTGAATTTGGGGGTTTGTTTTGTTTTAAAAACCAGTAAGACTGATTTAAGGTTTTGCTTGTTGGCAGCTAGAAATTTGGAATTCCTGGGTTAACCCAAAAGAAAAGTGAGCAACACGGACATCCCCACCACGGCAGGGAGAGGACTGACCCACTGCCCCCCCAGCTCCCCATGCCACTCTGGTGACAGCCATCATCTCTAAACCACAGCACCCTACACTGTACTAGTTCCAGGGTGCTGCTACAGGTGCTGCCAAGGTTGTCCTGGCTTTGCACCTCTCAAATCCCACTGCAGACAAAGGGTCTGCTTTTGCCCTGCAGATGCCTCCCCTCTCCCCCCTTCGCAGCTCTTCCCCGCAGCTTCCTGCTGATGCCATCATGGGTTGAGGTTCTGCAACCCCTCCTGGAGCTTGGATTGTTATCTCTTTGTCTCTTCACCACTGGGGAAGGGCATGAGCATCTGCAGCTTTGGACAGGGACCAAGAGCAGAGAGGTCCCCCATCTCCCCAGCACTGTGCCTGCCAAGGCCTCCCCATCCCCACCAGGACTGCCACAGCGAGGCAGTCCCTGCCGGCACCATGGCATGAGACAGGGTCTGGCCACCCAGGCAGGCAACACCCACATCTCCCACCAAAGCTTTATTTACATCACTGCTGCCATGATGCAGCTCTTGGCAAAACTAGAGCGAAATGGCACCCAGCCAGCGCCCCTGAGCCCGGCAGGGCAGCAGGGACAGTGGGGAGAGGAGGACGGGTCTGGAGACACGGCTGCTTAGGACTCGCCAGCCTCAAACATCTTCTTTCTGCCCTCCATGCCGGACTTCTCCTCGATGTTCTTCCTCCAGTCACCGACATCACGGAGATCCTTCTCCTGGGGGAGGGATGGTTGCATTGGTGGGAATGGTGCCGGGGTAAGGATCCACCTGGCCCAGGCCCCACACCAGTCCACCCATGGAAACCCCCATATCAGCTAGAATAACCCAATTCCACCCATGCTATACATCTTTTTGAACTGCACCCCCCTGTTTCAACATCATGGGTGCCAAAGAGGGAAATTCTCAGCAGGGAGAAGAACATTATGGAGAAATAGTCATTCTCAACCCTGTCTATCATACAAGGAGGTGTAAGTCCTGAAGGGTGGGGGCAACTCCTCCTAGGGAAAAAAGGAAGAGGGAAGGATACCTTCTCAGTGTCCTCCTTCTTCACTTGCTTCAGGTTGGCCCGGAGGTCCATGCAGACCTTGTGCTTGGAGCCCAGCAGGGCCCGCAGCATGGCGTCAGCGGACATGCGCACCCTGCGCAGCGGCGGCCGCTTGAACTTGCCACGTAGGTCAAAGAGCTTCTGGCTCAAGTCTTCCAGCTGGGGGGGATGAAATGAGGGGGGGTGGAGGGAGAGCGGGGCATGGGTTTAATGAGATGGACCCAAGCAGTGCAGGGGGGGCATGAGGAATGGGCTGGAAACTCTCCTGAAGGATAGCTCCCGGGGAAACTCACCTCCTTGTTAGTCTTCTGTAGCTTCACCTCTGTGTCATACCTCTCCTCATCCACTGACTCTATCTTGGCATGAAGCTTTTTGCACAGCTCCTGGGAGGAAAGAAAAGAGAGATGTTGACTGCTAGGACCCACACACGATTCTTCTCACCTGACTGCTCTGGCTCTGAAAGCCCTTAGTCCTGAAGACTAGATGGGACTGAAGTGAAGAGGGGCTTGTCAGCCAGCTCCTAATCTCCATGCTACTGGCTGCATGCAAATGCTGCCTTAACACATCATTTAAAACACATCTTTCCTGCCAGCCAGACCCCTGTTTTTGCAGAGAGACTGCACCTGCCTCTCAACCCAGCTGCATGTCCATCTGGATCCAGGGCAATTCAGATGAGGAGAGGGTCAGGATGGGAACGCCGGACTAGATCCACCAGGCTGACTGATGGCATCAAATATATTCTGCTCCAACACTGAATGGGTTAAAGAAGCCTGTACCTGAAGCTCCTGCATGGATCCTGGGAGCGACAGAGGAGGGCAATGTTCTGCCAGGTAGTTTTGCTTTTCCACTTCTTTAGCAGCTGCTTCTTTTTCTATTTCAGTGACAGCAAGCTGGAGCATAGCACTCTGGAAGGCAGCAGGAGAAGGGTCAGTGCAGGGTGGAAGCAAGGAAGGAGGGTAGGGGAGTCATCAGGGGAATTGGAGTCCTGATAGAGAGACATCCTGGGGAGTTCCTATAAATACCACTATTTCCAAGCAAGGGATATGATGGAGACCCAGTCACGAGTGGGATGGGATGCCCCTACATTGTGCATCATGGCCTCTTCCAGTAGGGAGAGTGCTGAGAGCTGGCTGGCTTGGGATGGGCGATGGGAATGTCGGGACATACATCGCACAGCCACAGCAGTGCCACGTACCTTCAGGTGCTGCCGACGGGCAGTGGCCGCCCTCCTCTTTTTCTGCAAGTGGAAGAAACGAGAAAAGAAGGTTACCAGGTGTGCATTCCCCTTTCCATTGTCCTTTGCCATGCAATGCCACAGTCCACCAAGGACCTGCAGCCCTGCAGCCCTGCCAGCGAGATGGCTCCATCTTGACACACAGTTGGTCCCCAAACCAGCAGCGCTCAATCAAGAGGCTCCCTGCTGAACCCAGCTTTGCCAACCTCAGGTAGCTAAAACCTACAAAGTCCATCAGGAAAAGATAACAAGGGTGATGAACTTGAAAATACATGTATAAAATATGGTTTCAGGCTTGGCTTCCTGGGACTTTTAGCCTTTGCTCTGATTTCCTCTTCACTCAGATGTGTTTTACTTTGTGCTCAAGCTAATGACCCCCATGTCCCTGGGCACTCAGGAGCTATGGAATGTCTTTCTGAGCAGCCCAGGGCACATAGTGACAAGGACAGGCAGGCAGGTGAAAACACAAAGACTGTGTAATTTCTTGGACCCAGGACAAGTGATGCTGAAGCAGGGGTTCATCACAGCTGAAGGACAGACATGACCACAGGCTGCCCTTCTGTCCTTGTCATGCTGGACCAGCAGAAACAGGACTCCTATTTATAAAAAACCCACAACTTCTGCATTTCAGCTTTTCAGTTTCCTGAGCATTTCACCCAGAAGACTGGGCTCAGCTAAGTTGGGCTGGCCCAGGGGAAACACATCTGATATGCTGAGGGGCGGGGAGTAGACAGCAGCACTTGGGTGTAGGTCTGTGCTGTGTAGAGGAGGAAGGTGATAAGGATGTGCAGAGTGAAAGGTAACAAAATATGATATGTCTCACTTATGCAAATGGTGCCAAGTCCTTCCTGACAGGGTTGGAGGGCTCTGCAGGAAAAAAGGCACCCAGCTCAGAGATGCAGCACACTATTAACTGTCAGATAATCAGATCCTTGGGAGCTGTTAGCCCAGGACTTAACTCTCCATCTGAAAACTGGTATCTTAGCAAAGAGTGTCCTGCCAGCCTGTTCTGGGAGGCCTTGGTTTGATGGGGAGTAAAAGAACATGTTGGATATCGGCACCATTTTGTGGCATTTCTATGTGTCACTGACATCCTCTTTTCTCTCAGTGAGAACAAGCTGGAGCTTGTGGTGTTTCAGACATATGGGGAGATGCCAAGCAGAAATGAAGGATGGAGCAATTTTCTAAGAGGAAATGTGGAGTGACAAAACCACGAACAATGCTCCCGCACCTTCCCCTGCATTTCTCCAGACGCCCCCAGCCCCACCCAGCTCTGCCAGAAGCCAGGGAAAACTTGCTAAGAATGCAACCTCCACCCTGCTCACACTCCCCTGGATCCATGTCTCCTTGGATCGCCTTTGAGAAGGGATTTGTCAGTGCTCAGTGGGTAGAAAATGAAGGGCTATATGTGGGGAAGGAGGAGAGGATGCTAGGCCAAGGGCGGGATGGTGGATGGATGGTGGAGGAGAGGCAGCTCTGGACCACTGCCTTCCCAGCACCATCTCGTGGCTGGCTGGGGAAGCAGGAATGGAAGGAAAAAAACATCTAACTCCAAGACAGGGGACAAAAAAAAAAAGTCTTTCAGAAGTGATTTTTCTTCTCCTTCACGTTTACCAGGAGGAGTCAGCAAGAAATAACCATAAGCCATTCTTCAAACACACACACCCAGCAGCTGATTTTCCTAGGCAGGAACAGTGAAACCAGGACTACTGCCATAAGTATTGTTAGAAGAAAAACACAGGAAAACACACTTACCTCTTCACTGTTCAGGAGAAGCAGATGGACAAGGAAAGGAAGGAAGTGAAAGGGGAAAGAGAAAAAAAAAGGAAGTTAGTTAGCACCCTAACTGGAAATAAGCTGAAGAATCTTTACAAGCCTAAAAGCTGGCAGTTGAACAAAAGTTTTTAAATGCCAACAATACATTAGAGACAGAAAAATGGGAACTTACTCAGACATCTTGGTTTAGATGGTTGTGAGCCTGAAATGAAAACCAAGGAAAAAAGTTTACAACTATTCATGCTGGTGGTCACTTTCTTGGGTTTAAAAACAAAGAAAGACTCCTCTAGAGAATAAAAAGAGGAACAGGTCTGTTCTTATTTCCCAACTTCACCAATTTTTCATCATACAGGGAACTAGGCTGCAGCTTGTAGACAAGAGGCAAACATCTCCTCATAGCAACAGAAACCCCAGCATCAAGGGACTTCTGGAAACGACCAAATGGGGTTGAGCCAGAAAAAGAGAAATTTGTGACAGTGATTCCTGCAAGTATGTTTTTTGTCTGACCCCCAGGAAACCATTTTATTCAATGAAGGAAGAAAAGGCAAAAAAATTATTTTCAGTTTACCGCTTCACTTTGCCATTCAGCATTACTTCATATAATAAACAGAAATATCCCAAAGCCTGCTAAGGGCTGGCAATGACCCCAGGTGACAAGGAAGTATTTCAGACAATGCTGCTGCCAATGTATGCCAATGTTCTGTGGGACAGAGGAGCCTGTTGCACCAACCTCAGCAGAGATGATGTAGAGAAGGATTGGAAGTTGTGGTCGAGTTGATAAAGGCACAAAAAAATTCCCCGGACAATTCCTTGAATTTGCTTTCAGTGGAAATTTTACACGTACAATGCAGCGTATTAAGGAAGTTTGCTTTGCTGTAAATGACTTCCACACAAATAGAATTTTACTTTTCCATCAGAGCAGTATCTGCTGCTTGCATCTCCTAAGGCTGTCCTTTGCAGAGTGGACAAGGCCCAAAAACGCAGCCGTCTGCGGACCTGGGAGGCTCTGTCAGGAGGGGAAGTGTTAACGGGGGCTCATGCCCGAGGCAGGAGGCACAGCTTGCGGGGCCAAGGAAACTTTATCCTGGAAAATGTGCAGGCCCATCACATTACTTCGGAGAGGAGGGGGGGGGAAAGTGCTTCTAAAAATGGCCAGGGAGCTGCAGAAGGAGCTGCAGCTGTCTCCTGGGACGGCAGCCTTTCCCCGGTGCCAGCCCCGTGACTCAGGGCGGCCGGAGCGATGCGGAGCACAAGCCGCCGCAGGTGGCGGAGCCGCAGCTGGGGCCGGGGCGGCCCAGGAACGCCGGCTATTCGCACGGACAGCGCTGGCTATTCGCACCGACAGCCCTGGCCATTTGCACCGACAGCCCTGGCCATTTGCACCGACCGCCCTGCCCCGCACACACGCTGCCGCTTCGGCCGCAGCCACGCCAGGGAGCCGAGGGGACAAGGCCAGGCTGCAGCTCGCTGCCACGACGTGGGCTTTGAATCACCTGTTCTGCGGGGAGGACGCCATAAATCTGGATGTCGGTGCCTGTCCGAGGGTGGTTTTGGGGAGGAAGGCGCTGCAAGGGCCGGGCAGGGAGGTGGAAGAAGGGGTGTAAGTAGGGAGCGTACCCCAGTCATGGCAGGCAAGGATCCTGAATCCTATGGCCCTGGGGAGGTCAACGTTAGGCACTTGCCCTCGCCACTCAAGCTGAGAGCAAAACCAGCTAAAGCAAGGGAAACCATGAAATCAAAAAGAAAAAAAGCTCACTGGACGAGAGAGAGGGAACACAGACCCGCTCCAAGAAGCAAGGGATGGAGAAAGCGTTATTAGCGCTCCTGTTTCTCCCAGCCGGCCACCCCCACCTGGTATTTTTCCCCTTAATACTCAGGTAAGTAAATCCACTCCCCCTTCTCTCCCTAAGAGCAAGCTGGATCATCAGGAGATACACAAAAAGGCTCACCCAAGTCTGGAGAAAATCAGAGTTGTGCTGGCTGGACAGGATGGACAGACGAGCCGCAGGCAGCTGGCTGAGTAAGGAGGTATAAAAGGGCTTCTCGGGTGGCTCAGCAGAAAATCCACCTTCTCTTTAAGGGCATGGAGACCTTCTCAGACCAATGATGTGCAAGAGTCCCCTGTGCACCTCCCTTGGCTGGGGCAGGCCAGGCCGGCGGGAGAACAGGAGAGGGCAGCCCCCAGGGAAGGAGGGGTGGGGAGGAGGAGAACATCTTCTGCCCGTGGGATCTGGAGGAGCTGGGGAGGTGTTTTTGCTCGGAAGTGTCAAGGAGGGAGCCCTCCTCTCCCTTCTCCTGCGACCAACCACTCACAATAGATGTGGCTTCAAATATGTGGGCTCCCTGCACACAGCCATCCATCTGCTAGGCCTCTAATTAAAATTTCCCCTTGGATACACAGACTGGCTTATCCATGGACAAGGGCATGACTCAATTTGCCCTCAAGGCCTTGGGAGCAACTCTGCCCTTCAGGAAGGGAGGAAAGAGCTTGCACCCCAAATATCCACTGCCGACAGCATATGCAAGAGCAATCCCTCAACAAGCCATCCAGCACTAGCAAGCTTTTTTAACTTCAATTATTTCCCTCACAAAGGAAGTACTTGCAGCTCTTCCCTGTGTGAAATATTTCAACACAATTCAGGATTTTTTTGAAAAACAAGTTGTGGATCAGCTGCAGGCAGTCTCAAGCCTCAAATCCAGTCAGGGGCTGGGCAGAGGCAGCGGAGCATGGGGGAGCTGCGCCATGCTGACAGCAAGAAGGGTAATCCCCTCTGGGATGACCCAGACCCATATCTCCATGGATCTGAAGGAGAAGCAGGTGGAAACGTGGCTGAAAATATTCCCCAGCCCTGGTCACAGCACATGTAGTGTGTGTGTGTGTGTGTGTGTGTGTGTGTGTGTGTAGGGGATCCCATGGAGACAGGGACCCAAACAGCTCCTGCTCTCCTCCCCCAGGCCAGGCGCTCCCTCCTCTTCCAGCCAGGGTTTTTTAGGCAGATTCAGACATGGCTCTGACAATATTTCCAGGCGCCTCCCAGACATTGTATAGACAGTGGCAAATCCCTTGCTGCAGGCTTCCTGTTTCACCACCCTCAGCACCACACAAGTGTTACCCTGGTTTTTCTGAGTTTCTTTATTAGCCTTTTGATTTTCATAAATGGAGTCAGATCTTTTAGTTACTGTAGAATATTAGAGCAGTTTTCTACCTTTCCCACAGAAGTAATATAAACAAATCCTTTGTTTTTCATTCTCTGTCCTTTGCATATTTCTAACCTGAAAACAATTGTAACTGACAATTTGTCTGGCCACTGAGGCTGAGGGGTGGAAACCCCAAAAAGCCAATCTTCTGCTAGACCCACAAATGTATAAAAAGTAAATAAAGAAACAAAGGGGCCTCTTCTCTCCGCTCTTTCAGCTGGGAGCTGGATCAGAAGAACCTGTGCGAAAATCTCTTGTCTGCATGTGATTTCTTTGTGTGTCTCGGTGACACACAAGCAGTGCTGGAGATGCTGCTGAAGGACGAGCAAATCCTCAGTATGGGGCTGGTATCTTGCAGGGGTTTGCCATGGCAGCAGGTGGAGGAGGGAGAAACCCCTAGCATGGGCAAGGTTGGGTCCACTTGGGATATGTCCCTTTGAAATGCTGCAGATGCACATTCTGGCCTCTGCTGGCCCATCGGTCCTCCAGAGAGCCACTCAGCTTTGGTGGAGGAATCAAAACTGCGGGAGTTCTCCATTCAAAATTCCCCACAGCCAGGGAGTTTCCTTCAGCTTTGTGAGATGAAGGCATGCTGGACCTCCTGAAGTCCAGGCATGCAGCACAGCAAGAGACCTGCTCCAAATTTCAAGGGTGTGGTTAATCACCCTGTGACAGAAAAGTTTTGGCCTGATATAGTAGAAGAATGAAGTTCAAAGAAAGAAGTCCCATGAACAAAATATCCTACAACAGAAGTGTTTGTAGAATATGGGAGGAGTGGGTGGTGAGGTGTGGTAATAGCATGAGCAGAAGGTCGAGCCTCCAAGTCTGCAGAAGGTTTTCCATGGAGCTGCCTTGCACAGGGATTAAGCTGTAGGGCAGCTCTCCCAGAAAAAGAAAGAAGCACCAGACTTAAATGGCATGGGGAAGAAAGCCAGTGAGAGAAGGAAGGATAGAAAAACAAATCCATGTCAAAGTTAGAAGCCATGGTTAACACTAGGAAAGACAGAAGTTTCCAAAGGAATTATGTAAGTGTTTGAGTGATGAAAGAACAAACTTCTTGAAGAAAAGCTCAAGGAAGGCATAAGGAAGCTCGAGACACATCCTTCAAAGCGGTGTTTGGCTCTGAATATTAGGTATTAGTGAGGTAATTAGGCAGGGGCCTGGAATGGATGCACTGTTTATATTTGGGTACTTTCCTGTAAGGCATCTTGTTCATTTCCCTCATTTCCCCCACCTGAGCTAGAGGAATGCACCAAGGGTGTGGGCCACCATTCCCAGAGCATTTCCACCATCTTGTGAGGTCAGACAGAGGGAAGACCTGCCACACGCAGGAGGTTCTGCACAATGTTTTAGAGACTGAGGTGTTGCTAGAGGACACAAATAAATACTCACAGATATGACTCCACGAGATGAAGGCTGAAGAAAAAAAAGAACTTTATTGTTTACAAAGACCTCGCTTTTATAGGTTCTGAACAATGACTAAGGATTAAAGAACAAGGTTACTACCTCTCCATCCCACTGGTCAGGCTAGAAGTCCATCAGTTGACTCTCATCAGAAAAGAATTTGAAAAACACCGATTATTTACAGTACAGACTGTGAGAATTCAGCTACAGAGCTGTAAACATCTCACAAAGCTCACATTAAATGGCAACACTCAGGTGTGGCTCTTTTGGGCCAGGCTCCTCCATGGAATCACCACGTGTTGGAAGGATGAGGCTGATGAATCCATGAAAGCTGTCCCTCATGACACTCCCTTCCACCTTTACACCTTGCCTCCTCTTCAACAACCCAGAAGCATCAAGTGGGCAGGCACTATGGAGTGACATGACATACTATGCCTTATTTCCAAGGGTGACATTGTTAGCAAAACACAAGCATGCTACTCAGCAGCAGTTGTGATTACGGTAAAAGTTCAGGCAAGACCACAGGGGGAACCTGTATTTGACTGCCCTTTGCTTTCCCAAAATCACATTGCACCAAAGCAAAGCACAGTTTAGCTCCATGCTATTTTCCTTGACAGGGAGTGCTTCAGGCACGTGAAGTTGATGCCCTCAGGCTCCAAACCCACCAGCAGGTCCTAATGACACTCCTCATATTCAGCAGATATGTCACAAACTCATAAACTGACAGCTGCTTGATGCTGTGTTTGACCATCACAATGATGCACGCAGAACCCTGGGAGAAGCCATCCCTGCAGTGGATGAGGACACAATTCCCTTTTTCCAGCAAGATTTTGATGCACTTATCAGTGTCCCAGAAACAGGGCTGCCCCACTCTATGACAGTCCCCATGGAGCAGAGCCCAGATGTCAGCCTTGAGGTGTGAGCTGAGCCCTCTCCATAGCAAAGGTAGGGGATGACACTCGGGCTGCCATCGCTGGGCAGGCAGCTCGTGTCAGTGAAGATGTCACTGATGAATCTGACAGTGATGAAGCTGTCAGTGCTGTTCACGTACAGCTCCTGCCCACTGTCCATGTTCCCCAGGTGGAGGCAGTCAATTATCCAAGTGATGGCAGGTCCTGTGAAGGGGCAACACAAAGGTTTCTGACCAGTGGGTTCCTTGGGATGTGGCTTTTTCTTGTTCCTCCTGAGGGATTTCTTGGAGGTGGCATGTGGTGCAGGGGGCTGAAATTGGGCTCAAAGCCCTAAAACAGTGGCAAAAAGAGGGACAAGTGACAGGAGAGCTTGGCCTTGAAGGGGAGCCTGCTGGAGAAGGCAGAGGAGGAGCAGGAGTGGGACTGGATGTGTGGGCCTGCATCAGGGACCCCATGTTGTGGAATGCCCTTCTGCTCTCAGCCTCCTCCATCTGCCAAACATATAAAGTAAAGGACTGGTGAGACCACAAAAACTCATCTCTCCAGTTGCACAAGCAAGGAGGCCTGCAGACCAATCTTGCTGAAGCAGTCATTGCCTCCTGCTGATGGTGCTAATAAGAGTGACCAGGGTATCTTGCCACTTTGCAGGACTATGGACACCACATCCCCACCCTTTTCTTCATGCACTTCACTTTTATACTCACCAACTTTGGACAAGTGCCTGTAGGAACAGAACAACTCCCTATGGACACATGTAAGTACTCACACATGGCTGCCTTCCATATGAACACTGGCCTTGAAGAGAAACGAGGCATTTTAATGATCCCTTCCACTCCAAAAGAACACTCTTTGCTGTGCACTTCTTGAAGAGTTTGCAGCTCGCTACAAGCTACAGCCTGGAGGAAGGGTGGCATCTCAAAATGAAAACACAAAAAGGGGTGAAGAGGGGCTTTAGGGAGAGGGCAAAAAACAGGAAACTCCTCTGGATGAAGTCCCTTCTGACCATGGAAGCACATGAGGGCTTCAGTTTCCAGTGACGAAGAGTCTGTGCTCATACCAGGGTTAGGACCACTGGGTTCCCAGCACAGCACTGGGCAGAAACCTCACTCCTCTCAGGAGCTTTTCCAACTTCTGCCCAGGACCAGAAGCCTTGGACTGTTCCACAGTGTGGCCCTTCCTCCATGACCCCAGGCTGAGTTGGCAGCCCCCTGGAAAATGAACACCTCTGACCAGTGCTGGTCTGTGCCCAGGCCTTCAGCATTTAATATGTACAGGAGGTGATCCCTCTGGAATTTCCACCCAGCTTGCCCCTGGATAGTATTACCGAAGTGACCCAACACCTGATCACAATCCTTCATGTATATGCACCTCCTCAAAGCCTTGTTAAGACCAGGGTATGACTCTGAGGAACAAGCTGAGACCTCTGTGTGCTCAGATGAGTGTGGCGGAAACATGTCTTTGCTCTCAAAAGGTCTTTCAGCTTCTCTTTGCCAAGAAAAAGCAGCAAGAACATGGTGTTAATTTAAAAAAAAAAGGCCATAGAGCTCAAGAAAAACTGATAAATCACAAAGCTCTTCTCTCCCCAAGATCAGCAATTGCTCTACAAACCAGCAGCCATGAAAGAAATGATTCTCCAGAATTTATCCATTCCAAGCACACTGGCTTTTTGTAAATGCTGTGTGACTTCAGACACCTAATTTAGAAAAAGAAAAAAAAAAAAAAAGAAAAAAAAAAAAAAAGAAAAAGGAGAAAAAAAAAAAAAAAAAAAAGCTGTCAGCTGTAAAGACCCTTGGCAACCTCACCTACCTGCACACGTTGAGAAAGCCTTGGGAGAAGACAGCTTCCAGAAGATGGGCCTCTGGAAGCTCTTCTGGAGGTGCTTCTCATTCAGGTTTGGCAACAGAGGGGATGAGCTCAGCAGAGGGCTGCACCAGGAAAACTCAACACCCAACCCCACTGAGCATCTCTTAAGAACATCCCCAAAGCCAATTAATTCACAGAGTAGCTGATACATGAAATTTCTTTTTTGAAGGCAGACCTGAGTTTGGCACATGTGCAAAAGTTGGTGTGGGATGAGTGCATCCGAAGCAGAGAAACCTTCAGCAGAGGCCTTTGTAGGTATGAACACATCCTTTGTCACATCCAGAGTGAACACCAAAGCCAAGTGTTTTAACTGGACTGTCTTAGGAGAAAACCTTCACGCTAAGATTCAGGCTTCTATGTCTAAACTGCTCTGACTTGTATGTAAAAGTTAGGAGGAAAATATCCTCTATCCATTCCAAAACCAGATGCCAACTGGGCTGGTTTCCACATGAGACAGCCATCTCTCTCATGGGCACTGCGCTCCTCACTGGCTCCTCCAAGGAGGCAATGTTTGCTTTACTAAGTCAGCAATGACTGATTCACAACTCAAAGTGCCCATTTCCCACAGAGAGCTTTCCACACTCAGACAAGGACATCTGCAATGCCCATGTTCATGAGCAGGGTGATCAAACACTTCTTTGCAAACCCACCATCTTCCCAGATGCTGCTCACAGAACATAAAATACGATATGGGTTGGGTTGTTTGCAGGTCAAGGCCTTTTTTCAGCTCAGTTAAACTCCTCTTCCTAACTGACTCTCTGCTTGTTTCTGCTCAAATTGAGTGGCAATAAGTCCCTGCAGGAGTTTCATCACCTCTCTGTGAAGTCAGCAAAGCTGGCTGAGAAATTCCTATCTTGTTGACATGCAAAAAGTCATTCACTTGGAATGTCAAACTTCTTTAGGGAGCACATTTTGCCCAGCAGCATGAAAACTATGAAATCCTCATGCTGCTTCTCCTTTGGTTCCATGCTACTTAGACCTGAAATATGGAGAAATGAGAAGTCTGTTTTTTCCAGGTCTGCCCACAAAGTTCAAATTGGAACTTTGGGAAGTACCTCTGTCCACTCATTATTGTTTCTGTTTCTCAAACTGGATTGTTTGGGGCTTCTACCCCACCCTTCCTGCCCATGGCAGAGCAAGGTGAATCGGGATGTAAAGTGGTCCAAATAATATTTCTGTATCCAGAAGCAAAAAAAGCCCAACCTGGGGCAGGAACAGTTCCAGATACAAGAGCCCCAGCAGCAGTCAGAGGAGGGGAAAGGGGCTGGGAAAAGGGAGGAGAAAAAATGGGGATAAAAGGATAGGAGAAAGAGGATAGCGAAAGGGAACTAGGGATAGGGATCCAGGAGCTGGAGCTTTTAAAAAATAAGCCCATGCATGACAAAAGTACATATTTTGCCCAGAAAATTGCAAGGCATAAAGATGCTAGCTAAGGAATATTTATAAAGCAGTCATGCTTGCTCCTAGTGAGAAGAGCTTAGATGCTCTCCAGCTCTCAAAAACTCTAAGACTAGCCAAAAAATCTGTGGCTGGAGGACAGCCAGCCCATACCCAGGCTGAATGATGACAGCCCGTAATCATTTTTGTCTCACTGCAGACAACTGGTGACAAGCACATATGAGGCTCAGCCTTCCCCTTGTACAGCTCTCCCATTTGATTTCCTTGAGTGCAGGGACAAATAACAACAACAACAACAACAAAAATCACTGAATGAGGAAAAATTCACTTTGGGAGGGACTTCTGAGGTCAGGAGTCTTGGATCTAGATGTAAATAATCAAGATTATAAATCTTAATAACAAACAAAAACCTCAGTTTTCAGTGCTTCTTGTCTCTTTTAACAGACCTCTGCTTGGGCCAAGTCCTACTTTTTGCCTTGCCACTGACCTGCAAAGCTGCTAATTAAATGCAGAGAGACAAACTCCCCATCCACCACCTGGGCACCTTGGATGGCTCGGATACCTGCTTTTGCCCACCTTAACCATCAGCAAAACGCTCTTTGCCCCTGTGGTGCGGGATCAGGCCAGAGCTGGCTCCTGCCTCCCGGAAAAAGCTACTCAGACACCTCCAGCATCGTCACACGGCCACCAACGGGCTATGCAGCCACGGGAATGGGCTTGCACAGCATCACTGCTTTCTCTCCCTCCTGAACACGGGCTCCATCTCCAGAAGAAGAAATCTTGGCTGGTGAGACTCTAACGGGGGCCACACACCAGATGACACAGAGCACCAGATGGCAAAGAGACCAGCACAGAGCACGTACTGCCCTGCCCTCTAGATGCAGACATGGGAATCCAGCACAGACACAAGCAGAGGAGGAGTTGGTTTTCCCCCTCTTTTACTTCTCTTCTTGTGGCATCTTCCACCCTTCAAGTGCAGGAGGAGCATTGGTGAGGCAGAAGATGCTCAGGTATCTGGCTTTCATCGATGAGGGACAACCACCCCCACCAAGGCCGCAGGGAGGTGAAAAGGAGATGGCTTGCACACGAGACAGGGCTGTCTGCCTTCCTGCAAACAGGCTCCCAAGCAGGCTGTGTTCATTTGGGGTGAAATAAGGCATGAAATGAAGCCCAGATCCACCAGCCCCGCTTCAAAGAGCTGCCAGCAAGATACTAAGAGGATCCTGCCAGAGGAGGAGGGTGCTTAAAGCCGTGCTGTAAGTACACAAGGCTTACTGAGAAGGAGAAATGATGACGGAGAGAAAATGCAGCCTTGGCGGTGCATTAAAAACTGGAGCTGGGTGGAGAACATCCCCACCTGCTTGCCTCTCCCTCCTAAACAAATAGCTCAGTTTGCTGAGTTTTGCTGCACAGAGGCTCACTCCAGGTTGTCCAGAGCCAGCACAGCTGGGTGCTCACTCCCACGCTCCCCAGCCTTTCCCCTAAATGCACCGTGGGCTTCCCTCTGCAGCTCTGCTCACCCAGCACTGTGCTGGTGATCCACGCACTGAGCAAGGCCAAAGCTGGAGAGAAAAAGGGCAGGCACTGGTATGGGAAGTAACATTTCTCAAGGAGGGGCTGTCTCTGTACCTCCTTCAACTGCACCTCTTTTGGGACTAATATGCACATACTTTTATGCCCAGCCCCATAAATTATGCAGTGAACCTCAAGGCTATGACTATAGAATAGGAGGACTGGGAAAAGCACACATACACATACACACAAAAGTAAGACCTGCCTGTTCCAAACACCTCCAAAAGTCCTTTCTGGATATTGAACAGCCCTAAATCACCACAACAGCATCACCAAAAACCAGCCTGGCAATACATTTGGAACCTCAAACCAAATTTAGAGATGTTCCCTTCTGCACAGCCTGTTCTGGGCTGATTCTAAGGTTGTGACTGAAGGCTGAGGCTTTAAAACATCCCTTTACAAGTCTTTCTCAGGTGACTGATTTCCTCCTCCATCTCATTAGTGGCTGCCAGCAGATGCTGTTTCCCCAGCAGAAACCACACTTCACTTGTTACAGTCATCTCAAAACCACCCTGTCATTTCTCCCTTCCTCACAGCCACAGTGAAGCCTGGAGAATATTCATCAAGAGGCAAACACAGCAGCAGCTTTTTATGGTTAAGCTCAGGTCATTAATCTCTATCGAGACTTTTCATAATCTTCCACAGCTTCATGTTTGTTTAACTCTTGGATAGTCACTCTGTGGAGCTCTGGGTAATCACAGATTAACTGCTTTTTAATATTAATAGCTTTTCATTAACGTGCCAGGCTCTCTCCCCTCCAGAGCTCAGGCAATAGCTATTAGCACTGTGCCTGCAGCTCCCTGTGGTGAAAAAGACTTCTGTCTTTGGGGCCAAAATTCCACAGCATGAGCCTAGGTCTTGTGTCCTGTGGCCACTTTGTAGCAGAAGAATTTTAGAACAGCAGTAATTCCCCCCTCCTCTAGCCCAGTCGAGGGAGCTTCCTCCTGCAGATGGCTCAGAGAAGCTCCTCTGGAGTCACTCCAAACTGCAGCAAACTCAGGGGCACGTAGGGGCACCACTCCTATGCCCTCATCCTTCTAGGAGAGATCTTTACTTACATAGTCCCCACACCAAGGCCTCACAAAGCAGGGTGGGGCAGGACATGTGGCCACAAAAAACCTCCCAGATTAAATGTGAAACCTGCCCAGAAGTGACGTGAGGGATGCAATCCAGCCTTTACCAGGGTGGTGTGATCACAGTGTGAAAGCAAGAGCCTCAGCCCCTCCACCCTGGCAGGACCGAGGTGCAAACCTTGCTGTGCCACTCCTGTGGCACTCACATTCACCATGTGAGGTGAATGGAGCTGACACTATGCATCTTCATCCATGTGGTCCATGGGGATGGTCGCTGGTGAGTCCCAGAGCCTGAGTCACATCTTAGTGTGCACAAATCATCATGGGCTGAGAATGGGCTAAGCGTGAAGCCACATTGCTTCTCATTTAGTCTCTAGCCAGGACACAGAGTACACATTGCAGAGGCACTAAAGAGCAAGTCTGATATTTCCAACACCTTCCTCACCCACCTGTTTCCCCTCTCTCAAGCCTCTTACATTCTTCAATACCTTGTTCTTGTTTAAAAGCCTTCACAGGACACATGAAGCCTTTCCAAGAACACGCTTCTTGACAAGTTATTCACAACTAAAGGAACTTCCCACCCATGCCTCTGGCATGTTAACCCTCTGCTTTATAAATATCAATGGACTCTGTTTTGCATGAGCCCGAAGCTCTGTGTATTTCCCCCCCACCCCCGCAGCCCATGAGCAGTTGGGATGAGCTGGTTCCTGCACCCATGCCATCCCCTCTAACACCCTCTGCTCCACATCCAGCCTGGCCCTGGGATGCTGAGCTGCTCTGTCCCAGGCTTTACACAGAGCACGAGCTGCACCAGCAGCCAGATCATCTCTTGGCCAGAAGGAGTCCCAGTCCTCTCTTTGCTGACAATGAGCCGAGACCAGCACATCTACAGCTTGCTGAGCAGAAGCCCCTCACTCCTCCACAAGCTCACCATCCTGCTCCCTGGGCAGAGAAGGAGACCCCCACTATCTGGAGTGCAGGGGCAGCTTGAGGTGGGACTTTAGTCCCAGGGCTTTGTCTACCACCTCTGGGGGCTGTAGGATGTGCCACTGGGCGAGGGGCCGGCGCGGGTTAGACAGCATGTCGGACCAGTGCCGCAGCTGGTTGCCTGTGGCTCGGCAGCCCAGGAAGAGTTTGCCAATGAGTTCATTCTTGGTCACTTTGTCATGATCCCAGACGGAGATGACCACATCCACATTCTGGGGAGGACACAAGAAAGAGAGTCAGTGGGAAGGGGGTTGCTGCAGTGGGGACCTGCTCAGCCCCGAGCACTTCAGGGAAACCCACCTGGATCTGACTGAAAGGCACCTCAAAAACAAACACCTCATTGAAGTAAGGGTTTAAGGTGTTTTTCTTCACACTTGTCCTTTTTTTCTTCCATTTCTTCCTGTTCAGTATGAGATGCACCTTAACAAAAGGATCTGAAGAGAGAGAGGGCACACCTGGCATAAGGGATAGTTTTTGACTGAAGAACTCAGCCGCAAAACAGTTTTCCTGAGCCTTTCCCAAGGAGACCATGGCATCCCACTTGTCACTCCTCATGGTGAGACAGCCACCCCAGAGCTCACTTCCTCCTGCCAAGCTCCCTGTACAATCCAGCCATGACATCTCCTCATGGGAGACACCTCCAGTACTGCCCAAAGATGGAGTCTTTGTGCTAGGGGAGGCTGGGAGTCAGCCAAGGGCTGAATAAGGTGGTGGCAGCAGGAAGCAGGTCCTAACACCAAGAGTTTTCAAAGCTTTGCAGCTCTTGGCAGGAGTAGGAAGGTCTGAGCACAGGCAGCCCCCACTGACCTGAGAGTCCATTAGAGTCCATCCGCTTCAGCTGCTTGGCTTCCAAGATGAGCACTGTCAGCTTGCCAGTGCTGGGGACGTAGCGCAGTGAGAAGCAGATCTCACCCAGATGCTCTTCCTAATGGAGAGATGCCAGTAATTAGTGCCAGGCAGAGGAGCCAGCTCACCTGAGGCTGGAGCACCAGGCTGGCCCCAGGTTTCCTGAGAGGGAAACACAAACTCTCATGCTTGCCCCTAAGGGCTTGCTTCTTGGGGCAGTGGCAAGCCAAGCAAGAGCACATTCCTCCCAGCAGAGTTTCCCACCCCCAGGACCAACCTCCACTTTACTGGCCACCACCAGGTCACTCCACTGCTCGATGACATGCTGCAGGTTGACACTGGCCAGGGGCAGCCGAACCTCACCAATGATGTCATGCTTGGCAAAGCGGTTGAAGTCATAGATCTGCATCACCAGTGTGGATTCAGACACCTCAGCCTGGGGTACCTGCAGGGGAGGACCCAAAAGCCTGGACTCACTCCTCAGTGGCAGCCCTGCCCCATGAGGGTATTCCTCTCTCACATTTCCCAGTCCTGACTGCACAAGCATTTCCTGGTCTGAAGAGGTTTTTGCCCAAGGAGCAGTGTCTATGCAACACTCTTGATACAACCAAAAAAACATCATTGGCTTTAGTTTGTACCTGGAAAGCAAAGCTCTCGTTGAAAATGGGGTTCAGGGTCTTGCGGTAAACCTTGGTCTCATATCTCCTCTTCACATCAGACGTTAGGTAGACAATCACATATGGATCAGACGTGCCTCCGCTGTCCATGGCCTTCAGCTCAACTGCCCGCTTCACGCCAACTTTCAGCTGGAGAGGAGTGAGGCACAAGGTCACTGGCTGGAGGAGGATGGGGTCAGGCAGCTGGGGGCTCAGTGGGAAGTGAGTGCAACAGTAAGGAATGCCTTCACACCGTGCAGGCATGAGAGCTGGCAGACTGCAGGCAGGTGGGAGAGGTTACATCCACCTCAGTGGGAAGCAAAGAGTGACCATGCAAGAGCGTGCTTTTTTCCCTGCTGTGCCATGGCCATGAGCATCCTCACCTCCTGCATGCGGAAGTTGTACTCCAGGGAGTACTGCAGCTTTCCTCGCCTCTTCTGCTCTACTTCCTGCTCCAGGTCCTCCATCTCAGGCTGGACCTGTGGCAGAGAGCAACATTACCCTCAGGGTGCACTCAGCCATGTCCCTGCCATGCTGTGCTCCCACCATCCCTGGGGCTGGGCAGTGCAGCAGCAAACCCCTCAGGGATGAGGGAGGAGGGATTGAGGGGAAGGCAGGACGCACAAGGTTGGTCATGGTGGAGTTGCTGACGGCACACAAGCCGATCCTCTCCTTCTTCTTGGGCTTCTTCTTGCTACAGCAGCACTTGACGATGCAGATGAGGAAGAGAAGGAGGAGAATGGCCCCTGCCACAGCCACAGTGATGAGCGCCCATTTGGGTACTGGTGCGATGTTCAGGGAGCAGATGTTGGATAGAAGAGTTTAAACCGAGCAAAACATACAGAGTACATTCAAATACCTTCCTGGTGCTTCAGCATTAAGCAGTTGTACTTTCAAAAGTGCCCCTAGAATCCTGGATAGGCCCCATGCAGGGAGACTGTGGCTGAAGACCAATCCCCAAATGGGTAGCAAAGATATTCTCTGCTCCTGAAGCAGCGTGGTATCACCACTCTACAGTAATCCCACCCTGATGGAGCCCATTAGAAAATGTAATTTGAAGGGAGGGTGAAGTGAATACACAGCCTCAGAGTCCAGCAGCCCCACCAGGTAATGCTGCCTGGGAGAGGTGGCCAAGAGACGCTGTACTCACACGGGATCCAACTAAACCAGCTGTCCAGGGAGCCTGGCCAAGGTGTGGTGGTGATGCTGATGTGTGGGGAGGTTGTAGTTCTGCCTTTCCTGGCTGCCACTGCCATGGCTAATCTGGAGTGACCTGGGAACACAGGCAAAAATAACAGGGTGGGGATTTCCTCTCTGGTAGCACGTGTGCTGCCCATAGCCCAGCGCCCTAATGAGAGCAAACACAATTAATATATAGAGCCCAGGGTAAGCGATTGGAGCTTGCCCACATTGACGGTGAGATGTGAAATGGAGCGGGAGGGAGCCGCTGGCAGGGAGGGCTCTGTGCCAGCCGGCCCCTCCCATACAGCCTTCTCCTTCACTTCCTTGCAAGTCTGCCTGCCGGAAGGAGAGAGACTGGGGGGTCCGGGGCGTTTTGAGAAGAGGAATCTCTTGGCTGTAGGGGGCAAAAACCAAGAACTGTTTTCTGCTGGCTCCTCCCTGTCCAGGCAGGGTGAGCTGAAGGGTTTGCTCGGCTCCAGGAAAGCTCCATCATCAACTAACACCCCTTTTTGTCTATTTTCCCTCTTGTCACAGGGCTGAGGAGCCGGAAGGTTGGCTCCTGGACTTGCCACAGGGCTGGTGCCCTCGTTGCTGGTGACAGTGCTGGGACCACACCGGCTCGGAAACTTTCCGTGAGCTCAGCCTGTGCACATGGCAACGCCGACACAGCCTGAGGGAAGGCTTCAAATTTAAAGCAGTATGGTTTACAGCACTGCTTTCCCCGTGACAAACTCTTATTCTAGCATGAACGCTTCCTCACGGCCAAATTCTTTTCGCGTCACCAGGCCAGGTGTGCCCGCAGCCGTGCTGCGCCGTGAGCAGGTCTGCAGCCACCACGGCACGGGTGGCACCCAGCCCCGGTGCCCGGGCTGGCAGGTGTGTGCCTGCTGCTGCCCCAGCCTCCTGCCCTGCGTGCCAGTGGGTCCCTGCTCAAGCAGCCAACCCCAGCTCGCTCTGCCTACACTCTGCCCACGCCCTGCCCATCCCAAGGTACTCCCTGCATGGGAATCTTCCCGGGGAGGAGGAAACCACGTCTGTACTTCCCTTCTCTGAGCTGGCGAAGCCAGCAAGAACCCTTTCTTTTTTCCAGTAGTGTGCTCTGCTGCATGTGGGCATAGGGCTGGAGAGAGGTGGGAATTGCTGTCATCCCTGCCACATCATTGCTGGGACAATGAGGTGCAGGTTAAATTACTTGTCCAGGGCCACCTGGGACTTCTGTGTCATTGGACACCCAAAACATCGCTCATGTGTTTTAGAGGTGCCAGGCTGCAGCTCTGGAGTGAAGGGTGGACAGGACAGCACAGGCGAGCAGACACCCATCCAGCACAGAATTATGAGTGTCAGTACTTTCAGTACTTTTTGCTAGCCACAGGCTCTGTCACATTAGTCTAACATTGACCCTAATATAAAACAAAATAAAACAAAAAACAAACAAACAATTTTTAAAAATAAACAAACAAACAAAAAAATCCCACACCTTTATCCCAACCCTCAAGAATGAACTGAGCATGAACTGAGCCACCACTTTGGGAACAATGGGGACAGCCCTGCTGCGGTCTGGCACAGGAGGCATAGTCTCAGGGGGCAGTTTGCTAGGAGCATCGAGCATCCATGTTCCTGGAAAAGGGGCTGGGGGAACCCTGACTCTCGCTCCCACCCTGTGCCGACCGGGTTCCCAAATCCAGACTTACCGAGGTATCCTTCCCAGCGTCAGTCTGCTCTCCCTGCTGTGCAGGCTCCCGTCAAGCCACCACGTGTGGCAGGGACATGCTGTGGGCTGAGATGGGACCCCACCGGACATGAAGCAGAGGGTGCAGAAGGGATAGTGGCTGCGCTGCACAGCCAAAACAGGAAAGTCTGCTTTGCCAGCTCAGGAACCGGGTGGCCCCAGCAGCTCCGCCAGCCCCACCTCACTGCTGACCCAAGCAGCGTTCATGCAGGTGAAAAGCCAGCAGGGAACTCCCTGCTGGACCAGGAAGCAAAACCTGCCCTCCTGTCTGCAAGAAGCTGGAGGACATTGCTGCCCAGCTCCATGCACTGGGAAATTTGCTTCTGCAAGTTATCCCTGCAGCAATGCTGGGCTAGACCGTGTGGCTGCAGGCACTTAGCACAAGGGAATGGACATTTTCAAGGGAACGGGTGCATGAGTGCATCCATCCCTGGTGAGCTCCGCATTTGGGAAGCCCAGCTCCTTGGCCCACAGGGCATGCACTGTGTGAGGGCCAGCAAAATGTGTGTATGGATGAACAGGAATGCTCTGCTGCAACACGACAGGGAGGACAGACAGGACAAGGGGATACTGCTTGGGTGGTTTCATCATCCACCACCAAGAGAAGCACCAGGCACACAGCCAGGAGCAATTTCATAGGCTTCTATTGCATTAAATTTATGCTTGTAAACATTTTCCTTTGCTGCCAGTTCAGCAGTCTGCCCAAAGCCTGCCTTATCGCCATGTAAATTTGGGGGGGTGTCAGAAGCAGGGAGCAATACTGCAAAACTGACAGTGTCTAATGGCTGATGTAGTGATGGGAGGAGATGCCCCAGAAACCAGACCTGTCCCAGCTCTGCCCCACCACCCCGACTCACATTCCTTCCAGATTTTCATGTGGCCACCTAGGCATTGACATAGTGGGTGCCTAGCCACAGGAGAAGGGACTAGGGCTGCCCCTCAGCCACCCAAAAAACAGGCACACTCAAAAGGGCCTTGCACTCCTGCTGCTCAGAGAAGCACCATCTCCTGGAGCAGGAGATGCAGGAATGATGCTGCAGGAATGACGCTGCAGCAAACATCTGGGGGAACTTTTTGCTCTAAACTGGAAGTCCCAAGGGATGCGCAAGAGAATTGCATTATGGGGATGGAGGAATGGGGAATATTAAAATACTTCAGGGAAAGGGGGTCTGCATATGCACACTAAAAGCTGAGCATATAAATAGCCTTTTCAACAGGTTGTTTGCTAGAGACAGCTAAAAGAGAAGAGATTCAGATCTTAGGAAGAAATTCTTTACTCAGATGGTAATGAGGCACTGGAACACATTGCCCAGAGAAGTTGTGGCCTCATCCCTGGAGGAGTTGAAGGCCAAGTGGGATGGGGCCCTGAACAAGCTGATCTGATGAGTGGCATTCCTGGCCATGGTGGAAGGGGTTGGAACTAGATGATCTTTAGGACTCTTCCAACCAAAATCATTGTGACCTCAATGAGACCAAGCTGCATGGGACCCTGGTGGGTTCCCACATTTTGGGAAGAGATTTGGTGATCCTGGTGATAGCCTGGTGTCATGCAGGGGGACAACTGCTGGGCCTTAGTGCAGGTGAGTTTGGTCTCCATTGGCAGGAGCCAGGTTGGGCAGGCAGCAGCAGTGGTCCTTGTTCCAGCAGCAGGGCAAGGGAAAAGCTGCAGTATGGTCCTGTGTCAGCCCCCCTCCCCTTATCCTCTCCCCCACCCCCCAATCCTTGACAGTCACACTCTTGGACAGAAAAGGAGTGTTGAACTATCCTGGCACCATGAGCCCCCACAGGGCTGGTGCCACACAGCCTACCCAGAAAAGTAAAATCATAGCCCCAAAATCAACCCTGCTCAGGACAGCATGTGAGACATGGCTTTCAGGAATGAAGGGAAAAGAGATCAAAAACCATTACAGCAGAACTGCAAACGCGCTGCACCCTGACACGCTCTGCACCTGCCTCTGCTCCCTGCATCCCTGCATATGCTGTGCGTCACTCCGGACCAGGTACCACTACTTTTTTCGGTCAAAAATACCATTCAGGGGCTGCGAAATGAGAGGACTAGAGGCGCGCTAGTCCTGCTATAAATACGCCAGCTGCAGAAATAAGACCTCACGGCCTGTGGACAGCGATCAGCCGCTAGCACAAGCGCCGAGTCCCCTCCCCAGGGTGACCGCGGTGCGTCCGAAGCCAGGCCCAGGTGACCGTGGTCCTGTGCAATGCCAGCTGGGAAATGCAGTCTGGCCCGGGCACGACGCCAGCCGGCTGGCTGCCTACAAATCCCAGCACGCCGGGGAGCGGAGCTGCGCCCCATCCCGGCTGCTGCCGGCTTCCTGCAGCGCGGGCAGGGGGAAATATAAACACCGGCGCCTAGGGCAGGGTTGGGATGCTGCCGCTGGACAGGCTGTGCCGGGGAGCAGAGGCAGCGCTCGGGGTGAGTTCGGGCTTTTCTCTCTAGCAGAGCCCCGTCCGTGTGCCGGGAATAACATCTGCTCCCTGCCAGGCAGCCCTGGGAAGAGCTGCGGGGACCAGCAGCACCCGCCTGGAATGTTTTCCCGGGCTCCCGCGGCGAGACGTGTGCCGGTGCAGATCCGTGTGTCCGTATGCGAACGGCGCTGCGGGTTATTGGGGCAGGGAGATGGAAAGGAGAAGTAGGGCTTGGCTTGCAGTGCTTGGAAAAACGAAGCAGAAATTAGAGGTGGATTCTCCCACCAGGAAGGGCTGCTCAGCTCCGTTGCCTCCTTGCATCTAATTTTGACTTTCAGAGAATACTTGGCTGAGATTATGTCAGAGGAAAGCTTCTGCCTGCGCAGCTGGGCTGGTGTTTGCCACCCTCCCTGGGAGGAGACCCCTTCCCAGCATGGGGTGGAGGAAGCAGAGGTGTGCTCAGCATCTCCTGGCTTTCCAGGCAGCCCTGGCTGGGGGAGTAGCCCTGCTGCAGGACTTTGTATTCCTCGGGCAGTCGGGGAGTGGACAGCAAGCACTGAGCCCCCCATGGCAAGGCTGTAGCTCTCACGGCTGGCATCAGCCAAGCATGTTGCCTACTGGCCCAGGCAACATTTTGCAGTCCCTGAACAATAAACATTAATTAAATAAAACTGGGGCAAAAGACAGATCTCTGTGGAGACCCTGACTTGTCCTTTACACTGCATGTTGGCTTTGCTCCCTGTTTGCACAGCCCCCCAGTACAGTAATCAGGTAGGGCCTGACTGGCTCACAGGGCTGTGGAGGGGCAGGGGTCTCAGCCTTTATCCAAACCCTCACCGCACACCTCTACTTACTCTGGCCTTTTACATCAGCAAATGAGCTGCTGATGCAGTGAACTCTTTCATTTGTAGATACAAATTCACCATTCAAGCAAAAGTGGCAAAAAGGGCAACAAGGATGTGAACTAGAAACCTACCTATAAGATCTAACCTATTTTGGCTTTTAAAGACAGCCTTATTTTTCTTGGTAATGAGCTCCACAACTGCTTTCAGCAGTTCCACACAGAGAATAATTCTCTTTGAGAAAAACGAAAGTAGAAATAAAGTAGTGATCTCTGTTTGAAAAGCCACTTTTCCGGCACATTTAATGGGACTATTAGAACAGTTTTTCTTGGAGCAAAGATGCTGTCAGCAGAAACGGGTTCATTTGGGCTGCTGTAGTTGGTGTGTATGACGTTTCCTGTCTTCTTTCCACTCTTTCCTCTCTCTAGATTGACTATAGATTGACTGTGTTATAATCTGTCAGTTTAATATTATATTTTCTCTTAAAGGCTGAGAGCTGAAGATGGCAGAGCCAAAAAGCACAGTCATAAACACCAATGTAAAACAGGTAAAAGGCTGTTCATTACAAAACACACATCCTGTATTTCCAAACCAAGTTTTGAAATGCCACTACAAAAGAGAACACACCACAACCCAGAACTGTGGTGGCCTGAATTGCTCATGCCCAGGTTTCAGCAGAAGTGGCTGTCCCAGGGCTGCTGGACACCTGGTCCCAGTGAAATCCATGTGATTTCCAGTTGCATGGACTGGACAGGTACATTTGCTCACACTTAAATTTTGGAGCAGGCAGGGAAAAAGCAGCAGTTTCTCTACATACACAGAGACTTTATTCGACTACCCATAACAGACACAAATGAAGGGTAATACCACCAGTATGTGCAGAGAAACACAGCAGAAACATAACTGTGGCTATCCTGTGCCCACAAACAATAAAATTATGAAGCAATCCCCTCTGTGTGAGCTGTCCGTGGAGCATGTGACACTTATCAGATAGGTTAGGGTTTCACAACTGCCAGCCCCATTCTTGGTGGCCTGAAAATGAAGACTGGGTGTGGTACCTCTGGCATGAGGAACTGTGACACAGGGGTGACACCTGTAGCGCCCAACCCTACCACTCTGGTTGGTGCCCCCTGCTCACCCCACCTCCACAAGCTCCTTCTCTGCTGTTCCCTGACTCCTCTTTCCTCCCTGTCCTGCAGAAAGACCCCAGCACGGCACTGGTCATTGCTGTGACCACCAGAGCCATCTTCAGCCTGGAGGAGGAGCACAATCTCTACCTGGAGAAGGGCAAGGAGGAGTACACAAGGCACCAGCAGGCCAACCAAGACAAGCCCCTGCCACCAGGCACAGCCTTTGCCTTCATCCAGGTGAGCCCCACACCTGGCTAGGGGCATGTGCAGACACTCACAGGATGGGGTGAATGCTCAGCTTTCCCAGCTTTAAGTCTCAACTCCCATCACAGGGTGTAGTTATGCCTGTCCTGATCTCTTGGCCTCATTGCAGGACATTGAGACCTATGCTCCTGTCCAGTCCATCTCCCCTGCAGCTTTTCCAGGGTGGTTGCTCTGTCTGGCTCTCCATAACATGCCAGCCTTGCCACAGCTGACAGATGCAGCACAGACCACTAACCTTATCTGCAAAAGAGCCCCTGCAAAGGTACTGCAGTCATGCCTCTTTAAGAGAGTCCCATCTCCTCACAGGCAGCGCAGTATGTTAACAAGAAGATCCTGGAGAGCAACCCAGATGAGAGGGACCTCTTTGACATCCTGGTGCTCTCCAACAACAGCCCAGAGAGCGGCGTGCGCATCATCAACAGCGCCAAGCACTACGGTAAGGGGGACCCATCCCTGGCGATGCCTGATTCCCCTGGGAGGCTGCAGAGCAAATCAGGCTCCACAATGGATCATCAGGGACAAACAGAGAGACAGGGGATATGAGAGGAAAAGGGGAGGGGGTTCTCCTGGAGCCCAGCTCCCTTCAGCCATATCTTTCACACTAGGAAGTCTGGCAGCATTTTGCACGGCCCAGGCATGTCCAGGCAGGTACTGAAAAAAAAAAAAAAAAAAGTTGTTTAAAAAACCCACCCTAAATCCCAGAGTGGTGTCAGGAAAAATGCTCATTTAAGGGAGGGATGGAGGCAATATTTAACTGCACTCTGCAGTTCTATAGGAGCAACAACAGGTCAAGAAGATGCAGAAAGAACACAGGCAGGTTATCCACACACCAGTGGGAAATTCATTGCCCTGAGCTCTTGCAGCAAAGCACACCAAGAACCAGGGAGGGAGTGAGGGGCAGTGAGGAGGATGTTGCTCTGTAAGATTTCACTCAACTACCTTGTCCTCAAGGCCTGGAGATCTCCAAGTTCTGCTTCGTCAGTGACGAGGACTCCACACAGTACCTGAAGTCCCACGGTGTCAAGCTGTTTCTCTCAGCTGACAGGACAGATGTCTGCAATGCCCTCCGGAGAGGTGTGTTCTCCCCTCCATCCCACATCCCCAAACCCACCACACTCTTTACAAGCAGCTCAGTACCAACAGACAACACCAGAGCCTTTGCTTTCACAGGGACAAGGAGTGGATGCCACATTGATTACCAGTACAGTTCTGAACAGTTCAAGCTCCTCTTCTGTCCTTACCAGTAGCCTGCAAATACACCAGGCTTGCTCAGATGCCCTCACAAATCACATTATGTGCATTATGCATCATTCTGGACACAGTTCTGCCATGGGCTGGTCATTCCCTGCCTGACATTTAATCCTTTCTAAAGAAAGATGCAATTCCATTCATCTAGGAGAGTTTATCAGTGATTCCCAGGACTTTGTGAGAATACCACAGAAATTTGCTGTCTTGGTACATGCAGAGTTTCTGTGTGCACTTATTGATAGACGTAAGCACGTGCCTGACCTCAATCAGAGGGAGAGCAGTCTCCCCAACTTCTCTAATGGGGTTAATCATCTTCTTAATTAATTCACTTGGGTATGAGCACATCAGCTGGCCACTGTCCTTCAAGGTCAGGAGCAAGCCATCTGCAGCCTGGACTTTCCTTCACTACACAGCACATTCCTGGAACCTCCTGGAGAGAATCATTGCCCTGACAAGTGTCTCCCATAAGGGAGCCTGGGTCCACGTACGAGGGTGGGCAGGGAGCAGCTTGTAGGAAGTGACTGTAATTAAGCCAATTACCGCAATCAATGGAGATGTCAGCCCATATTATTCACACCACAGAGTGCTAAATCTGGGTATTAAAGATTGAGGCTTGGCAGGGTGAGCAAGCACCAGGAGGAGGGCTGCTCATGCCTTGACAACCGCCCACCATCTCTTACCACACTTCAGTATCTCCCCAGACCTTGGTTTCTGATCAGCAGTACTTTCTCAGGGGATAACACAGCCATGGAAAGGCTGGGCTGACTCCCCGAGAAAGCTCCCTGACTTGGAGGCCCTGGCATGGTGATGTGGGACAGGGCTGCAGCAGATGCCTGAGGAGCAACTGGCTATGCATGAGCTGCCCTAGGGAGGGGTGTCCCTCCTGACTTCACCTTGCTCTGTCTCACAGGGGTCTCAGCAGCGCTTGTCTTCCAGCAAGAGGTGCAGGCCCCCAGCACTCCACTCCGTGTGGTGTTTGATGGGGATGCCGTGCTCTTCTCTGATGAGACAGACCAGATCTTCCAGGAGCAGGGCCTGGAAGGGGCAGTGCAGTATGAGCGGGCAATGGAGGCCATCCCCATAGGAGAGGTGAGCATGCCACCTCACTTCCATGGGCACCCACAGGCTCTGACATCTCTCCTGCTAGGACTTTGCCATGAGCAGTCAGAAAAGCAGAAATACTTACATATTCCCTGTGCATCCACTACTCAGTCCTTGGTGTGGGCCTGATCTGGAGCCTCACTGGAAATGGATCTGTTACCTCCTATAAGTAAGCCCTAAATATCTAGGATTGTGGCTAATCCCAACACCACCTTTTGTAGGCTGTGACCTCTTGCTGTCCAAATTCCTGCCGGACTCAGACCCAGAGGCACTGCTTGCTGGGATGTACCTTGCTGGGCACTTTGGGATTAGGATGAGCACTATAAGGCTCACCTTCCTCTCAGGGACCACAGTGCACAGCCCCAAGTCCCAGCATTGCCCATATTGTGTGCTCTGCAGAGCCCTGAGAAAGCCTGGAAGAGGAACAAGAGGCTTCTACTGGCAGAGTAGGGGTTTCCTTATTTCCCACACACTCCAAACTGTCTTGCTGTGCTTCCAGGGTCCCCTGAAGGCTTTTGCCATGCACCTTGGGAAGATGCGTAAGAAGTTCGGCCAGGAAAACTCCCCCATCCGCACCTATCTGGTGACAGCCCGCAGCGGCCGGGACATGGGCATCCGAGCCATCAAGACGCTTCGGGAATGGGGTCTGCCCATTGACGAGGCTTTCTTCATGGATGGGGCTCCCAAGGGCCCCATCCTCGCCCAGATCCAGCCTCACATTTTCTTTGATGATGGGCTTCATAACATCCAAGGGGCTCAAAATGTGGGGGTGCCCTCTGCCTGGGTCCCCTCCTGCTGCTGACGGGCTGCAGGCCAGCAGTCCTCCCTCCCAGCAACACAGGGGACTGGGTCAGCTGGAGGCAAAACTTCTGGTGAAGAAGGAAAGATCTCGTAGCGCACAGCAAGGGGGACGAGAGCGTGGACTCCCATGCAAAGCTTGATGCGTATATCTGCTCCTGATAAGAGGTCCTCTACGTCTTTGGATAAAGCCAAAAGACAAAACTGCTCCAGGACGACAGGACACTTGCTGTGACACTGAGAACTACACATACTTGCCATGTAGGACCGGGGGACTTTTCTCAAAGAAATAAGCAAAGCTAATGCCACACACACACAAGGTGAAGGAAGCAAGAAAAAAATGCTAGTTTTGACTGTGCTCAGGCAGTCTCCAAGATGGAGCAACACAGCAAGGACATCAGCCTGCTGAGCCGAGTCCAGAGGAGGCCAAACAAGATGATTAAAGGGATAGAGCACCTCTCCTGTGAGGAAGGGCTGAGAGAAATGGGATAGTTCAGCCTGGAAAAGAGAAGGCTTCAGGGTGACCTAACTGCAGCCTTCCAGGATCTAAATGAAGCCTACAGGAAAGATGGAGAGGGACTGTTTACAAGAGCATGTAGTGACAGGACAAAGAGGAATGGCTTGAAACTGAACAAAGGTAGGTTTAGATTAGATATTAGAAAGAAATTCTTTACTATGAGGGTGATGAGGCACTGGAATAGGTTGCCCAGGGAAGTTGTTAATGCCTCATCCCTGGGAGTGTTAAAGGTCAGGTTGGATGGAGCTCTGAGTAACCTGGTCTAGTGGAAGGTATCCCTGCTCACACCAGGGTGGCTGGAACTGGTTGATCTTGAGGTTCTCTTCCAACCCAAACAATTCTATGATTCTACTATTTATTCCCAGGATCTTTGCCTGGGAGGGAGCCCTCAAGACCCTGGCTCACCAGACACACTCATCTTGGTTTCCCAAGGAGACTGTTGTGCTATTGAGTGCTTCAGGCAGCTCCAGCTGAACTCAGAAGAGTGAGAAAGACTTCAAATCTGTGAAAAACCTACAAATATTTTAGAAATGGGTGAATGGGTTGAACAAAGAAAGCCCAAGCCATTCCTCCTCATAAAAGACATTATAGCACAAGACAGCTTTCCTTAGGCATGCACGCTGCTCACAGAGGGCTTTTAGGAGACAGACCTGTAGGACACACAGCTCCTGGAGCTGCAAGACAGGGGCAAGGCTACAGCCCAGCACTGAGGTCCATGCAGAAGACGGAACAGCTCCAGCGTCCCACCAGGAGAGGGCACTGGAGATGGGCTGCCTGCAGCGCAAGCCGTGGCGGGGCCAGGGCTGCGGACCAGCCCTGCGGGGGCTGGGGCAGGACTGGCTACTGCAGCCAACCTGAAATGGATCTCGAGGGCCCTGGGTGGGGGTCTCAGGAGCAACTGCTCTTTGCTTATGGGGTACGTGGGTGTGCTCGGTTCACTGCCTGACATCGTGCCACAGCCCGAACAGGGATGCCTCTCCTCTGGCAGTTTGGACTCAGTTCTTAATTTTGCTGGGGAACAAGGAACCTGCAAGGTTCACCTGCAGGTTTCTTTCCCCAGGGCTGGATGTGAGTTGCCACTAGAGGCCACTGTGCTGCCTGGGGACATGGCACCTCAAATCCCTGCCAGCTGTCCAGAAACGCCTCGTAAGAACACAAACTGGCTGCTCAGGTGGCAGCAGGATTATGGATGAGGAAATAAAGATGATGCTGTCTTAGTTTTTGGGTTGTTATAATTATTTTTAAAGGCTTCACAAGTGTTGCTCTGACCAAAGCCTTTTTCCCCCCAGTAAATAAATATACAAACAAGCATCCCAGTGTGAGTGCTTGTTCCTCATGCCTGTGTCTAGCAGTGTGGGAGGAAGGGTGGGATAACTCAGTCCTCCTTTACACACATTCATTTATTTATCAGGTGTCTGGCATATTCATCAAAATGGCTTAAATACACAAGAAACCTTCTTTGGGCTTTGGATTAGGCCCCTGAATGTCACCTTGTATCTGTCTCCAAGCTCACTCCCACTGCCTTGAGCATGGGGACTCAGCACTTCTTGTCTTAGCAAGGGCAGCTGCTGGCCCTGACATGCCACTGGCAGAGGTCCCTTTCCCATCATCGGGGCCACCATGTTGGTCCAAACTTGGGGCTGCTAGGGCAGGACAGGGATGCCCATGTGCACAGATTTGATTGGAAGCCACTTCCAAAGAAGCAAAGCCTGGCAGGGTCTTGGCACCAGCTGTCTGGCCCCTGGCCCTTTTGCTCAGTGCAGATGCTGAAATTAGATGTTTCGAGGTAGCAACATCAACAACATCAGCCACTCATCATTTGCTAATAATGCTAAGCAGCCGTCAGCTGAGCAAACATTAATTACGGGATGCTCCAAACATGCTCAGTAAGCAGGTGCAGATATTCATCCCACTTTTGTGCAGGTCAGATACCACCAGGCTCAGTAGAGTGAGCCAAGCCCCCACCTCCAGCCCTGCCCGCCACACACAGACGGCTGCTTCCATGGCAACTGGTGTTGGGAACACGGACTCGGTGCTGGAGATGATGGTGGTCCTGGGCATCTTCCACCACCCTGACCCATGGCATTTGCCAATGCCTGGATGGGGCCAAGAGGAGCTTGGTCACCGCTTTGGGCGAGAGGAAATTACCTGAGTCAAGGTTGGTGGGGACAGGCCCACGTGAGCCGCTGCAGCGCGTGGGATGCTGAGGCAGGGGGAAAGTGCCACATGCACTCCAGCACTGTCAGCACAGTGGGGGGATGACAGGGCAAAACGTGCCCAAAATAGGAAAAAAAGGAAGGAAGCTCCAGGCTTGTGGGGTTGCATCATATAGGGCCAAGTACAGCTGCTTCAGGCCATAGTTCAATCTTGTAGCATCAAAGCTTTCCTTATTGCCCTGCTCCAAAGATACGCCATCAAAAACACCCTCTTTCAAGGACTGCTGCAGCTTCATGTCCTGCTGCAAGGACAAACTTGATGTTTCTGTCTTAGAGGCATCTGTAATAAGTTCATTTATGCTTGGGATGCTCCTCAGGTTTTGGCTTTCTGAGGCATCTTAATCTCCCTCCTTCAAGGGATTGCTGATGCCCCAGGGTCTCGTGCAGCTGCTGCAGCCTGAAGAGGGTTTAGCTGCTGGGGCCGATCATGGCATGCTTCTCTGATACCCAGTTCAGGTTTTGCTGGCCAGGGCAAGGCAGGAGCAGACCACACTGCCGTGTCACCACCACAGATAGGCTCCCTTTGAACTCTGCTGGGTTTCATACCTTTCCATTCCGGGAAAAGAAGTGCAAAGGAGGCTCTGAGAACCTGCACTTGATTCTGACCATTGCTTTCCAACAACACCCCCCACAACTCCAGCCAAAGCTGCCTGGTGTCTGAGTTCCCCTCTGACACACCTCCTGGCCCAGAAAAGGAAGTGGGCCCCTACTCTTCTCAGCCACAGGCAGGCCAGCTGCCTCCTCTGCAGGGCCGAGTTCTGCCAGCAATGCCAAACAAGTGGCCATTGTTTCAGGGTGGGGCGCGTGACCCCAGAGATCAGAGGCTGCAGCTGGTTGGCCCCGAGGAGCTGTGGGAGAGACCTTTGTCCAGGACCATGCCCTTAATCCCTCACTCACTGTATCAGTCAATTTAGGGTTGCAATGCTAAAAACAAAACAACTCAGTGCTAAGCAAGAGAAAAGGTTTTATGAAATGGTGGTACTGCAGGGAGAGAAGATTGGTGGGTATTTACCAGCTAATAGAGATCTGCAGTGGCAGTGTTTGAGCTGTTCAGCTTCATTGACTCCCGGCTGCAGAGGGAGAGGATGCTGGAGGCTGCAGGACCTGGGTGCAGCCGCAGTGTCTGCCAAGGATGCTCCCACACCTCCCTAACCTACAAGCACCTTTGGTCATGAGCACTGAGCAAAGCCTCTTTACCTTGTTGACCATAACCCTAACCCTAAGTCACCCTGGTGGCAATGTACCTTGAGAAACACTCAGGAGTTCTCCGCCAGAGAGGCTGAGATGCCCCATCCCACGCTGCAAAAAAATTATTAACAGGCTGTACTGCATGTATAAGGACAGACAGAGGGTGTGCAAAGCCAAAGACTGTGTTTGCCGATGTGCTTAAAACTGGTTTCAAGATCTTAACCCCAGGCAGTTGCACTGAAAATTGTGGTTGTGGTAGCAAGTAAAGATGGAGCTTAGCAGAAAGGTGACAATAAATTAGAATTCAGAGCCTTTGTGGAAATATTGACACAGCAGAAACTGCCCCAGGAGATTCAGACTAACTCACCAAATCACCAGTGAGAGCTGGTTCCTCCCACTCCAAGAAAACACATTGCAACTTTTAAGCTGATCCATGGGTTGCAACGGGGTGTTGACCCTCATCTTTCTGAGCCCACGCTCGTTTCAGGATCAGAAGTGTCAAATGCTTCAGTGTTTTGTTACATGCAAGAGACATGATTGTACAAATGATGGCCGTCTTAGGGCAGCATCTGCTGGAAAATAAAGGAAATAATTAAATGACATCTAGTGCTGGCAAAGGAAATTAAATGTGTGCTTGGATGTGGCTGGAGGCACTTCTCTGCATCATGATGAAAACCCCACCAGCATGCCAATACCCCTATCCCAAGCCAGGCTTACATGGGGGACAGAAGCAGGAATTGCTCAAGGTGATGACAAGGTGAGTTGGGTCCCCGTGTTCCCCATCACATCCTGGCGTGGGTGGGGATGAATCAATACCATCATTGTCACTTACCACCCCATCCCGTCAGCCACGGGTCACGCTGTCTTACTGCCAGCGTCTGCCAGGATTGTTGTTGTCCATCCCTGGCAATTTCAGCCCGCTGCAAAATAACTCGGGTGAGACAAACAACATGAGATCCCTGCCCTGAGGAGCAGACAGGGCCAGCAGTCGGGGAGAGACAGGTCCCTCCTCCTCAAGGCGGGTGCCAGGTGTGTCACTAGCTATGGGGAAGGATGGGCCAGGGGATGACGAAGAACATCCAACGCCAAGCAGGGTCAGGAACGGGCAGGTGGTGTGGGGGTGGCAAGGATTTGGGCAGGGCCATGAAGTGTGTGGGACACAGGGACAGGCGACGTCAAGCTTGGCAGCAGCCCACCGAGGCGAGGCAGTGCATAAGTAAACCCTAGTGAAGGCACCAGAGCAGCTCAGAATCTTAAAGACCATAATTATATTTCACTCATTAAATCCTTTCTGGGTTTGTTTTTAAATAGCTAGGTAAAAGATGGAAGAGGAAGATGTGATGAAAAAACTCCATGTTTGAAGGCTGCTGCAAATGATGAGGATGGAGCCATGCTCAGGACTCCTGCCTGTTATGACATCCAGTTGTGTCACACGGCCACCACTGAGCAACCCTCACCTGCCGGCAGGATCACGGTTTGCAGCGTGAGGGACACCAAGGGAAAAAATACCACCCAGCCTTGGCCTTTTGCAGCTCCACTTAGCATTTCCCCAAGGTCACTGCAGCCCATGATGACAGCCAGAACATGTTTAAGCAGGCTGCTGGCCAGCTGTGCCTTCAAACCAGCGCCAGCCAGCCGGCATGAATGGACTGGGGATTGCCACCACCTGTGATGCCAAGGACATCTTCCCCAGCGCCCATAGCACTGGGACACAGTGACCAGGGCCTGCATGAGTCACTTTGTTGTGCTTAGTGCAATCCCTCCTCTGTTCCCAGGTTTCCCACCACCCGGAGCTGCTACTAAACCACCTTTTAGTCTTGGTTTTGTGGGTGTTACCCTGAAAAAGGGTGTAGTTCGGGATGTGCCGGTGCCACTGCAAAACGCACCCTCACCTTGTGAATTGTACATCAATTTAGGAAACGGTGTAGGGAGTGGGCGAAGTCCTGGCTCCGTGCCGGGAAAAAGTTACCACTGCTTCACTCGGGATCTCAGGGATGGTGAATCAGGCTCCACTAATGAGCTGCATCCAGCACCTTCACACCAGCACCAGCACTAGTGGAGGCTGGTTTGAAACCAGACTTGCCCAGGCTTGTGCACCCTTAGGCTCTGCTCAGTTCAGATGGGAGAATAGTTTTCTCTTTTAGCAATGAGCTTCAGAATCAGAAGTGCATTTGCTTGAATTTGAAGATGCCCTCTAAAAATCCCACCCACAGGTGAGCAAAAAAAAATCTGCATCTCTGAGTTGAAGCTTTCCTTGCCCTGTAGGTCATTGCAGTTCACAACATTAGTACCACTATGATAAATAAATTTAGGAAAAAAACACTGAGGAAAGGGTGAAGGCAAACACACAGCCATGTGTACGGACAAAGACGCCACTGTAGCAACCCTGGCAGAGGTCTGCCAAATGGGAGACCTGCTACAGCCCCCCCAAAAATAAGGCATTTGAAACTGAACATGGGCCAGTGTGCCCCAGGTGGCCAAGGAAATCAGGGGCATCCTGGCCTGTATCAAAAATAATGTGACCAGCAGCAGCAAAAATAATGTGACCACAACCACTAGGGCAGTGATTGTCCCTCTGTACTGGGTGTTGGTGAGGCTGCACCTCGAGTCCTGTGTCCACCTCTGGGCCCCTCACTGCAAGAAAGTCATTGAGGTGTGGGAGCATGTCCAGAGAAGGGCAACGGAGCTGGGGAAGGGTCTGGAGCACAAGTCCTAAGAGGAGAGGCTGAGGGAGCTGGGGGTGTTTAGCCTGGAGAAAAGGCGGCTGAGGAGAGACCTCATTGCTCTCTACAACTGCCTGAAAGGGGACTGCAGTGAGGTGGGGACTTGTTTTCCCAGGTAACAGATGACAGGATGAGAGAAAATGGCCTCAAGTTGTGCCAGGGGAGCTTTAGACTGGATATTGGAAAAATTTATTCCCTGAAAAGGTGATCAGGCATTGGAACAGACCGTCCAGGAAAATGGTGGAATCACCATTGCTGAAGGCATTTAAAAGCCATGCAGATTTGGCACTTAGTGACATGGTTTAGTGGTGGACTTGGCAGTGCTGGGTTAATGGTTGATGATCTTGCAGGTCTTTTCCAACCTAAAGGATTCTTTATTTATAAAATAAGCTGCATCATGTCTCTACCTGTGTGGCAAAGGGCAGATGGGACAGCCAGGTGTCACTTGCAGAGGAGACCCCAATCTCCCAGAGCTGGGGTGCTCTTCCCAACTGGAGCTTTTGGAGCTGAGTCATTTGACCCCACCTTGGGAATCCTCTCAAGCAGGCCCTAAGGTTGCGAAAGCAGGCCCCAGGGGCGTGTCACCCCACACCCACAGCTGTGGCTGCAGGGGACAATGCGCTGGTTCACCCCTTGGAGCCACAGGGGATGCAGGGGGCTAGGGACACAGAGCAGCAAGGAAAGGGGTTCATCCAACGGTGACAGAAATAGGAGTGAGAAGAGATAGATCCCTCCCCTCCACACGTTCTCTAGATGCCTCAGCCATGGCACTCCCTGTTTGCTCCCCAAACAAGGAAAAAAGTGTAAAAACCCCTAAGCCCAGGCTCGTGCCACTCTATCTTTTTAAGATAATATGGTGCAACTTTCATGGTCCCAACCTATAAATACCCAGACGTGCTCCCAGCTCCTGGTTAAACATACCCACTGTACCTCTCAAGGCTCTAACATCAAGGCAAACATTCCACAGAGGTGCTGAGGGAGCCTGAATGCAGAAATCCTCTCCCCTGCTGGAGCCACTGGCCCCCAGCATGCAGGCACTGCAGTGTCAGCTCTAAAACTATTGGTATGAAGGGACAGAGACAGATTAAAAACTCAGCGGATAAGACCCCCCAGTCCCTTCCCATCCTACAAGCACCCAGGAGAGGATCACTATTGCAACGTTCCCTGACAGCCCCATTCTCTGTTTTTCCCAATAAAGTATTGGAAACATGGGACATATAAGTCACTTAGCTCTAAAAGCAGCAAACATCTTGCACTGGTATGAGAGACACACCAGATGAGGATACAAGCCTCACTACCATGAAGCTCAAGCAAAGGTTCATTCATAACAGCAAAACCTGCCTTTAATCCCCTGGAATCAGAAAAACCCAGACACAGCCTGGCTCCGGAGTTCTTTACACTGCTGAAGCACTTTGCTGTGCAGTGTGTGATGGTACGTGACTGGTACGGCACACTGTACTCACCGGCCCATCCCTGCCCACTGGAGCCCACTCCATAGCCACGGGATTCTAGCAGACCGCCCAGACTGGAAATGCTTGAGGAGGAGCTACCATAGGTGCCCCAGCCTGGGGGCCAAGCTGCAGGTTGCCAGGCCAGCTACAGTTTCCCAGCCACTTCAAAGAGAAGGGAGGAGGGCTGGTACTTCACTTGCTCTGCTCCAGGAAAGCCTATAAGGGATGTAGGGGAGGCCTGGAGTCAGGACTGTCCTTTTTGTCTGCAAAGAACATTTGTAAAGGAGCCCTTTCAGGAGGGTGGGTTTGCTTGGATGGCGCCACGGTTGGGCTGGTTTATGTCTGACCCACACCTGCATGAGAGCATCCAGGGGAACGAGAGGAGGAGATCGGTGAGATGGAGCCCAACGGCAGCAGCAGAGCAGCAGTAGAGATGCCTCTGGGGTCAGGCTACCGGTGCTGCAGACCCACTATGCCTTGGCCCTTTGCCTGAATGAGCCACACACAATTTTGCTGAGTCACACAGTGCCTCAGGCTGGGAGGGAAGTGGGTTTTGCTGACTCATGGTCAGTGGCACTCAGCTTGACCACACACCCGCAGGGGCAGGAGGGAAGCAGGTGCTGGCCAAAATAACGGGACCCACCAGGTTCAACCAATGCCTCCAGTGATCGCTCCAGAAAACCTCATCCCAATGGCAGCTGTGTCCCACAGGGAGGTGGCAGGTTTCCTGAAGCCCATCAGCTTGACCAAGATGTGGCAATTTGGAGAGCTTGTGGGACAAGATACAGCCCAAGGCAGAAATGCCCTCTAAAAATACTTGGGATGGATCACGGTTAAGGGGAACCAGGGCAGCAGGATCCTGTGCAAGGCCATGGGAGAATGGAAGAGGCTTAGCGACGGAGTGTGGGAAAGAGATGGTGCAAGTGAGGTTTCAGTGACATGACCAAGCAATTTTACAGAAGTTACATGAGCACAAATGTGACGGGAGGGGGACAGGAAACTCATTGCAAAGCTAGAGCCCTGCCACTCCAGCAGTGCCCAGCTCATCCCACAGGCTGCTGCCTTCCCATCCCTATGACTGGGAATAAGCAGGAGCAGAAAACAAGCCCCCACCCCCAGCCCTCAGGACTTGGAAAGGAAAATGTCTGTAAATCCGATTAAATTTTCATTGGTTTTCCAGCAGGTCTCGTGGCTCTGTAGAAGCTCTGTGGGGCAAACTGGGCAGAGATTAGCTATGGCCTCCTGAGATGGAGTGGGGTGACACCTCTGAACCACGTTATGACACTTTGCTGGTGGTGAAGAGCCCATCCCAGTACTCCTTGATGCTCAGTCTGCATTTTGAGGAAGGGGCAGACCTCAGGACTGTTGGTGGCCGGTGTCCATCGGGCTCTGCCCTGCACCAGCAGGATTCTCGATGGCTGCAGGTGGCCCAATGCCACCACAGTGCATTTTGAGGGGTGGCAGATATGGCTTGGCATCCCCCCACCCCGGCCCCCACCGCACCTCCCAAAAAAGCTGTGGCCTAGAATATGCCCATCTTCCCCAGAAACGCCCAGCTCGGAGGGATTGGAAGGATGAGTCCCCCAAACTGGAGGTGCCTGGGGCCAGCAGAAACACGGGACTGGGGGATGGCCACGGCCCCCCTGGGCGGGAGTGCACGATGAAACCCCCGTGGTGACAGCGGGTGGGTGGCCGAGGTCCGTAAGCAGCCGAGCCCCGCGAGGAACTCGGGGTCTGCTGCCTGGGGCTGCGCGTGTGTCCCGCGTCCCCCCTGCCCCGCTCCCCTGGGAGAACAAAGGCCAGATAATCTGGAAAGAACAAAAAAAACCCCAGGCCAGCAGAAGGAAGTTAACGGCAGTCCAGAAGGAGCACGCACGGCCGGGCAGGCATCTCGTGACTAATTTCGTGGTGTTTATTCCCCTTTCCCGGGGGCTGAGTCACGGCCCGAGGCGCCGGGGGTCAGCCCCGGGGGGGCCGCGAGGCGGAGCCCCCGGCCCCGCGCCCGCTCCCCGCCCCGGCCCGCCCTCACGTGACGCCGCCGGTTGCAATTTTAGACCGTCAGCTGACTCCAGAAATCCGTGGAGAGGGCCCGCTCTGCCTACAAAAACACGGACGGAAAGCGGGAGAGGTGTCGCGGCCTCTTAGCGTCGGGACCTCCAGCCTCTGACCCCTCGCCGCCGCCGCCAGAAGCGCCATCGCCGCCATGGGCCCCCGCGGCCTCCTCCTGCTGCTCGCCCTGGCCGGGTCCTGCGCCGCCCTCATCAGGTGAGAGGAGGGGGTTCCTCAGGGGCTGCTGAGCCCCCCGGGTTGCGGGGACATGGGAAAAGCACACCCGGTGCTGCTGCAGCGGTGGCGTCCGAGCTCCTCTCACAGCCCTCCATAGGGGGTAGCTCCCCCTCCATCACAGCAAGGAGGGGAAGGTTCGGAACACACACACACGTCAGCCCCCCCCCCGGCCCCCATCTTGCGCCTGGAGGGGCCTCGACCCAGCTTCCCCTACACTTGGTGACCTCTGGCAGCCCCCCGGCCTTTCCCCTTGTCCTCCGGCTCTGGGAAAAACACTGAACGCAGCACGGCGAGGGGGATCTAGCGTCGGGTGCTGGCAGGAGCCCAAACCTCACCCACCTCGTACTGCCGTGTCCCCTGTTTTGAGTGGAGCCCTGCTGCCCCCCTTCTTTAGGTGTCCCTCCCCTACACTCCCCCTTTAACAGGTGTGTGTTTGCCGTCCCCACACAGGATCCCCCTCACCAAGTTCCCTTCCATGCGGCGGATCCTAAGAGAGGCAGGCAGTGAGATTCCAGATATGAATGCCATCACCCAGGCCATCAAGTACAAGCTGGGCTTTGCCGAGGAGGGTAAACCCACTCCGGAGATTTTGAAGAACTATATGGATGTGAGTAACACCCCCATGCAAACCATGCCCTGCACTGCAGTGGACCCCAGCACAATGTTGGGCAAGTGGCTGTCACTTGTAGGGGTACCCATCCCAGAGGGTGGTGAGACATGCCAGCCTCCCACTAGCCAGGAAGGCAAAGGAGGGAGAGATGTTGATCCTGTAGGACAGATTCATGCACCCCCATGGCCTAGTGAGTGGTGCCAAAAGGTGCTTCGCATCATTACTAAATTAAAAATACTAATACTAGTAATTATAATAACAGCAAACATCCCACTGCCACCCAAGCAGGAGCTTTTCGGTTTGTGACCTATTTCCTTTCCCCTTTGTCACTAATCAACAATCATAAATAGGGGCCTGCTCACTTACAATCCTTCCTATCATCTTCTGGCCGTGTGGACTCTGCTTCTGGCAAGACAGGGGCATAAAAACCATGCTCCACTCCTTGAGGTGTTGGGGCCTAAATGAGTGAGCACAGGATATTGGAAGAGGACTCAGATTCGGTACTAGCTTATTATGGGACTGCAGTTGCAGGACCCTTCCTCTCACTATCCTTCATCTTCTGCACTGCCTTGGGAAAAGCCACCCTGTACCTCCACTTTCATCTCAGCAACTTAGGGGGCAAAGGGACCTGTGTGGTGGCGGAAGGAGAAGCCAGATAAAGGACATGAAGTTTGCCCTTGCCCTGTCCTGCCAGACACTTGTGGGGTTTACTATTTCAGGGTTCCTTACCGGGCGATGTAGGATATGAGCATTAGCTGACAAAATAAAGCTGGGTCCACATATTTAGGCATTAATTCAGTGTATATTCCCCCTTCTGCCTTTCCCCAGGGGCTCTTGTCACCCAACCCGCGCCATCCTGTCCTGGGAAGGGCCACCCGTGTTTCAGTTGGCGGTGTTGAAAGCCAGGGCAAGCGGTTTTGTCACAGTGTTGTCTCTTGCAACCACAGCTCAGACCGCCGCTCTGGGCAGCACTGCTTTCCCTTGTCACAGGGGCACCAACCCAACCTGTGGTGGCAGATAAGGGACCACTGGGTCCCTCCCGGCCTGGCTGAAAATACTTTTGCTGCCAAAGGAATTCTTGGGACAAACCCAATAGCCTGCCTCATATGCTTCTGCCAGTCCCTGGGACCCTTCATGGGTCTATGTATGTGACAAACAAAGCCCCTGTACTGGGGGTTAACTTTCAAGCCCCAGCAATAATTGTAGAACCACTGGAAGCAAGTGCTGCCTCCCCATTATGGCTAATTGCAGTGTTGCAATGGATTGTTAATTACTTAGTGAGCAAGCCTCACAAACTAAGTGCACAGGAGGTGAACAGCTTTGATAATTCTGTTTTCTTCCCTCCTCCCCCCCACTTAATTAAGTACACAGGGGGTTTGGAAAGAGTACTGGCTAACTTCCCTTGCTAGCAGCCTTCTCTCCATAACCCTGAACCAGCTGCTCACCAGGCAGGACACAGCTCCCTCCCTGTTTGGGAGGACTGAGCAAAAATGAGTCCATGTAGCATCTGCCTAGCATTCTCTATTCATCCTCTCCTTTGTGAAGAGGGATACCTTTCCAACAACTCAGCCGTTCAGGTTTCTTCCAGTCCCAGCAGAAATGAAGTCTCAGAGCAAAGGGGTATCCATGTATAGCACCTGAGCTATAGGGACTTCTCCCAGTCTTTCACTCTGGAGGCCTAAATCCATCCTGGTGGTGCTGCTCAGGCTCTTTGTTCCCATCACTTCTCCCATATTCCAGCTCTCAAGACTGAGCATTTTTTTATTCCCCTCCATTCGCAGAGCTCACCAGCAAGTGCCAAAACCCCCAGCAGCTGTACCTCCACCTGGAGTGGGCAGTGCTGCTGCTCGCTATAACCCACAGTTTCTCAGCGAACCCACAAGCAAAGCAGCTTCCCAGCCAGTTTCAGCTTTTCAATAACGCAGGTGTTTTGCTTGGCTTCTTTCCATCGTTTTTTCTCTTCCTTGTAGTGAACTGCATGCTAGCCTGCAGACCTTCTCCCTCCTCTTCTTCCCTGTCTCCCTGCCCCTAGTGTCCTCCCCCGCACACACTTGTCCTCGATTTATCCTTTTCACACCCACTGTAATGAGTTCTGAACACTGAAGGGGAGCCTCCCTTCCAAAGGGCAAAGGCTGGGAACCCATCAGTGCCAGAAACCAAGAGGAGGGCAATGTCTAGATAAGAAGCTGATCCTCTCTTCAACTCTAAGAGATTTTTTGATCTTTAATCCCTGCTTTTAGTCAGCTGCCTCAGCTCATGGCTCTCTTCTTCTGCTTTGCAGGCCCAGTATTTTGGTGTGATCGGTATTGGAACACCCCCCCAGAATTTCACCGTGATCTTTGACACTGGCTCCTCCAACCTCTGGGTGCCATCCGTGCACTGTTCCATGTTGGACATCGCCTGCAGTAAGTGTCACGGGTGCCAGAAACTGCTAAACAGCTTCTCCTTCCCTGCAAAACTGCATTGCAAGAGGAGAAACTGTGGCAGCAGCGTGAAATGACTTGCCAGAGGCTGATGGGCTTTTTAGGGTCAGAGCTGGAAATACAATCCCAGCTTCCTGCATCCATCCTTCATTAGTCCTTTCCTGGGTTTTTTCTTTTCCAAGTAACCCCCATACAGGGCCAAATCTTCTCCAACAGCTTCAGCCCTACAGCAGGGGAGCAGCAGCATCACTTGTGATGTTTCTCCCCAAATTATAGACCAATGCTGCTGTTATCCCATTGCGCAAGGCTGACTTTTTTTAAGTCAGCCTCTTGCCAGATCTGATAAAAACTGTCCTAGTTTCTGGTTTATTGCTGCACAGAGCATGTGTGTGCATGTTTATGGAGTTATAATTAACGAGAGCCAGGTAGGCAACAGTGAAATGAGAATGTCTTAGGGACTACAGGGTTTTTTTGGTTTTTTTTATTCTGTGGCATTCCTATGCAGTAAACTTCCACAGCTGAATATGTCAAACCTGGCTATGGCAAAATGCTATTTAAAAGCCACTGGTTGTGCTGCCTAAGCAAAGTGGAGAAACCTGTAGAGTCAACAAATGCAACCATGAAAGGCATTCCACAGTGCTTGTTGAGAGTAGAGTAAGTGGAAATTTGGACTTCTTGTAGACCAACCTTCTTTTTGCATATGTGAAATGAGATTTAGGACACTGACAGGGTGGTGAGGTCCAGACTTGGTATGCCTAGGGGGTTCCTGATTTGTAGCAGGGAGATGGGTTCTCAAGGCAGTGCCTTGGGAGATGCCGGGACCAAAGGGCTTGTTTTATGAATATACAAGGAGCTTAACCTCCTGCCAGACTGGAATCCAAACTGGGATCCAGACAGCCTAGCTGGGAGACTCCTTGTGTATCACTGTCGCTTTGTGTAGAGCTTGGCTGGTTCATCCTCAGCTGCTGTCTGCACCACTCAGCAACTCAGGACTGCGCTGGCCAACTCGTGACTTGGGAGGAGTCTGGGAGGGAGGAATCTGCCTGCCCATAAAACCAGGGATATCCTACAGCTCGCAACCCAGCCAAGGGGAAAAGCAGCTTAGACTAGGGGAAAGCCCTTCTCCTCTGCAAATAAAGGAATATTTTGAATTCTTTCTGTACTAAAAACAACGTATGAAAAATTTCCAGCTGCTCCTAGTAAAAGAAACAGATAAATCCATGAGGTGAAAACGTTCATGCCCACAGCAGACTATATTTAAAGCCACCCTGGTTCTCCATGGCGTGCGGAGGGATACATTTTGCTCTGCTGACTAACACACCACACCAGCCGCATAACCTCTCGGCTTTTAATACCTGGTGGCCAAATCGGATTTAACAGCCTGAATTGGATCTGCCCACCTAATTCCCCAGGCAATGGAAACACTTTGTTAAGCAGTCTGAGCTTGGCAAACTCTGGGTTCAGGCCCACCTTCAAATCATTGAGCGTCCATTTGCTCAGATAAGCTGGATGGTGTGGGGTTAGGTGTTGGAGCACTGTAGCTATAAAGGAGCACTAATGCTGTGCATCCCCTTGTGTCCCCCTTCCCTGTTGCAGTGGTGCACCACAAGTACGACTCCGCTAAATCCAGCACCTACATGAAGAACGGCACCAAGTTTGCCATCCGCTATGGGACAGGGAGCCTTTCCGGCTTCCTCAGCCAAGACGTAGTCACGGTGAGTTACGACTGCCTCCGGCCCGTGCTGCCCCAGACTGCTTTCAGCAGAGTGCTCCGAGCTGTTAGATTTCAATGGGTCTCCTTTCTTGAGTGTCCTACTCATATGGATCATCCTTCAGTGCTGTGTTTCCAAGTCCTCTGAAATGACATGGTAACGACGACTGTTAAGGTAGCAATAACCGTGGCAGGCTGAGAAGAAGGAAGGTATTAATCTGCAGCTCAGCAGGCTGGGAGTGGGGACTGCTCACGTGGTGCCCCTGCAGATGTGGTCTCTGGCCATGCCTCCAACCCTTTTCCTGGTGACCCCAAAATCTTACCAGATCAAGCACATGCCAACACCACTGCACAGACTGCTGGTAGTGCCCAGCTTGTTCTTGGCCAATATCCACATATTAGTGGATGCCCACATGGGCAGCTCCCCAAACACAGACCTGGAAAGGTCTCTTCACTGCCCCATCCTAGTGTCAAGAACTGGTGCTTATGCCTGTAAAGGCTGGGTAACACCCTGGGGGGAGGTTACTCAGCAGTGTTCAGGGTGCAGCTTGAGTTAGCTGGGTGGTGGTTGCTTCACAGTTTGCTTTTCCGCAAGCAAAGGCTGAATTTTCTGTCCTGTGAAGGACAAGTGCCTTTCATGACTTCTTCCCAGGTACAGATGCTCGGGAGAGTTTGCCAGCTGCCAAACCTCAGGTGCATGTGCTGTCAGATGACTCGCTCTCCTGGCAGGGATAAGAGCATATGTTTGCTTTGCAGGGGGGGAGAAACAAAGCAAAAGTTTCAAATAAGCACATAAATCTGGAGATTTGGAGGTTTCTGTTTAGGTTCAGCTGAAAGTATTGGCTTACAAATTTCATCAGAATCAAAAGAAAAATATCCAGGAGAAACTTAAAGTGTGTGACTCTTGCAAGATGCACTCTTTAGCCCATCCTTACAGCATGAAGAATTCAGGCTAACCTGGAAGCATCAGCTGTTTCCTTTATGCTGCATCCAAAGATGGAGCAAAGGGAAACAGCAAATGTCATTGTCCTTAGAAAGTGTGGGCTTAATCCAAGGGCTAAAATGAGTCAGAAATTTGCTGTTTTTTTCTCTTTTTTTGGTTTGTAATTGTCACCTTAATGCCTGTTTGCTAATTAGCTCTCCACTTCCCAGCAGCTCATAAGAATTATTTTGTGCCCCAATTTTTTTGGGAAGTGGGATGGCTCTTGTCAGACAGCACAGCTTGTAGCATTTGGTTTCTGTCTGCACAGAAGCGAGAGAAACCTCTTGCATGGACCTGAGCAGTGTCCCACTTGTAGTAGGCAGGAGCAGGGGTGACTCTGAGGGTCAGGGACCTTCAGCTCAGACACCAGGATGCATCTTCTGATGCATAACATGTTGTAGGCAAGCTCCCAGTCAGGTATAGTCTTGAAAGAAAGGCACTGAAATACCTTTAGGGTGACCCTCTTGGCACCAGCCATTCTGGTGGGTGGAAGCAGCCACAGCAACCTCTGGTAGCACTGACATCTGACCAAAAGATGATTGTTGGCAGGTAGTCCAGAGTCCCTCAGCCCGCTGGGTTTTTTTGGGGTTTTTTTGGGAGGGTGATGAGCTCATGTCAAACAGCCTCTCTCATTCTGTGGAGGAGCGATGCCCTGTAGTGCCGCACTCTGCAGTGCTGCTTGCTCTCCAAAGAGCAGCAGGTTCAGCCAACCCTCTGCTGCTCAGGCATCTCATCTCTTTATCACAGCCCAACCTTGGGATGTCCTTCAAGGACAGCAGCAGAAACTGAGCTGGCCGTGGGGCACAAAAACTCCCATGACTGCAGTGCAGACACGCTGCACAGATTACTTTCCTTGCCTCTCCCTTGTGCCTCTGCACCCCAAGGCCTCGTGCCAAGCTGTGCCATAGAGGCCCTCACCTCTTGGTCTGCCTTTGCCATCCAGTGCCGAACTGCTGGCTGAGGCCACTAACAAGGAGGCCAGGCAGTCTGTGGAGTGCCGACACCTGTCTGCAAACTGCTGGAGGGTGGCCACCACACAGGCATCCACTGGTCATGATTTTTGGTTGCTCAGCGTCAGAGGGAGAGCCCACTGAGACAGAGACAAGGGATCTGTCACCTGGCAGGAGTGCTCTGCTAAGAATGGTCTTGGGTTTCAGCCCTGCTGAGAACCAAGTGCAGACAGGATCTGCTGAGAATCCATGACTGGGCAGAAATTTGCCTCTCCCTTGGAATGTGCAAGCAGAGCAATATTCAAACAATCCTGACACTACGTGTTACCAGTCCATTGCATTTTACTTTTTTTTAAGTAGAAGCTTCATTGAGTTGCTGAGGACCAGCGGTGCCGAGGGGTGGCTTCTGTAAACCTGGAGTGTACAGCTGGGGCAGGCGCTGGCGAGCAGATGCGTTGCCTTGCGCTCTTTCCCCCCACATCCTGCCCTGTGGCTTTTAGCTTTCGCAAGGCTCGATCGCCCTTTCCTAGTGCAATCCTCCAATACCATTAAAGGCAGCACTGCTGTCCCAGCCTTGCACTGTCTAACCCTGGGGGGATATTAGTAATTTACAGGGATCGTTATCTGCCATCAGGTAGGAGAGGCCAGCTTGTGAGTCCAGCCTGGCTCACTACAGGACTGCTAGCTGCAGGCTGAGAGGCTGAAATTGTCCTAGCGTGGATACTAAAACTGCCTGTGGTCAGCCAGAAGCTCACAAGCCTCCTGAACTGCTAGAGCCAGAAGCCAGCAGATGCATCCTACTCCCCATCAGCAAAGCTGTCCTTTCTCTGATCATCTTTCTGGGCATCTGCACTTGGAAGGCGTTTCAGCGTTCCAGTGGGGAATGCCAGTCCTTCTCATGGCTGGCAAGGGAGGTGACCTTTGAATTCTCAGTACTTGGCTTGCTATTTTTGTGCTTCAGGCACAACCTCACTTTCTTGGCTGGGTCTTCTCCCCTTTCACGGGAGGTCTCTGCAGGCTGGTGGCTCCTCCAAGAGATTCAGCAGTATCCTGGGGATGTTTCTTATGTATGGGAGATGACAGGGGTTGTGGGCAGAGGTGAGAGGGATTTGTGCTCCCAGCTGAGGATGGGTACAGCACCCAAGGAGGTAGGATACACAGATGACTTAGAAGAGGTCCAGAGTGGGGAAGAGGTTTAAAGGCACAGGACAATAGCTTTTCAGACTGGAAGGAAATTATGAAGTAGGTGATAGGGGAGGAGATGTAGGAGGGACAAATGGATATGGGTCCTCTGCAAAGAGGAGGGGCTGTAGAACAGCAAGGCTAAAGGGATTCTCCTGCCCTTAGAAGTATGCTGGGCTTTGCAGGGACTCAGGAGGTTCCACTGAACCAGAGTTGCCAGTCTCTTTCCCTGACAAGAGCGCACCAGGGTATCTGGTTTCTGCAGCAGCCCACAAATGGCAGTGGTGAAAGCAGGCAGGAGTGTGAAAGCACACTGAGGGACATGCCACAGCCTATGTTCAGTGAGGTTCCGTTACCACCCAGGTCCCCCTGAGTCAGTTTTCTTTACAATCTGCTTTTCCCTTCCCTCCCCATCTCCCCACAGCTTGGTGACTTGAAAATCCTGGATCAGATCTTTGGGGAGGCCACAAAGCAGCCAGGCATGACATTCATCGCTGCCAAGTTTGATGGCATCCTGGGCCTGGCATTCCCAAGGATCTCTGTGGAGGGCGCCGAGCCTTTCTTCGATAACATCATGAGGCAGAAGCTGGTCGAAAAAAATATGTTCTCTTTCTACCTAAACAGGTAGTGTTGGGTTTGGTGGCACTCGTCTGGTTGTGAGGGCAAGCCCAGTGGGCTTTTCTCTGTTTCTCAGTAACACCTCTTGTCATCTGCTGTTTTACACTCTGGACAGCACTTCCAGTTGGGGAAGTCACAGCAAGTTCTGCTTGCAGGAGTAGTCAGGCCAAAATCTGTTATGTTTTGCTTCTCTGAAGTAAGGAGAAGGAAAGTAGAAATGCAGTTCTTTTATTGATAAAAAGTTGGGTGGATCTGTGACCAGATTTCTTAACTGATGAATAGAAAGAGGATTTCCAGAGGAAAGAGAAATAAAAATAATCAGGGCTGTGATCATGAGAATTGCTGCTACTGCAGTCCCCTTTAGAGAGGTAAACAGCCCCAGTCTGCTGCCAAAATCCATAAGCCATGTGATTACCACCATGTTGCCTCCCAGGCAAGGGTGCTCCCCAACAGTCATCACTAATGAGGAGGCCTGTGCTGTCTCACCACCCTGGGAAATCCTCTGCAGCTGCCAGCACCTTCCCACCCACTGCTGCTCCCCACAGGACACCCCATCGTTTTTCTGGTACTGCAGCAGCGACTCTGAACTACTTCAGCCCAAAAAATAGCACACCAAGAGCAGAGAGCGCAGAGAGGGCTGCTGCTGGCCAGTTAAGCACCAGCCCTCCCCCATCACCATATTTCTTCCCATCTGCTCAGCAGTTAGCTCTTACCTGATGGTAACCTTGAGGACTCACTCCAAGGCTGCTGGTCGGCAGAGTTGAGTGCAGATAACCTAACCCTATATCAGCTGTGTCCAGCCCTGCACAGGCACTTTTTACAAGCTGATGTAGGAGGTTCCTGTGTCAGTCCTCACTTCTCGTTTGCTGTCCCTCTTCCCTGCTGTGAGTTTCTTCAGGTTTCTGTGAGAAAGTACCAGGTGGAAAGCTGCAGGATGCTTTGGCTGGATGAAAATATTCCTATTTCCCCATCCCAGCCTATCTCATAGTATCTGTCCTTATACTGACATAACATAGCACAACATAAGTCATCTGTCTGCAATGCTGTTAATGCTATGCTTCACGTGCAGGCACCCCAGCAGGTATTTTGGGGGGCACTTGAAGCAGGTTGTTCTCTCCCTGCTCTTGATGTTCACAGGTTTGGATATTGTTTTTCAGAGATCCCTCTGGTGACCCTGGTGGTGAGATGGTCCTGGGAGGTACCGACCCCAAGTATTACAAGGGCGAGTTCAGCTGGTTTAATGTCACACGCAAGGCCTACTGGCAGATCCACATGGACTCGTAAGTTCCCCATCCACCTGACTACATGCGTGGGGTCACATGTGCAGGCAGCACATGCCTGAGTCTTGAATGAGACCCTCCTCGGAAAGGAATCATCCCTGCAACACATCCACACTGAAAAAAAGGAGATTAAATCCCACCCTGGGGCTGGCTTGTTTGTCGCTGGAAGGCGACAAAAGGCAGACGCCATAAGGAGATGTTCTGCAAAATCCTTTTCTCTTGTTTATGGCTTCACCCTTGAAAGGATGCCTGCTGCATCCTTGGGAAGTGGAGAAGAATGCCAGCGTGTCCTCCTTGCAGGCAGAGCAAGCCCTGTAGATTAAACCCCAGTTTTGCTCAGCTCTCAGCAAGGCTTGAGCTGCACGGCTGTCCTGCACACAGCTCCGGAGGAGCAGGATGAGGCCTCAGGAAGCCAGCCCTTGACTGAAGGGCACGGTGCAGCAATCAGTGCGCATTGTTGGAGGCAGAGGGGAGGAGAGCAGGCTGAGCTGACGGCCGCCAGCCCCATGGTCTATTCTGAGCTCTCCCACGTGATGGGAAGTTAAAAGTGGCCTGTGATCAGAGTGTGTCCTTTTCCTGGGAATTGCATCCCACCCCAGCACGGCGTTTTAGTTCTCATTTTCCCCCAGAGCTGCAGCTTTGGCAAAGTATGGCAGACCTTTGGCTAAAAGGCTTTGTCTTTCTGCACTGCTGTGAAACGCGATGCGGGTGAGGAAGCCAGGCAGCTCCTGGCTTGCCTTTTCTCTGTACAGGAACTCTCTCCTTGCCCACGGCTGTCACACCACCCCCTTAACCCTTTGTTTTTCTGCAGTAGTACAGGCCATAAAAGTCCATGAGTGCAGGTAGCAGGCAGGGTACCCAGGCAGTGTCCAGACTCTCTGCAGAAATGTAGTTACACTTCAAGGCACCTCCTCAGTCACAGGCAGACAACAGGGAGCCAGGAGTCTGTGCATTGAGTTGCTGCTGCATCAGTGTTTCTGAGCATCTGTCTTTCCTGGGTGTCTCTCACGACCCTCCCTTGCCTGCCTGTGTACTGCTTCCTACAGCCTTCACTGGGAGGCCCTTAAGAGTTGTCTGATGTCTGGGCATCTCTCCCCAGGGTGGATGTTGGCAATGGGCCGAGCCTGTGTGAGGGGGGCTGTGAGGCCATCGTGGACACAGGAACGTCACTCATCACTGGCCCCACCAAGGAAGTGAAGAAGATACAGCAGGCCATTGGTGCAAAACCACTCATAAAAGGCGAGGTGAGGCTGGGCTGGAAATGTGGAGGTCTGTGGCCATCGCAGCACCTATGCTTACTCTCTGCTTTATACCCAGATGCTTACTGAGACCCTAGTGTTCTGCTGCCTCTGATCTTTGTTCCCAGCCTGTGCTCCTGGGAAAGCCACTGGCACAGCAGGGACCCCTTCCATCTTTTGACCCTGGATAGCATTCACCACCCTACTCGTACTCGCAGTAGAAAGCCCAGGTCCTGTGAACTTTGGGAAGCTTTGAGTCACCTCTGCCACCCATGTCTGGGAAATGGAAGAGAAGGAATCTGAGTGGCAGCTGAGACAAAGGATTCACATTAATGTGAGTCCAGAGACACTGTAATAAAAGTGAATTTCATGCAAATGGCAACCCTTTGCATGAAAGTTTCCAACTATCAAAGCTAATCTCACAAGACTCTCCCCTCCCTAAAATTGTAGAAGAATATGGATTATAAAGACCCTGTAGAAAAAAATGACCTGCTCTGAAAACCCTTCCAAATCTGTCGTTCATTTCTGCCATATCAGAGACCCCAAGCTGCAGCAACAGTTGGCTTAGACCTGCCATGATCCCCAAGACTTGCCATTGTTAATGAAACTGGCTCTGTCTGTGTACTGGGCCACAGCTGCCTCTGGTAAAAATCCCCAACTGTGCCACATCAGCTCTGGCACCCTGGGACTCAGCAGAACCAATATCTGAATCCAACATCCTTTGGCTCCCTGCCCATCCAATAAAGCCTCTTGCCTCTCAGCTTGGAGCCCTAGGCATGGAGCAGCCTACTTAACCCAGCTTGAGTTTCTGCACCGAGATGAGCTGGTTTTAGGGAAAACCACAGCAAAGATGTGACTGTGCTTGAGGAAGACTGAGAGTGTGGGAGGTCCAATCTAAAGCCTTTACTGTTGCAATTTCAGTATATGGTCCCCTGTGAAAAAGTGCCAACACTGCCTAACGTCACAATGACACTAGGAGGGAAGCCCTTCGTCCTCACAGGAGAACAGTATATCCTCAAGGTATGTCCAGACAGATTTTTCCAGCCTTATGCTTCTTCCCCAAAGCCTGGCTTTTGCTTCCACTGACCAAAACACAAGAGCAGCCAAAGCAGTGCTGGAGCTGGTGCTAGGGAAGAAGTCTGAAAGGTTGGCGTGTCAGGGTGGTGGTGCCGCTGCAGGTAACGTCATCAAAGTCTCACAGGAATAAGACCCTCTGCATAATGCTTGTGAGGGATAGGAGGATGGTCAAGGAAGGGGAGGCAAACGGTTCCATCACTTTATACAAACATTTAGCTCTTTTCTGCTGCATTCTGGTGCCAAGAGACCTTATTATAGCAGAGGCCGCCAGCCTGTCATTTAAGTCATCAGAATAAACTTGCAAGGACCATTTTATGCAGACTTTCATCAGTGGCTCTAATTCAGAGCTGCATGGGCTGGGAGGTTTATGATCATGTGCAGCTTTGCTTGATGTTTCAGTGCTTAAGGGAAGGGGAGCTGGGTTTGGAGTCGTAGAAGCGATGGGTTGGGAGTTGCTTTTGCAATCTCTGGATTCCCATCTGGGAGAGGCTGAAGCAAAGGCAGCCTTGCAGGTGTTCTTGCCAAACCTGCAAGGTGGAGGGACGGGAATGACCTGCTTAAATTGAAGCTCTCACTCTTCTTTCTAGATTGGTGCACAAGGAGAGACTTTATGCATGAGTGGCTTTTCGGGCCTGGACATCCCACCCCCTGGGGGCCCACTCTGGATCCTGGGAGATGTCTTTATTGGACCCTACTACTCTGTCTTTGACCGTGATCACAACCGTGTTGGCTTTGCTCCAAGTGCCTAAACTCCTGACCCCCACTGCCTCTGTCACACACACACAAACACACACACACACGGGAGCCGTAGAGAAAGTTACCAGTATTAGAAACCCAGTGAGTGGAAAGGAAAAAAAAAAAAAAAAAAAAAGAAAAGAAATGGAACTAGATTTAAAATTACATGGAAAATAGTCATTAGTGCCCTGCTAGCTACTTTTTCCACTCTGTTGAGTAAGTGGTGCTGGGAGGTCTCTAGCTCACAACCCCAGCTGGAGTAGTCCCTTGCTTTACTGCTAGGTCTTCCAGTAGTTCTTTTTGAGAATGATTCTCAGAGCTCACATCTCCCAGTGCTGTTGTCCTTCCTGGAGGGGGGAGCAGCTGGCTGAAGCCAGCCCCTGGCACATCTGTTTGTGCAGAGAGGCTGTGCTACTGCTCTTGGGTTTGGTCTTCTGTGCTGGGGGAGAGGGTCAAGAGAAAGCTGTCTTGCACATTAGTTTTTACTGCTTTTTCACTCATGAAGTGGGGCAGTGGATGGCCTGGGAGAATCTGTCTTTATGGCCCCTCCTTGGCAGGTTGAGGCAGTGACCAGTAGGTCATTTCTCAAGGAGAAATGCTGGCTTGGTCCTCAGAGAGCATGTCCTGGGCTACAGCGATGTGGAGGCATGGTAGTGTGCCCAGGGGATGAGTTTCAGAGCCTGGGGGCTTTGGGGGTGTGTTTTGTTTAGTGACTGCACTAGTGAGAGAGCTGGGAGCCATGATGTTCGCAGGCTTGACACAATGGGACAAGGGTTTGTAGGGGACTCTAGCCAGTGGGATTTTTCAGTCAGTATGAATATTAAGGGAGTCAAGATAGGGTATGATAGGGGTAACTTGAATTCAGGGCCATGAAGGCCCAGCGTTCTGCTGAGCAAAGTCATGTGGCACAGGTTCTCTCGAGTTCAGTGACCTTCTCCCAGGTTCTCCAAACAGCAAATCTTCCCAGCTTCAGCCACAGCCAGTGAGTTGAGAATAGTGTTTCCTGAAGCAGCTAAGCGATCTACAGGCTGAAATCATACTGGTAAAATCCATGTTTGTTAGCCATATAAGAGCTTTTGGAAACATGATTCACAGCGTTTTCAACTGCCCAAAACTCAAGAGACAGTTGGCAGAGCCAGCAAACCTCCTGGGCAGGAGGATGCCATGGCAGCTGCTGGACTTGCATTCACTTTCCCTGCTGCCCTGTCCCAAAATCCAACTGCTTTTAACACCATCTGCACCTGCTTTCCACTTAACTAATGCTGGTGAGCTCTGTTCATGTCCAGCTGTATTGCAGAGAGACTGAGGCACAATCCTTCAGATTTAGCTGATGTTGCTGTTCACAGAGATCTTCCCAGAGAGTTGGGATCTGCACGTGTGGAGCCACTTGCTGGGCTGGAACTGGTAGACAAACAGTGGTGGAGCTGGGAGGATGATAAAATGAGTTTTAAGCAGTACTGGAAAGCAGAAGAGAGCCTGCCAAGAATTCCAGCCCCTGTGCTGGGAGTAAAAGACTCTCTTCATGTTCCCAGTGTGCTGGATCAGGTCTTGAAATTAAAGGAGTGGCAGCAGATAAGGAGCAAAGCTGTGAGTGGCAAAAGGATAAGATCAGCAGCAGCCATGACCCCAGACGAGGCTAAACGGATGGCAAAATCCTGGCTACCCAAAATTCGCTGATAATCCTGCCAGCACTAGCAGTGGGGCCAGGAATTTTTTTTTGAGAAAGGTCTTTGGGCAGTGAGTGAATAGATGGTTTTGCCCAGTGAAATAAATTTGGCTTTATAACCATGCTTCACCTTGGAGGGGTCTGGCATGGACAGTGGGGACAGGCGTAGGCACACATGGGACACATGCATTGTTCCCTACAGCCCCAGATGTGACAAATGCTGCTCCCCAAAGCTTGCTTCTGCCTCGTAATCTTCACCTGGAGTTCTGTATCTGGACACCAAAGGACATCTGTTTTAGACTGGCCAGAGAACAATAGCATGTTACCAAAAGAAAAAAAGCTTCCAGTAGCTGCTCCCAAATTAGCAAATTTTCAGCATCTCTCCAGAGATCTTCAATTTCATACCAGTTAAGTTCCCAGAGCTCCTCCAAGTCCTTACTACATCATTTCCCAGCCTCAGGATTTCTTCAGCATGGGGAGACAGAGTTGGCCTCTTGAATACCTGCTGAACAGACCTGATGTGAGGGGAAAGCTTGACATGGACCTGACTGGATTTTGAACATCTTCAGCACCAGATTTAAGTGGGAGCCCTGGAGCCGTGGCTGTGCTGGGCATGCGCTGCCCCTGCCACCTGCGTGGTCCCGGCATGGTAACTCCAGGTGGGCTGATGGCTGTCAGCTGGCAGGAGGCAGCTGCCTGGGGAAAGCATGGCCCAGAGTGATGCCCTGAGTGACACACTGTAGGATAGACTGGAGGACCAGTTCACTGCAGTCTTCCCTGAATGGGTCTCCTCCCCTTGTTCTTTTATTTGCATTTTTAAACCCATCTCTAATCGTGTGACTGGTTTTTTAAAATTATTTTGCTGTCAGAATTAATTGTCTCTTCATAGATAATTGAAAAGAAAATACAGTATTTTCCCCTTTAACTCTGAGAGTCGTCTTTCCTTTTGCAGTTTGAGATGCCAAACTTTGTGGGTGTGCAGAGACTGTGTCTCCCTGACTGATTGTCCCTGAACATCTCGTTGCCCTCTTGTGTGGACTCGTGTGTTTCAAAGGGGCTCCTCCCCTTCTCTCTGATAAGGAAAAATGCTAAGACCCCGTTGGATTTGTCTTTTTCAACAGATTAAAACATAACTCAGCCTCTGCAAGGTGACATGACAATGCCACCTGCATGACCCAGCACCACTGGGGCAGTGGGCACTCCAAGCATCCCTGCTAGCCTACAGCCTTCTAGGGCCACACCTTCCCAGCTGAGTATCGCCAAGGTTAGTCCATTAACAGGGAACTCAGGCTGTCCCCTGGTCGTCTGGACCAGTTAGAACCAGCTCCTGCTTCGGATTAGAGCAAGTTCGTGCTTAGGATTTGGAGTAGTCCTGTAGCAGCCAAAGTAGAGCTTCAGTTTCTAAGTTTGGCCTAAAATCAACTAAGGTGTGAAGTCTGGGGAAGTCCCGCAGCCCAGTGATGAACACGGTGTAGGGTTTTTTCAACCGTGTAGGAAAAATCCATCCCTCTTGCCTAGCTGTGTAATTTTTAGTCCTAGCACTGCTGTATGGGAGGTGGAGACTCTGAAGCGGAATGAAGGCCCCATGTGCCAGGTGGAAGATAAGAGCTAATCCCTACTTTGAAAAAAGCATCATCTACATAAGCAAGATGGATGCAGCCAAGTCCCATCCCATCTTCTGAGCACAGATCTAAGCACACAGCTTAGCTGATTTCCCTGCTGGTATGTCCTGAGCCTCTGTTCCCCCGGGATGCTTAAATTCCCCAATCAGCTGTTCTCCTAGGTTAAAGAGATGGATTTAACCCAAAAGGGCTGGCTGGATCCTGAAAACCACTCATGCAGCCCACTGTTCCTCAATAGTCCAAGGGGAGAACAAGTCATCTGCCGCCAAATATTTATTGACAGGAATATGAGGGTCTTGTTTCTGTTGAAGGGGTTCTGCCTAAGTCTTCAATCATGCCTTGTGTGCTGAACGTTACATCCCAGTGAGAACAAATACAACCTTGATCTTGGCCAAGAGCAGGAAAAGCCAAGAGACAGAACTGCCCACTCACGCTTTTCCAGCAGGGAGCAAAGGACACCCTGCTCTGGGAGCCTCCTGAATGCAGCCCCACACTGTCTTGCCCAGAAAGTCCTCAGGTTTACTTCAAGCCCCCCTGTTTACTGCACCGTCTCTGCAGAATTCCATGCACATGACAATTTGGTATTTCACTCTTCATTAAATGTCTCCATTGATGCAAAGAACATCAAATTTTTCATTACATGTCCCCTTAAGCCATAGGGTGCTTGGCACTGACCCCCAGGGCTGTCTTCATGGACCTGATCCTTCTCCAAGTAATTCTGATTAGGGCTTTACCAAAAGCCCATTAACACAAGGACCTGCCCAAGGAGAGGGAAGATGAGACCCCTCGTTTATGGAGATGACTTGCTCATCTGGTTGGCTCAGCAATTTGTTCATTTGGGAAACTATTTTTACTCACCATGAATGACTAAGCACATCGTTTTGGGGGCTGATGGCTTTTCCTTTTTCCGCTCTTTCTTGGATTTATTTATTTTTAGGTTTCTTTGGGAGAGAAGGGAAGCAGAGTACAGAATGAAAGCTCAGAGAACAGGAGACAGAGATCAAGGGAGAGTGGGAAGATTGGATTTACCCCTCCGAGTCTCAGGCTGCCTTATTTCTTATGGAACTTAGCAACCCATTGAGGAATTTTATAGGGGTAATTGGAAAGGAGCATTCAGGAGGCTGTGGACTTTTTTCTTCAGATATAAAAAAGCAGGGTCAGGTTCTGCTAGTGGTTTTCTGAAGAGCTTGAGTAGAATGTGAGACAGAAGATTTTCTCACAGCACTTGATTATGCTACAGTCCACATGTCTCTAACGTGATTACGGCAGAATTGCTTTGGGGCAAGAGGCATCCTTCTGTTCTATTTGTCCCATGCTTAGCACAAGGGGAAGCCAGCCTTGATGCCACTGTAATGCAGGTGGTTATTCATACTCACCTCACCTTTTATTTGGAAGGAAAGTAGTCCTAGATGATATGGTTGAGGGCGTGCATGCATGACCTTTAAAGATCCCCAGAAAACTGGAGGAGGATTAAAAGAATGCAAAATATTGAGAAGTTTTATTCCTTCCATTTTTTATGTCAGTTCCCTGGGGGAAGGGTCACATGGATGATTTTTGAACCAGTGATGCTGCATATATGCCACTGTGGTCCAGGTAATAAACCTCTCACCACTCACACTTAACACCGAGGAAGATGATGAATCACTCCCCCAAAGATTGCTCTGTAAACTGTATGGATGACCTGGTACCTGGAGAAGAGGAAAAACAGCCATTCAACCTCCCTGACCTTTCAGTCCTATTCATACCAGGGAATGTTACTGTCTCTGTTGATCTCACATTCCCCTACACCATTCTGCTGCCTTCCTCTTGCCTGCTCCAAGCCCCCCCCTGACCTTTTTCTCTGCTCACCCTCCATCCCTGCCTGGCATTAAGAAGAGGAGCAGCCTTACCCACATAACTTTCCCCAGACAATGAACAGCAGGCTAATCAGTACCTCCAGTCTGCATCCATGGGGTTTAATCGTTCCTCTTGAGCCTGCAGGAAGGATACTCTGCACAGCTGGGTTTGTCCAAGCCCTCCAGAAAAGCTGACGACAGCTGGCCATGGCTCTACCTCTCTGGCAAACCTCTTAATCCCACAGAAGCATCACTCTCACCCTAGCACTGCCTCTGTTTCTTAGCAGCCCCTTGGAGAGAGACCTGGGTCTCATCACAGGCAGCTGTAGCACTAATAAAACCTTCTTTACTTTGGCAGGACCCAATGCCACTCCAGCAGCGATTAATCCTGAACCAGAGGTCAATTTGTCCTTTTTTTAACCAATGCAGGCACTTTCAGAAGGATTAAACTGGTCTCATGGAAACAGGACCTCCTCCAGTCTCAGGAACCTGTGGATGTTCCCCCATATCATACCAACCCACAGGGATGAACACAGGGTGGGTGCCCCTCCACTGGAACCAAACCTGCCTGTGAAGAGCTGAGTGAATTACCATCCTTAGTTCTTAGCTCAGCACTTTGTGGGTAGGCTTAAGGCTTTTCCAGAGGATTTCCCTTCCCTTGCAGTTTCTGCTCACACAAACTTTTGTTCTACCCACCCTGTTTCCAGTACTCTGGGGATTTCTCTGCTACCTTTCCCCAGCACCACAGCTGAACTGCCTGCTGCAAGAAGGCCACCTGTGCCAGGCCATGTCACTGTGGGGTGACACAGTGTGTCCTTGTGTCCTCACCCTCCCTGTGCCACGGCTGCATCCTCCTGAATGACCTGCAAGCTGTCCTTGCAGGGTACCAGCTGCTCTCAGTCATCGTGTCCCTGAGGGACGCTACCACGGCGCCCTAGAGCTGGGATTCCGTGCAGCTTCCAGAGTGTTAGCAATGGGAGGTAGCAAGCACATCCCTGATCCTGTGCTAAACCGGGGCACAGCCAAATCCCCCTGCGCTTGACCAGCCTTCGTGACACCCCCCCCCGCCCCCTTCCCGTAAAGCAGCCACATGCCGTGCATCCTGCTGCCGGAGTGCTTCCAACCCTGCCTGCATTGGGATTTGCTCCATGCCAGCAGAATCTATTACCTCATACACAGATGTATCCCCTTTCCATTCACCCCCTCAGGACCAGAGCCTTTTTTTTTCCCCCAGCATTGCATCACCACTACCTCCCCTGGTTAATTCCGGTTGTTCCCGCGCACTGCTGCCACACTTGTTTTAGTTTTTCACCCAGGTCCATAGCGGTGAACCCGCAAACAAGGTTGCAGCGAGTCCCCGCTGCAAAGGTCTCTGTGGGTGATACTGGGCAGAACAGGGCCGAGCGTACCCTTCCGATGCTCGGGGAAGCCGCTCGGCCGGGGCCCAGGAGATGCCCTTCTCCAGCGGGGCGCTACCAGGATGCTCCAAGCAGGAGGTGACGTCCCAGTGGGGGGGACACGAGAAGGGCTGAGACACGGAGGAGCTCTCCTGCGTGAAGCATGTCCGGGGGGAGAGAGGGGGCTGCAGGTTGACCTTCCCATCCCCTAACTCCCTCCCTGCCCATACCTAGTCCATGGGTGCCCCCCTCCCCGCCCTCCCCTCCTCCTTCAACTCCAGCGCCGAGGAAGCCGAGCCGGAGGCAGTGCTGAGCCGGATATGCAGCGACTCCCCGCATCCCTCCTTGTGAGTATCCCTCGCTCCTCCTGATGCCTTCGGAGGAGACCGATGGACGGACGGACGGGCAGCCAGAGGTGGACTAGTCTCTCCTATTTTCAAAGCTAGGGTGGAAGGGAACTTCTTCTAATATCCCCTTCCCTATCCTCTGTCTTCATGCCCTCCTCCCCTCCTCCTCTTCCTCCACCTCCCTCGCCACGATATCCTTAAAAAAAAAAAAAAAAAAAAAGGGTCGGGGGAGGGGGTATGGGAAACCTGCTGGCAGGTGGAAGGAACCGGGAAATGGAATCAGATCTGGAATCCCGCAAAGACTAGGACTCAGGGGAAAAATATCCCCCCAAAATACCCACCCCGCTAAGGAAGGAAAGAGGGCGGAGGGGCGGGCTGTTCTGCCGCACCCGGAGACCCGCTCCGCCCGCAGCCGAGCCACCAGCTCCCATCCCGGCATGGGACAGAAAGAAGAAGGCCCCGACAGACCGACAGACAGGCGGGCGGGAGGGGGGGGGGTGCTGCGGGGGGCAGCAGCACGGCCGGCTGGCAACTCCCTCGCAGCCCCCCGGCGCCTCCCAAGTGTTTCTTTCTGCTTTTATTTGTCTCCTTTTTAAAAACAGATTATTTCCCCAGTGGTGACAGGAACGCGGGTCACGCACGCCAGCGGGCAGCGGCGGGGGGAGGCCGTGGCAGAGGGGGAGGGAGGGATGCTGCCCGCCCTGCCCGCGCCTCTGCCCCCGCCGCGGGGCCGGGGCCGCCGGCAGCTCCGCGCCGAGGCGGCGGCGTCGTGGTCCCCGGGTGTAGCGGTGCTCCCTCCTCCCTCTCCTGCCTGCCCTACTCTCCTCCCTCTCTCCTCTGCCCACTCCCTCACTCCTCTTCCTGCTCGCTCCTCGGTCTCCCGGTCCCTCTCTGTCTCTCCTGCCTTCCCCCCACGTCTCCCCTTCTCTGCTCCCTCCTCCCTTTCTCTTCTCCCCCTGGCCCCGGCCTTTCCATCCCCTCACCCCCATTTTCCACGGGGGGGTTTTCACTTTGCCAGGGGAGAGCGCGGTGACGCCGCGGCAGCCACCACGGAGAGGACACAGGATCCCCCCTTGGGCCCGCCATGCCCCTTTGAGGGGGTGGCCTGGACCCCGAGACCCCCGCAAGGCCCCCCGCAGGGCTGCTTCGCCTGCATCGCCAAGCCCCCGGCTCTCCGGCAAGCTTCGCCCGTCCTGTCTCCTTCTTCTGCCGTTTATCTCATGGAGAGCAAGAGCTGCAAAGGGGACAGCCTGCGGCCAGCGGTCTCATGCAAGCACTCAGTGGAGAAGAAGACAATGACCAACCCCACCACTGTCATTGAAATCTACCCTGACACCACCGAGGTGAACGACTACTATCTCTGGTCCATCTTCAACTTTGTATACCTCAACTTCTGCTGCCTCGGCTTCATCGCCTTGGCCTATTCATTGAAAGTGAGTACTGAATGAGAGGCTTGGGGTAAGGGCTGACCAGGAAGGGGGGAAGCGTTTGGGGGTTGTGCCTGATGTGAAACATATCTTTGCCACCCAAATGAGCGGCTGCAGATGGTGGGGATGGGGATGGGAAGAGCGGAGGAGCCTGGGATGTTACTTCAGGTGGGGAAGAGGCTCTTTCACTTGCTCCAAGTACCCTCAGAGGCTCCTCTCTACCGATGCTGCAGGGTGACAGGCAGGCAACACACGGCTAGTTTGGCTCATGCTGCACCTGCAGGCATGCCGGCACTAGGTCCCTTATTTGGGATCCCGGCTGTTAGAGATCATCAGGATCACCCAGCAGCATTGGGTGGTCAGGCAGGAATAGTAAGGAAACACCCAGCCACGATCAGCCATCAGCTGGCAAGTTGCAGGGGGTAAGAAGCTTACAAAGTGCAGGGCAATCCTGCCTGTTTCTTTCTTGCCCTCTCCGTAATTAAAACACCAGAGCTCATGGCTGTCTTCCCCCACCCCAAGCCCTATAAATCCCAAAACAAGCCCTGGAGACCTGCCAGCATCATGGGAATGGTGAGGAGGTGGAAGAGAGTGCAGGGGGCTTCCCACACTGTCAGCCTGGGGGGAGATACAAAGCTGTGTTGTTGGAGAGGGTGATGGTGTGGAGCACAGCCCATAATAGGAATGGGACCAGGTTATTATTCCTGATAGCTGCAGGGGAGAGCAGGGATGGTGCTGGCATACAGGCATCCCCTTGGCAGCTGCCAGGAGAGAGGGGCCTGGGCTGCCCTCCCCTTCCCGGCCTGCCAGATGCAAAACTAACTGAATGGATGTGCAGAGAGCCCGGGGCGCCTGGGTGGCCCGGAGAGGAGCTGGCTGATTTGTTTTGGCAGGCAGCTTTTAGAGGAAGGCCAGGGTGCAGTCGGTCTTCGTCACAGAAGCAGATCAATTAACCACATACAGCTCCTGTGAGCTGGACTGTGAGCACCCAGCACTGCAAGGAGGCTGCTCTCAACACTGTCGGGGTGTCCATCAGAAAGGCTCAGGGACAAGTCTGTCGCCCCGTGTCCTGGGCTCACCCAGCACTGGCCTTGTGATGCCTGCCTCAGTTTCTCATTCCCCAAGATGGGAGGCAAGCTCTCATCCATTGCCTGTGCAGGAGGCTCTGCTGCTGCCCGGCTGAGGCACTTAATAACTTAAATCATCCTGGGGTGAAATATCACCACCGGCAAAGGGCAAATCCAGTCAGCTGCACACTAATAAGAGCGGGGGGAACAAGTCCCTTAATAACCCCCACACCTTGATCCAGCAAGGAAAGAAAAAAACTGGCTTGCTACTTATTTTTTTTATGCCTTTCCTTGTCTGTATTTGCCTTTAATGATTGACATCTTCCCTGTGGAAGAGGCTACCACGAGTATCAGGGTACATGTGGTTCCTTGCTGCTGCAGCAGTGAGGGCAGGACAGCCTGAGAACAGGGCTGATCCATCCCCTGGTGACAGGATAGAGCAGTGTCTGCCACCTGCAAAGTTTTTAGCGGCTGGACCCTTCACTATCCTTAATATGGGGTGGAAGGAAGGGCAAAGCCCAGAAGTAAACCAAGGCCTTGTGCAAGAAGAGAGGTGTGGGCTCGGCATCTGTCTGCAGAGATCTAGAGGACACAAACTCAAGCATGAAAAAAAGAGGCAGTGGTGAGGGAAGAAAAATGGGCAAATTTGCTCCAAATCAGAGAAAGGAGAATAGAAGATGGCTGTCAAAAACCAGCCTTGGCTTTTGGATTGAGAAGACGGTAGCTGATGGGAATGTAACCGCAATACCCAAACAGAGGTAATGCTGAGCGGGTAGAAATAACTCTGCTCTGGTTTTGTAGCTCCCCAGTGACTGTGACTCTGTGGCAAGGGGAAAATAGAAACAAAATGTCCCTCAGAGGCAGAGGATAGAGCTAGCAAGTGGCTGAAGGGATGCCGAGTGCTCTCATGAGCTGCTGTTGGGGTGGGTGGTGAGGGGCAATGCAGGTGCTGGGGCAGTAACAGGTCTGTCCTGGGAAGACTGGGATGTTCAGAAAGGCAGCTGTGTTCCTAACCCACAGCTACTGCAGGGATCTTCACAACACCCTAGCCAGGCTGGGTGTTATGGTTATTTCTCCAGAAGCATGTTTTCTTCTCTTTTACCATCAATAATGTTTTTCCCAGAAGTTCAGAGAAAAAAGGAGCAAGAAATGCCCTACGGACAGATACCCCTTTAAACAGACTTCTCTTGTTCCTCTGCAATTAAATGTAAGGACATTTGAGCAGTAAGCACTTAAGTCCAGCCTTTATAGGATGTCTGTGCTCTGAAAGGACTAAGCAAGGTGGTGTAGGAAGGAGGAGTGAAGCTGCACCTTCCTCTCCCTGAGCCTCTTCTGGGACCCCTGACAGCAGAGCCCTCAGCCAGCGGAACACAGGTTTCCTCCAGGACCTTCAGTGCACTGATGCCATTAAGTGGTTCCTGGGTTACAGCTTCCATACTTCTTTTAAATAACCGAAACATCTAGCAACTTCAGGAATTACCGTTTTCATTATCAGAAATAGCATTTTCAATTCCCTGTCATAAAGGTCACCTGCTTCTGACAGATTCATACTGTTAATAAAGCAGTATTTCCTTTGTGACCCAAGTCCATGAGACATTTCAGTATATATCTTAGCACACCCTAGCATTTCCTCCAGTTCCAGCAGCATAATGCCCACACTGGAAGACAAATATATCCTTGGTACCCTTGAATATTACTGTGAAGCTGGAATATTCTGCTTCCTCATGCCCTATTTTATTGGTTTCAACTACAACTGGGAAAATGGGCATGTCTGCCTGGCCTTTTGCAGGCTAGCCACAGCCTTCTAGATTTCTTTCTGCAAGGAAATGCTATTTCATGGTGACAACCGTTTACTAAAAAATGTCAAAAGCCCCCACCCCAGCTCCAAAGAATTTGTGAAGAAAGAGACACATGAAGTCAGGTGACAGCAGAAACTGTGACATACAAGGCAGGTTCTGTGTGTGACAGACGTCAGAGCCAAGCACTCTGAACTGGAGTGTGGCAGCACGCCTTATCTTTATTTATCCCCATAGCAGGCCAGATCTTGAGCAAACACAGCTTGCAACAGGGCTGCAACAGGGTCACACAACTCATGGATCCCTCCAGGGGTCATTTCTAGCATCTCAGGCTTCTTAAGGTCAGCCTCCCAGAGTGCAAGCATGGCGCTTGCATCTGCTTGTGTGTGCTGGATGCTAGGGGAGAAGAGATCAACAGCAGGACCAGGGAAGTTAGAAACCCTCAAGTAACCCTAACCCCAGCCCAGCACAGATAAAAGTATCACTCCAACAGCAACGCTTTGGATTCAGTTGGTTTTGATCAGAAGCAAATGTGGTCTGATATTCAGCAGCTCCCTCCCTTCCCCTTTCCCAGCTCCAAGTGGTAATGAATGATGCATCAGAGCCTGGTGGCAGGAGATCTCACTTCAGTTGTTCAGAGGTTTGTCTCTGGAGACTGTCGGGGTGAGCCAAGTCCTCTGTACCCATTGTGCCATGAGGCAGTAGATCAGAGGAGCTGGGATCTGAGATGAGCCGCAGTATGGATGCCTCGCTGTGGCTGTATAGAGATGAAGATGCCAAGGAGCCTTGCTGGCTTTTTCAGCCTCATCAGCAGTCCACAGCATTGCTTGCAGAGTTTTCTTGCCCCTTGAGGTCATGGAAATATGCCAAGCTCTCTTGCCCACTCTCTGCCCAGCCCTTAGCACACAGCTGCAGACACGACTGTTTGCCTTCCCCTCTTGCCACTTGTTGATCTTCCTTGTTTCGAGTGGAAGCAAACCAGCACAAATCCGCAGCTATTTGTTAACCTCGAGAAGCTGCCGCACCCAACCTCTCAGCAGGCTCTCATCCTGCTTTTCGGAAGGAGCCATGCTTTATAGACGTGGGTGAAATGCAGGGGTGACAGTCCCGTGATGCCAGTGCTGGTGTGGTGGAGGCACGTGGGCTGGAGAGCTCTTGAGCAATTCACAGAGCAAATAAATCCAAGGATCGCCTCCAGAACTCCTTCTGTACAGGGACACGGACCTCTGCATAGAAATGGGTTTACTGACAACCAGCTATGGACTTCCAGGCTGCCTTAAAAACAGCCTCATTAGAATCGTTATCAACAAAACATTTGACTCCTTCTGCAAGCTGAAGTAGCACTTTTCACTAGAGCAGCAAGTTTGCTGCTCCCAAAAATGAGAGGGGCTGAGCCTCATGGCAGGGAGAGGGGCGGTGACTGCTGGGGGAGGGACTGGGGTGGTAGGAGCCAAGGGGAGAACTTGCAGAGGACAGTGAGGAGAGGGAGGAAAGAAGGAACCCGTGGGCACTGGCATGCTGGAGGTGTGGGAGGACACTGAGACGGAGATATCGGAAGACAAGGTGAGCAGCAGGGAGGTGACAGGCAAGAAGGGATGGATGGAAAGGCCACACTGCCTTTTGCTGGTGGGAAAGGAGAGGAGAAAGGTTTGCCTGTTAGAGCACAAAAGCTGGCTGTGTTTCACATAAGGATAGGCATGGAAGAAGGAAGAAATTGTGTAAGTTGCCAGCCTGGATCAGAGGCAAGCTCTGCCTTGTCCAGGGAGAGATCTCCAAAGAGGCCACCCACCACATAGTGCTTGGAGGTGCCCAGGGAAACCCCAGTCAGCAGACATAATTATCCTCACATGCCGGTCATCTCTGTGCAAAGCAGGGCCAAAAATCCCCATCTAGTTTTAGGCAAGGTGACAAGGGTCAAAGGGATGATGAGAAGAGCCTGTGACTAAGAAAACACCACACCTGGGTCTGGGGTGGAGGTTCAGCCTTGTGACCTTGAGGACCTGTCCCTCACTATGCTTCATCTCTCCGGCTATGGAAGGAATCAGCTTCCAGGGCTCCCAGAAGCTCGTGCACCAGCTGCCAGCACATTATGAGGATGGTGGCCACAGGAGCATGAAAACAGGAAAAGCTGAAGCTGGGCTATAAGAAAGACACCAGCATCTCATTAAGGACAAAGCAGGGAAGGAGCTGAAACACTTACTGCCCTCCAGGAAAGCTCCTCCAGAGCCTGGCTCAGTTGCCACAGCAGGACATTAAAGGGAGACATCTGGAAGCATCTGGGGGGGTGCAAGGCCATGCAGTAGGAGGCAGGGTTGCCCTGGAGGGATATGGGAGGCTGAAGCTGTGGGAGGTGTGTAGTGAGAAACTGCTTTTCATTGCACTTTTATGCCACGAGAGCCCTTGTGCTTATAGGCTCCATTTCAGTATAAATGATTACGGGCAATCAGGGATGATTTGATGAGGGTGACCACTGAAGCCATAGGGCTTGGGAGGAGTGTGTGGGTGGAACTAGCTGGAGGTGCAGGGAGAGGAGGCAGCTAGCTGGGTGCCCTTTGCTAGGGGTCAAAGGCAGCCATCGTTTGGACCCAAACAACAGGAAAGAGAAGAGATGAAAGGGACAAAAAAAGGAGCGGTGGGGAAATGGTGTCACTGGGGAAAGGGCAGCCCCAGGTACACCTCACCACAAATATTCAGCAGCTCAGCATGACAGGAGCAGGACCAAAGGGAGAGCCATGTGAAAGTCAAGGAGAGGCATTGCTGAAGTGTGTCATGGGAAAGGGCTAAAGCACCAGTCATGAGTGTGAGCTGGTGTCATGTGGGAGATGCCGCTGGGACAGGCTGCTGGGAGTACTGGAGAAGGCTGAACATGGAAATTAGGGTTGTAGGGTGCCGCAGGAACAGGAGAAACAGGAGGTGCAGAGCAGGAGAGAGTTCCTGGAGCCAAGAGGAACCGGCCTCACAAAGGTAAAGCGGCTTGGCTGCGGGAGGGTTGCAGAGCTCGGTGTGCTGGCCATGCCGGTCTGCTGGAGAAACCTCTGTCTGCCTGGCAAACGCTGGCAGCAAACACCAGCTTGCCTGTGGCAGAGAGCACTGGGTTATAGTGCAGGAAGGGGCAAAAGTCATTGGCTCCGTGTCGGTTTTGCCTGAGGCAGCCCCACCGCTGGGAAGAGGAAAGTGTGTGAGAGCTTCAAAGAGTCTGCTGGGAACAGCAAGCAGATTTCTGGCCTGAATCCAGCACCTCTGGGGCTTCTCACTAGTGCATGAGGAGGTGCCAAATGCCTGATGCTGCTGAGCCCATGGGTTTTTGGGAGGATGTTAAACTTACTGAGTAATTTCAAATGTGAGTCATCCCGGACGTTCAGCTGACACAGAAAGGCATGTGGGCACCCAAACTGCCGGCTTGCTGCCTTTCTAGAGATCATCTCCTCTGCTGAGAGCTCCAGCCAAATGTGCCCCGAAGAGACATGCAGTTTGTGACAGTCCTCTCTTTGCGATCCCAGAAGGATGCTGAGCTGAGCACTCCACAGCAGAGCAATGAGTAGTTTGCCCCACCTCCAGGCTCCAACAAGCAGGGCACATCAGAGGCTGAGAACACTGCACGGTTTGATTTAATACAAGTATGAAAAAAGGGCTCTCATTCTGGCCTACGTGCCTGCCAGCACCAGACCCTGTGGGTCTCATGCCAACAGCAGCTTCCCTACCCAGAGCACAGAAGATCAGGGTGTGCTTGTGCAGAGAGGTCCTCATTGGTGTGATGGAGCAGAGGAATGTTGCTTGAGGGTCTGAAATGCAGTTTTGGAGGACCTGTGAACCAGCACGACTCAGTGGGAACAAGGGGTGCAGCAACCCGTCCCCATGTCCAGCAGAAGGCTTTCAGGACAGCCCTGTGGGTAAACACTGCAGGAGGGAGAGAGAAAAGTCTGTAAGATGTGGTCTGAATCTGTTGCAGTGTCTTTTTGGAAAGCTCCTGATCGATAAAAGCCTTTTAATATTCCTCAGTCTGACTCTGGTGCTGGTTTTTGCAGCTTGCCACCCACATCCTGTGTGCGGCCAGCAGTGGCCTGGTGGGGCTCTCACTGCTGGCAGCAGGGCTCACAGCCCCACTCCCCGCAACTCCCACCCAAGAGCAGGCAGTGGGGGGAGGCCCTGCCACACCCTGGACACCCCACCTGGATACAGGGGTCAAGTGTCCCAGTCCTTTTTTTCCAGGTCCTTGTGTTCATCCTTGTGGCTCCAGCTGCCTGAGTCTGCTGAGTGCTGGCTGAAGGGGCAGCCTGGGGACAGGGACATATCCCTGCTAGGAAGCCATGGAGTCTCACCCCTCTTCTGCTGGGATCCAACTGCAGAGGTGCTGCTGATGGGCGGTGCCATCATCTGCCTGGCCGTGCCATCGCTGCCTGCCTGGCTGTGCCATCCACTGCCTCGTCGTGCCACCTCTGCCTGCTTGTAGCATCGTTGCCTGGCTGTGCCATCTGTTGCCTTGCAAAGCCATCATTTCCTTAGAGTGCCATGTGCTGCCTGGCTATGCCTTCTGCTGCCTGGCAGTGCCATCCGCTGCCTGGCAATGCCATTGCTGCCCGGCAGAGTCATCTGCTGCCTTGCAGTGCCATCTGCTGCCTGGTAGTGCTGCCGCTCGTACATGGGTAATGCCCGCTAGTGGCGTTGCTGCCTGGCGGTGTCATGTACAGGTGGGGACATGCACAGTCATCGCCCACTGCAGAGCTGTCCCAAGGAAAGCCCATGAAAGTCCCAGCCCGCAGGATAATGAAGGGAGCAGACTGTGCTGTCAGAACAGAAAACTGCCTGTGGCAGAGAGGCTACGCAATCCGCATAGACCTGCAAAAGGAGAGGAACTCGTTAACCCGGGGCTACTTAATATGCTGGAGGCTCATGCACAGCCCTGGAGCTGCAGTAGGATGCCGTGCCAGGTTTCACCTGCTCGGCCCCTCAGTGCAGACGGAGGGAGCACGGGGATGCTCACTGAAACTGCAGCCGGCCTTCTGCCTTGTGGGCTGGGTGAGCCGAAGCCTGGCGCTGCAGGGCCAGGGCGCTGTGACACGGCGGGAAGTGTGCTTTAGTGCCTGTGTCCCTGGGGTGTACAATGGCATCTCAGTTCCCTTGTGCACCCTCAGGCTCCAAATGCCACGGCCCCACTCCCAGGCGACCATGGGGCCTGGGTTTGGCTGGTTGGCAACAGCACCGGCTCACTCAGGTCCTCTCTGCTTCCAAGAATTTCCAGCCCACAGGTATTACAGTGTTTGGCTTCACAAGCTCAACCCATAGCAGAGACTGGCTGCAAACCTCACCTCAGAGTGTTTTACAGCACCCCAGGTTCTCAAATACAAAGAGGCCCAGGCCAGCCCTCAAATGGCACCTGTACAGATAACCACGTACAGGTGCACTGGGGTTTGTGGCTGTTGCTTGAAACGAGTCATGTCTTTCATACATGTTGCAATTACTTTATTTAATTATCTTTGTGTCTCAGGTCCGGGATAAGAAACTCCTCAATGACTTAAATGGAGCAGTTGAAGATGCCAAGACAGCCCGACTTTTTAACATCACCAGCTCAGCCCTTGCCACCTTCTGTATCATCCTTATCTTCATCTTCCTGCGATACCCTCTCACTGACTACTGAGTGAGGCCAACAGCAGCTGCTGCCGCCAAAATGCCTCTACGCCAGAAGTGTCTGCAGTTTCTTGTAGCAAGGACACACAAAACAAACCAACCACTACACCTTGATTGCCAGGAAAAAAAAAAAAAAAAAAAAAAAAAAAAAGGTCAACTAAATACGTAAGTTAAATTAGTTTATCAGCCCAGCTGAGCATACCCTTCTAGCCCTGAAATGGTATGAGAACAGCTGAAGGAAAGGGTCTCACTCTTACACATGTACAAGAAGAAAAATAGACCAAGAAATATTTGTTTTATGGCCAACAAGCTGTGTGAAAAGAGTGTGCAAAGCCCAGAGCTACACATGCTTAATGGCAGACAGCTGAGCTCTAGGGAGCAGTGGGGTCCTGTGGAGCTAGAGACACCTACAGTGATGGATGGGGATCATGGCAGGGCTAGCTCACAACATATCAGGTGTGTTCAGACCGCCCCACCTCCCCCAGCTTGTGGGGGTTTCTTTTCCTTTCTTTCTCTTGAATTTCATCCACTGGTTCAAACTCCCAACCCCTGGAGAGCTGAAGGTGTTAGGAAGTTCTTGCTGGGGAGCCCCAAAGCCTCCAGAGAACCCCCAAAGTGTTAAAGGGCAGGTTTCTCCTTGGGATCTCCCAGCAGTGCTGAGAAGGAAGGCACCTTCTGGAGAACTCACCTAAACCACCTAAGTGGAGTGCTACTGTATTTCTGTAAACAGTCAATAAAAAGATACCTCTGATATGTGATGCTGCTGGGTTAATTCCTTCCTTAGCAGGGCTGGGCTCCTGGTCTCTATGGGCTGGCAAGAGAAAATGCTAATGTTCCCAGCAGCTGCTTGGGAGAGATTTAAAGCAGGAGTGAGGGATGCTGCTGCAGGTTGGGGCCACAGGCAGCCGTGAAGGAGAGCACAGACCCAGATTTAAGAGCAGAGACCTCGGTAACTCCTTGATGGAAGACCTATGGCAAGTAGGCAAAGGCAGCCAAGCAGGCAGGGCCCCCCTCCTCTGCTAGGACCAATGCTGAAGGGAGAGATAAATCTCCGCAGTCTGAACCTGCTGCTACTGCAGCACTTCCCAGGGTCATTATGAAGAGCCAGATTTCGGAGACGACGTGCCTTTGCCACTAAACAGACAGGAGCTCAGAGCCCTGCCCAATAGCTGCCTGCGGCTGCCTGTCGTGCTGCAAATCAACACACCCTGACTTGAAAACACCCATAGTTGATGACAAGACCAGGACTAAAATACAGCCCCTCTGACCCTTCATCTCATCTCATCTCATCTCATATGCCACAGCTGCCTCATCTTTTTCCAGCTGTAAGATGGCCTCATGCCAAGGGGCACCAATCACTGCAGACCAGCCATGGAGCTGGGAGAAGGCATCAGGATCCACCTTTGCACCCACCCTGAAAGCAGAGGTGAAGCAAGAGATGGGGAATGCAGACAGGCTGTCATGGGACACTTCATCATCTGCTGCATGCATGGTTAAATCAGCAGGCTGTCTCTGCGCTGTGCTCAGTGAGGGATGTGCCACAGTGAGATGTGGAGACAGATCATGAAGATGCTTCCCTGAAAGCATCACGAGAATGCCACCTCCTTCCTGCTCAGATCTCCACACCTTCATCCTGTCCTGTGCTTCATTTCTTGGGGGAGCTATGGGCAGAAAGACCTGCAGTCCTCCCTGCTCCTCACTCACTGGAGAGTATTTCCGCACCAAACCAAACCAGGGGTCTGTTTTGTAGTGAAGTACTAGTTGGCAGTGCAAAGTATGATTCCCTGAAAATATCTCAGCCATGAACAGCTCTATGATCATTCATTCAGAGGTCAATACTCTTCTCAGCTTCTCTTGGTTACCTCTTGCTCCCTTCCCTGAAGCAAGACCTGAGGGGTCATTGCCATGGGCATTTCCATCCTAACATATGTAGGGGCTATAGCCACTCCTCATCCCAGGCTGAGGAAGGAGGTGGCCTGTCACAGTGGCAATGTCCCCAAAGAGGCTACAGCCAAAATCACATTGCAGGCCCCCCCTGAACTGGCTAATTATCCTGCTGGGACAGTGCTACCTTAGGCAAGTGCCAGACCAGTCGTCCCAGGGTCCTCTAAGGTTAGGAGAGACACAGAGATGAAGTTGTATCCTTTTTTCCCCTCCCCCTGAACTTGCACCAAGCTCACATTGGCTGTCGGAGGTCTTGGCTCAGTATCCTCCCCCATCACACCTCTCAAGCGCTTCAGCCCAAACACTGGCGCAGCTGGATGGGCTTGGGGGTAACTCAGACAGGGTCACCCTGTTTGTAATGCCAGGGGTTCCAAGCTGCAGGTTTAGATCCCTGTGGGACCAATGGCATCCCTTGCAGTAATGAGTGCATTCCTTTCTATAAGCTGGCACTCGTGTCAGCCACACTGCAAGTGCTTCTGAACTCAGACACCACCCCCAACCCTAGGAAATCTTGCATGGACAATGCCACCATCCCCATCTCCTGTGCTACACAGGAGAGAGCCGCCCTGCTTGGCATGCAGTCATGGGGCTGCTCAGATAAAGGCAGAGCTGACACAAAACTGGAAGTGACCCAAAGCCAGCCTTTTCTACATTTAACAAGTGTGACAAATGAGTTATCATCATCCTTTCCCCTGACAGACCATCTTATCTGCAGGAAAATGGATGCTGGTTTAATGAACCAGGGGGAATACTGAGCAGACTCGCCAGCATTTTTTGCACGTATAACCCATTGGGGATGGAGCGGGAGGGTTACTGTTAGTAGCCATCATATTTATTGTTTGTTACCCACGTTGTAGGAGGTGAAATCTCTCTGCTGCATCAGGTTGGAGGTCCACCCGGATCGGCCACAGACAAGAACAGGATGGCAAGAAGGATCCAGCAACTCTGTGCCTGGAGGATGGGATGATTGACCTCACCACATGCTCAGCTCCACCGCAGCCCTTGCCTTCGCTCCACCTGCAGCTCTGGGCTCTGGGGCAGCAAAACTCCTGTGGTCTCCTTTTGTCTCTCTTAGTGTCTCCCCTTTAATGGAGGTCCTCCAAACCCACAGCAGAAGAAAAGCACCCCCAAAATGGGGGAAATAAGGGGGATCTGTAGATTTCCAACTTTTTGGGGGAGAAAAAAAATTATTCGTGCATGGGTCTTCCAAGTGAAGCAGCATCAAGGTATTCAGCATTCGTTTTTCATCTTGTCAGTGTCAGGGAACCTCAAATTGAGACAGTGAAACTACATCCCCATATACTGTCAGGCAAGTACATCCCAGATTGCACCAACTGTGCTGTTAAGTGAAAGAAAGAACTTTTTTTTCATCTTGAGGAAACAAGGGAAAGAAAAGCACCAGCCAAATCCGACAGGTCCTCTAATTAATTTTTTTTTTTTTTTTTTTTAAATTTTGCAAGAAAATTCTGGAAGTTCGGGTTTTGCCAAGGCTGACACCCGCCGCGGCAGAAGGCAGGCTTTCATGAGTTTCTTCTCTGCCTTTTCACTTCTGCCACTCACAACGTGGCGCCGCGCTCTCCAAATCGCACTTTTTTTTGGCTGCGAAGCCGCAGCCTCTGTTGCGCTCCGCGGCGGGAAGGAAAACTGTGAGGAGAAGGTGGAAGAGAGAAACAGCCGAACGCAGCTTGAGAAGCATCTTTTGAGATGGGGAAGAACTGACGGTCGCGTTGCCATTTAAAGATTTAATTGTATTCCTTCGGGAAACAGCCTGACAGCTTGATGAGGATTGCTTTTTGTTTTTTTGTTTAGCTTGGGGGGAGCGATTGTTCCCTGTTAGGCGACATTCCGCAATTGTGCCTAAAACACCTGTGCTGATTTTGTGTCCCTGGGAGCTGAAAGGCGTTTGGGGTGAGCCTGGGGAAAGTCCACCGAGGCCGGTGAGGGTCACCCCCGTCCGGACAGGAGATGCTCCGGGACGGGGCTCGTTCATGAAATGGCTGCGGGGGGGACCCTGAGGGCAGCGCCAGCGCCCAGGAGGAGGTGCCGGCGGCAGGCAGCGGGGTGGCCGAGCCGAGCCGGGGCTGCCAGGCTGCGGGAGGCAGGCAGAGGGCCCTCTCTCACCGCTGCACGCAGCCGGCAGCGCGCCGCCCATCGCCGCCGCCCCCGGGCCAGCCGGGCGCTGCGGGCGCTTTCTCCCTGGCAAGGGGAGCGCGGAGCACAGGTCCATCCACGCTTCTCCGGGACCCCCCGCCCCAAGCACCGGGGAGCTGCGAGCAAGAAGCAGTCGTGAAGTGAGGGTGGCTCCTCAGGAGCGGGTTCCCAGCCCTCCCTCCGCAGGGATGTGCCCCTCCGTGCCGGCTGGGACATGGGCGTCAGGCCGCGGGCGCCGGTACACATTTACCCTCCACGCTGGTAGGGAAAGGTGGCTGGGAGCCAGGCAGTGCGTGAGCGAACCTCGCCGTGCTCGCGCAAGTCTCAGTGCTCAGCCGAGCCTCTGCCCCCGCTGCCACGCAGCGCTCGGGGATGCCACCTTTGCACAAATGCCACCAAGCCAGATTGCAGACAGCAGCGCGTCGAGTCCTAGCTGGGGTGAGCTGGTTTGGGTTTGGCTGGTAAACACGACTCCGCAATTCTCCTTTATCTTTGGGCTAACAGCAATAAACATGAGATGGAACTCATTCAGGTAAGGACCTCCCGGCCCAGCGTGGACATCCGGCAGTTCCCCTGCCTGGGATGAGCTGCCAGGCGTGGAGGCAGAGCATGGTAAGTCAGGCCTGAAGCAGCCGTCAGCCTGAATACCCAAATTAACGGAGAGAGATGCAAATAGCAACATCTATTCTGCTGTGGGGTGTGTAGCCTTCCAACAAAAGCCGGCTACGCTGTAGCATCACAACCCTGCTTCCCAGGCACTCCGTGGGTCAGGAGACAGAGTCACGCTGCCAGCAAAGTAACAACTCTCACCTCCCTTCCCAGCCATGTGATGACACCCTGTGTGACTTTACCAAAGCCCTTTCATCTCTGTTCTCCCCTCCAGCGCTGTCTCATGGGTCCGTACGTGGCTTCTCAGAGGAGGAACGGCAGCCCTGCTTAGAGCCACTGAGTTCTGGGACCTTGTCACTGTGCGTGTCCTGTGACGGGTACAATTGCAGCAGTGCCCAGCTATGGTTTGCAAACAAAGGGGCAGAGCTGGACACTGATGGAGCTGCCTCTTCCCTCCTCTCCGTCTTCTCATCCGTGTGCAGGCTGGACACTGTGGAGCGCCCGGCTCTGCAGGCAGACTTACGGCAGTGTGCAGCCCTGCCGCAGGGAGGAGGGGGAGGCACAGATGGCAGCAGATGCTCTCATCAGTGAAAATGATTGGGGAAAAAAAAAAAAAAAACCCACAAAAAAAAAAAAAAAACAAAAAAAACCCACCCCCAAAAACCCCTAGCAACTGGTGAGCAGCCTAACAAAAACCATCACAAGGCTACATAGAAAGGGTCTGGACTGGATGGACCCTTGCATGGAGCCTAGCTCATGGCCCAGGGTAGTGTTTTGCCCATCTCTAATTCAAATACAAAGAAGAAAGACCATGCCTTGTGCCAGAGCACTGGGCAGTGATTATTTTTTAAGACTTGGATATATTAAAATGAAACCACTTGGTTTCTCTCCCATTCCCCTGTCCCTATCCTCTCTCGTCCTTTTCCCTCTGCCTTCAGAGAAGCTAATATGACCCTGGACAGCTTCTAGGCACATCTAAGCCCCCTGCCTACCCTCCCTACCCATGGCAAGTCCTAATGTGGACCAACAGGGCACTCCATTTCAACACTGGGGGCGAAAGAGCAGGAACGCTTCCTGCACCTGAGGGGTGTTACTGTAAAGCCTCTGTGTAGCTCGGTGGCTGCTGCCAGCCTCGGCTCCTCTGTCGTGACAGCCTCATGCCCGTGCAAAGGTCCTGCTCCTCCACCCCTCCCATCCCCTGACTTTGACCCACAGTGCCAGCACGCAGCAGCCATGCCCCACATTTGGCACATCTCCATGCTCCTGCCCCGCTTTCCTCCAACATGTCCGGGGCGGAGGGAATCAGAGGGAATTTATTCAATATATGATGGTTTACTTTTCCTTTTCCCCTTTGGCAGGAGCGCCTGGCAGCACAGCCAGAGCTACAGAATGAATGCTTCTGCAGCATGTGCTGAGCTGAATGGCACAGCACGCAGCCCTCCAGCCTGCTCCTTCTGCGATTAATTGCACAGTAGCTGCTCCTGTGACGTGCACCCGCAGCTCAGTGCGCGGCGAGGACTGAGCCATGCTGCACACAGGCAGATACTCCTATAGGGAAAATGGAGACAGATCCAGGGCAGCCCCTGTGTGAGAAACACACCTGCCTGGTGATGCTGCGAGTGCCTCTTTCCTGCTCAAGCGTGTCAGCTCTCTTCACTGAGTGACACCATTTTGGGCTTTGCAGCAAGGAGGTGGCGAGCACAGGGATCTGTGCATCCATCCCAGCCCTAAGCTGGGAGAGCTGGGGAGAACATGAGTGGCTGCCAAAGAAAGGAGCGATGCCCTTCCTAAAGCTGATGCAGAGTTCACCACAGTCAATGCATTTCCTTATGGAACAGAGCAAGGTGACACAAAGCCTGACAAGCCCCTTCCTCCAGCACCACACTGTGCCCCACTCCAGGACATCACAGGGAGGGTGACAGGCAAACACATGGTGGAACCAAGCAAGCCTGGAAGAGGCAAACCCATGCCAGTCCAAGGGTTGACTCTGGCCTCAACGATCAGCACAGTTTGAGGTGCCAATACCCCTTGCAGTGGGAACACAGTGTCTTCTGCCACAGCCAGCCCTGCTGGGCGAGGGTGATGGGATGCTGGCTCAGCCAGCAGTGTGAGAAACTGCATCTAAATAACTAGGATAGGTTAAAAAAAAGGTTATTTGGCCATTTAAAGAAATTGCACATTGACAAAAGTCTCTCCTTTTTGATAGATAAGAAAGTTGGTTTGGCAGCAATTCCTTTTTCCTAGTTTTAGTTTCCTTCATGATCAGGTTCCAAGTTTAATCCCTGCACGATGCATGCAGAAGGCTCTGCTCCACTCTTCTGCACTTGGCCTGCCATGGCAATTAGGGGGCCTGGAAAATGTTTTAGCCAGAACTATTACATGTACAAGCGTAACTTGCATTTGAAACATGTAGCTGGGATGCAATCCATCTTTGGATGTGCCTGAAATCTGGGAAAGAGGAAAAACCAGAGCGGGGTGAATTATTTTTTTAAGTGTTCTACCTGAAACAAAGTGCTTTACTTCAGCCATAAGCAATTTGCTGTGTAATTTTTGCTCGGCTGGTGATGGCTGTGATGGAGAGGGGGGTGTGATGGCCCTGGGGCTGAGACAATAGGTTCACATCTGGTAGATGGAGCTTAGAGATGAGGCTGCTTTGTTCTGCCTGCCTGACCATTGCAGCATTGCCCTGGCTCTCCCAGATTAATTTCCCCTGGGGAAAATAGGGGTAATAGGGATGATCCGAGCCATCCAGAGCTGACCAGGTGTGCTCACAGCGTTGCCCTCGCTCAGACTGGCTGCACGCTTCCGTGTAGCCGTGGGTCCGCACCCGAACGCCAGAACAGCAGGTTGAGCAGGATTGGGATCTAAATAGGGTTAGCTCCTAGCTTTGAGAGGCAGGTGAGGTTTTGCAAGCCTCAGTCAACGCCTGCTCCTGGCCCCTGCGATCCCGGGAGCAGTTTAACAGCAGTGAATCATTTGTTTTGTTTTCTCCCCACTGGGCGCTTGGCTGCAGCGCCTCGGCGCAGAAGCAGTGGGCGTGGGAGAGATGCAGGGCTCATGGGCTGCAGCCTCTCCCCTTGGCCGTGAGAACCCATGTCCCACTGGTCCCCAGCCCTGCTGGAGCTTCTGCTCCTGTTTGCTGCCAATGGGGATTTTGTGTGGGTCAAATCTCCTGCGTCCTCATCATCCAGGGATGCAGCGGGGGCATCCATGGATTAGCTGAGGAGAGGTTGCCCGGGATGAAGGCTCGAGAGGAAGCTCAGCTTGGTCTCTTGCTGAATGTACAGTTCAAGGGTGTCCCTCAGGACACTCCATCCTCTGCCTCATCTTCATCACCTCCCCATCCCCGGCCTGCTGCAAGCTCAATGTACTTCTCACATCTGCTTCCCACTCTCCTCCCTTGCGCCATGCCACTGGACAGACATGGAACAATCTTCCCAACAGCTCATCTGGGATGCTCATCTGTGATGTGCCAGCTCCAGTATTGGAAACAATGATTTTAACTGGAGTTTGGAAAAAAACTGTTTAAATCCTCCTCCTTCAGCAGGCTTTGTGAGTTCATGGCTCTCTGTCTAGATGAGGAAGCTTTGGGATTTTAAGACTCATTCCTTTCCCCCTCTTTTTTCCTATTTTACTCCACAAAAAGGGTGTTGGGTAGCAGAGGAAACAGTCCAAAGCTGAGGCAAGAGAAGTCTTTCTCAGGTTTTCCCCATCTGGGTGCTTTACATGGCCACAAGGAGGGAGCTGGGCAGGAAAACCAGCAGGAAAGGCTTCGTTCCAGCCATGCCGGTCATGCTGCTGCTCCAGCTGCCACCAGGACCAAGCGTTCCCAGGCCACTAAAGAAACAAGTGCCCCTGCTACCCCATCATCTTGCCACTGATTATGGTAACTGGGCTGAAACCCATGAGTTTAGGTAGAACATCCCTCATTTTGTAAAAGTTTCCCCGCTGACAGCTTTGGGTGAGCTGATTTTCTTCACTAGGAGAAGGGCATGAACTCAGCATTGCTTATGCAATGGGGAGAGTGAGACTTTTTAGCATCCCAGGGTTTTATACCTCTGGTGCTTTATGAGAAATGACATTTCTGGGAAAGATTTTGCCGCCAGTTACTGTGGGAGCTCGATGTTCCTCTTGAGCAAGCTGCCGGCCGCGCGTCTGGAGACATGAGAGTTAATTTTAAAACATCCGGCATCTGTATCGGCAGGGAGGAAGGTTCCCTTCATTTCCTAAGCACCAGCAAAATCTAAGCCTCTAAACCCTAATCCCTCTCTAAGCTGGAGCTGCCAAGCCAGGGCCAAGGACAGAGAAAAACCCCTGCCGTGTAACCAGGCCAGTTGCCCAGTTCTTTGGTGAACCCGCAGCAGGACGGGGAGCCCTAAGCTCCAGGATGGGGATGAAGCCCACCCCATCCATTCAGGAGCCGACCCGAGGGTCAGGCTCCTCCAGCTTTTTGGTTACACTTTGCCATGCCACCCTCCGAGACCGCGCTGCCTCTATGCCTGTCCTTCTGCAGCCTGGGCACCCCGGAGGGAACGAGTGCCGTGGGGCGCCCCGCAAGTCCCCGCTGCTCCAGGCTCAGCAGGCAGGGCGCTGACAGGCGGCAGGGGTGGTCCCAGCGGCGGGAGAGCTCTCGGCTCAGCCTTGCAACGCCAGGCAGCCCGGGGACCATCCGTGACCCAAAATAACAGGCAGCGCGTTCTCTGCCAGGAGCAGCGCGGCTCCGCGGGTGTCCCAGGCTGGAGGGTCACCGCGGGGAGGGTCACCCCGGGAAGGGCCTCGCCGCCCGGGCCGCTGTCCCCGCGGGCACCCCGGCCCCGCAGCGGCGCCGGTCCCGGGGCGCAGCGCCCGCTCCCTCCGCGCCGCTCCGCGCCCGCGGGGCTGACGTCACCCTGCCCCGCGCCGCTCGCGCTGATTGGCTGCGGATGACGTCAACGCTGGCAATCATTTTTTTTTCCCTTTTTTTTTTTTTTTTCCCTGTCCCCCCTCGCCCCCCCGCCCGCTCCCGAGGCATGACCTCATCGCCGGCGCATTCCCGGCGGCGCGCGGAGCGGCGCGGAGCAGCGCGGAGCAGCGCGGAGCGGGCCCCCCCCGCCCGCCGCGGCATGCGGGCCCTGCGGCGCCGGCAGCGGCCGCGCCAGCGGACAGCCCGCGGAGCGGGGCGGCCGCCCGCGCCCGCCGCGCCGGGTCAGTGCGCGCCCCGCCGCGTCCGCGCCGCGGCCGTGCGGGACGGCGCCGAGCGCCCCGGGGGAGGCGGCGAGGGGGGCGCGGGGGGCGGCGCGGGGCGTCCGCGCGTGGGGAGCGGAGCCGGCGTCGCGCCCTAAGGCGGCGGACAGCGCGACGGCGTGTGCCGGTATATGTGCGTGCGCGGTGTGCCCGGGCACGGCGCTGCGCGGCTGGAAGGGGGCTGGAAGAGCTCCGGTGCGAGGGGAGAATAATGTGCGTGAGGGGCTGGGGCTGGGGAGGGAGCAGCCCCACGGCGGGGATTGGGGAAAGAAAAGGGGGGGTTGGGGGGGGGGTGGGGGGGCTGGCGCTCCGCGGCCGCGCATGTCGGGGATGCTGCGCTTGTTTTCGGGGCGGGGGGCCGGTGGAAATCCCACCCTGCCTTCGCGGTGTGCGCTTGCCGGGCGGCCGTGGTGCAGGTGAGGAGGGGGCTCGGGAAGCTCCGGGGAATAGCCGCCGTCCTGCCCGGGCCGGGGGTCGCGGGTGGAGGGGTTTTCTGGCGGGGCCGAGGGCTGGTGTTTGAGGAAGCGGTGTTAACAGCGCTGTGGTTTTTCTGATGATGAAAGAGGTTGGAGTGTCGCCCTGTGTCCTTGGCGTTTAAACGCAGCCGGCATGTGTTCAGCAGCGGGGGTTTTCATGCAACACTTCACTGCTGCGGCTCCAAAGGCGCTGCTCGCGATTAATGAGTTAAGCTGATCGTTTAAAATAATCCTCTCCACCTTCCCTAATGTGCCTGGACCGATTGATCATCCCCCACCCACCCTCAATCATCATATAGTGATAAATGTTGCTTTCTGTGCTGAGCGTTGTTTATTTTTAAAGATTCCTGGTTATTTCCCTTATTGATAAATAAGTTCCTTCTCCTTCCTACTCCCCCCTCCCTTTTCTCCTCCCCCAGAATTAAATTCCTGAGCAACAGCAAAAGCTGATGTCAGTGCTTCAGCTTGCATTGGGGGAGCTCTGTGCACAGGTCAGTAATTTGCGGTTTCGTTAGAAGGAAGAATGCGGTGCAGTGCTGTTCTGGTAGGGATATTTGGATTTTTCTAGGCACGGATGTGTTTATCCCTCGTATTGCGGTAGTCACCGACAGGTCCCCGGTGGGAGATGGGTGCTGCATAAGCCTATGTAGGAGAGACTGTCCCTGTCCCAAGCAGCTGGTGATGACAAATCCATTGGGAACGGTTGCCAGAGGTTCCATCTCCCTCTGATTTGGGGTAATAAGGCAGACCCCTCTCCCGCAGGAAAGGGTGAGGATGTCCAAGCAGCCCATACAGGTAGTGCTGGGGATTGCGCCTGGCAGCGCAGGGGCCATGATAACCTTGAGAGCAGCTTGCCCGTGGAGCGGTGTTTGACATTGGCTTGCATTGTCTCATCCTGCGCTGAGGCAAAGGCTCGGGGCACGGCTGCCTACGCGCCCAAACGCGGCTCTGGAGAGCTTTGTTTTCGGAAGCACTCGATGCACGGGAATCGGTGCTTTTGGGTTTGGCCTGGCCTCTGTGTGCCTCTGCTCGCGCTGTTGGAGGGCGGCTGTGCCGGGAGGACTCTCTCTGCAGAAGAGGTTTGTTGGGCTTTGGGTCTCCATGGGGGTTTCCGCACTTGCTTTGGTTTTGCTTGTAACAGCTTCCGAAATGAAATAAGCTGTGGCACCAAGAAAATCCCCCTGGCCGTAGCTTATGTAGGATTTTAAAACACCCTCAAGGACTTTTCAGGTGTCTTGTCCCCGATTTTGCCTGGCACAGCCACAGTGGCAGAGCCTGGATGTGCAGGCTTCTCTAAATAGCTGGGACAAGGGTAGACAGGCGAGAGTATGAGCAGCACAGGGATGCCCAGATGCCTCTCTGCAATGGCAGTAAGCAGAAATTCCTGCCCTTGGTCTATTGGCAACACAACTGAGAGGCTCAAACCTGAGGCTGGAAGGTTTCCAAGCTGAGATGACAGCAGCTCACACCAAAAGTCTTCTAACCCAATAGATTGTCCTCCTGTGGTTTTCAGTTGTCCTTGCTTAGACATAAGGTAAGGAAAACCTGGATCTAGCATTGCTCTTTAAAATCTAGCTAAGCTTGGGAGAGCTGAGCAAAGTGGCCGGAGTCCTTAGGAGCATTCACTGGGGACTCTGCATGGAGATTATTCTTGCAAATAATGGCACCGTGTTTGTCTGCAGTGTGTTTTTGCTGGGTGCCAGGCACCTCACTGAGAAAGCCACTGAGCCTTTGGAGAGCTTATATTCACCTAAAATTAAATGCAACGTCACTTTTACTATGAAAACACCCCCGAGGGCTGGGTAGGACTAAGCAGTAGTGTCTGTCCCATACTGCCAAATTGGATCTTAAAGAGGTGGGAGAAAACTTGCTTCTCTCCCGTGCCTCTGGATTTCTGAAGTGACTTCTCTTGGCACTCTTGGTATGAGTGAGTCCCCATTCCATCCCTACCCCTTACCTTCGCACCAGCTGCTGTAATCTGCATGGGGGATGGGGGTTTTTCCTCACTGGATTTGCTTCCTTGCCTTTAAACAAGGCTTTTCTTAGGGATCAGAGGTTAATTTCTCTGGTGCACAGCTCAGCTCCCAAAGCCCTGTGCACAGTCAGGTGCAGAGCATGTTCACAGTATCAGGAATGGAAGGAGGAAAAGGAGGTGCTCCAGTGTTTGGCAGCACTGATTTATGGTGCAGGCTCATAGGACACTGCCATCATACTGAAACAGTGCCAGCAAACTGAATCTGGTAGAGAAAGAGGTGACGAAGAGAAGCAGCTTGTGGATGCTGACCCCTCTCTCCCAGCAGGACGGCCAGGATGCTGCATTGGGACAGTCCATGGACTGTTTTACCTGCTTCCATGGGTTAAGGGGGAGATGGTTGCAGAAATTCCCAGGTGCTCCCTGTCCCTGGGTCTCACTGCACTCTTTTCCTTGCTGCTATGCAGAGAAACTCCTGCAGCCAGAGCGGCAATGCAGTCATCCTGTGGGGAAAGCTTCGACACTCCTCTGCATCCCCGTGCCCTCTGGGTTTTAAAACCTGTTTTTCAAGCTTTACATTTCTTCTCTGAAGATACACCTGTCCGGCCTGATGCCAGTGGGAAGGAGGCACCTGACGTAATTATGGCAGGCTCAGGGAAGGGAGGTGAGTGGCCTGGCAGCATTCATCAGATAAGAAGCTAAACAAGGTCTCTGCTCAAGATTTTCTCAAGCTTACTCAGGAGACCTGGGTGTACTTGTGTGTGCAGGATTATAACACAGCCAGGGGAGTGTAAGGGAGGGTAAAAACCGACCGTGCCAAGATGCTGTGCACTGCTCGTGTCAGGGGCTGCTGTCAGAGCCAGGCGGAGCTTGTGGTGTGATTAGTGGTAGTGCAGGTGCCTGTAGGGACAGTGAGTGGTGTAGTGCACCCCAGCGATGGCTTTGCCTGCTCTGATGGAGCAGGAGACCATGAGATGTGTCTCATCCCCATGGGACAGTTGTTTTGCCAGAAATGGGCCCACAGCTGAGACCATGGCGGAGCACACCAAGCTCTGGTCATGGTCAGTGCCTTGGTCACCCTCTCTCCTCTTTAGCATGAGTTCATGGAGAGGAAAATACCTCTTTCTCTTCCGAGAGGTGTTTCTAGACTTTCTGCCCCAAACCTTTGGGTCTGTGCTGTCCAAGAGACTCCTATGGTTCTCAACCATCTCCACTTCAAGAAAGGAGATTAAGAGTAGAGGTGAGCCACACTGGGGGTCTGTGCACAGCTCAGAGCCCTGCCCAGACTATGCTGCACACTGCCATGACTCCTGTAGGATGGCTGGCTCCATTTCTCTGCTGTTTGGCTCTTAACTCTGAGGTTTCCTAGACTCAGCTGGACAAGATAATCTAGGCTGGTGTGCTGGAGGCTTCTTTCCTTGCTTTACCCAGGGCTTCTGTGGGGTTGGTTTTGCTGCTTTGGATCTTCAGTGTCCCAAAGTGACAGGTACTGTTTGCGTGGTGCCTTGGAAGGATCAGCATTTCAGAAGATAGGTGAAGTGCTAGTGCTCAGGCTGGGTTCAGAGGAGAACCTGGAGGTGCTCACTGGAAGCTGATCCAGTACATAAAGTCTCCTGTTGTAAACAGGGAGCAATAACAGGACAGAAATGCGGGGACTATGTGTATTGAGCTGAAACTCACTTAAGATACTCCCAGGAACCTATGTGGGGCTGGAAATCCTTCTTTGATTTCCTTTCTTCTTGCACCTCTTATGCGTTTTCCCATGTTGTTTTGTGTGTATGGAAGGTGCTCATGGTTCCCCGATGTTTGCATGTATGTCTTGTCTTCCTTCGCTGTATTTTCTTTAAATAAAGGCTTCTCTTGGAGCAGAGACCTTGTGTTCTTCAGGAATTTCTCCAGAGTCCTTCAAAGTCTTCTAGCAATTTGCAGAAGGGGCTCTCTGTGTAGGGTTTCTGCATGCTGAGCTATGGGGAGCATTATTTCTGAGTCCACTGATGACTGGGAACAAGTCATTTGGCAACCAGAAGGGCAGGACAACCTGTTCTGGTGTTGATGCTCATTCTCCTTTAAGGGAGAGAGGGGGTTGGACCAGCTGAACTGTTGAGGTCCCTCTAAACCTAAATAATTGCATGACTAGTCCATAAATACGCACCGTCCTGCTTCTCCCAGGCTTTTGTAGGATACCTGTTATTAGGCAGTGAGGTTGGTGAGGGGACATGATTGAGGTGGACCACTGCTTTGATCCTGTATGGAGGTTCCAGTGACAGCATAACCCTGGCATCCTGTCCCCCACCACGTCCTCCAGCCCTGCTAATGATGCAGTGCGTCTTTCCGGTCCGTCTCTGTCAACCCACATTACTCATCCGGCGCGGAGGTGCGCAGTGTGCCTGCATCCCGGCTTTTCAGCTCGCCTCTTTCTGGCTTTTTAATAGGGGATTTAGTTCTCTGAGGAGCTCTGCTGTCTACAGCTAACACATGGTAATTCAGCTGATGCAGCAGAAGCTCGGGGAGAAATTTCAGTCTATTAGGGCATTGCAGGTTTTTTGCATTGAGCAAGTCAAACCCTTTCCAAATGTAAAACGTCTGCCTGCGTAAATCAGGTATCTCCCGTGGAAATCCAGACTCTCCAGATAAAGAGGGTCCCTCTGTCTCTGGGGCATGCTGCTGTAAAGAAGCAACCAAGAAATGTCTGCAACATCTGATTGTTTCTGCGTTGCCTCTAACAACCCTCATTCCAAGCTTGCGATGGCAGCCTGGTCCTCCTTGAGCCGTGGCTCGAGTGGAGTTATTCATGCCATCTTCATCTGCCTTGGCCGGCAGCCCTGCGTGAGGAGTGGACGGGCGCAGCCGGAGCCTTGCTTGGCACTTGAGGCTATTGAGTGGAGGGCTGGTGCAGAGAGGGTGCCAGCGCTGCTGACTGGAGCTAGCCCGTGAAAAGCCACGTTAACCGCTTTGCTGCTGTCGGGGACCTCGCAGAGATGTCCCCAGCAGCCGTGCTGGCTCAGCAGGGCTGACACCCAGAAGCCAAGCAAGCCTGGAGCTGTCCTTTACACCTTATCTGCTGCTCACATCAGGTTCAGCTCTTCTGGTAGGAAGTCAGAAGGATGCAGCAGGGGAGGAAGGTGACCCAGAGGGATGAGCCTCCAGCCAAGACTGAGCCGGGTCCCTCTGAATTGCTCTGTGGGATGGCGAAGAGACAAAATGCCTCCCACACATCAAGGGAAGTTGACTGCTGCAAAATACCCGAATGCAAATCTCTGACTGGGCAGAATCTCCCCAGACACATCCTTTTGTAAAGCACTCTCATTGTACCATTAAAAATAGATCGGCGCATTCTCCGCTTGCTTGCTGAATGCTGATGCCTGTTAATTCTGTGTCATTCTCACAATCCCTTCTGCTTTGAGCTTGGCTGCCTCTTTGTCTGGCACCTGAGCAAGATTCATTCAGCAGCACCTGATGCAAAGATAAGAGTGAGCTCTGTTGGAGTCCAGCAGGACAGGTGGGAAGGTGAGGGTGACTGAACTGGTCTTAGCTGGGGTCAGCCAGCCCAAAAGGAGCAAGGCTTGGTGTGATCACCCCAGCTTTCACTTGCAGGGTCAGAAGCAGGGCTGAGTGAGACCTGCTGGTGTGGAGATGAGTTGGGAGGATGTTTAAGCTCTGGGTGGATGTCATGATATATCTCTGGGGTTTTTTTGAAACTGGAGTTAAAGTACACATACATGTCATGCTTAAAACCTGCCCGGAGTTGGTGAGGGGACTATTGCTGCCTGTTTCCTCCTGCAAATGAGTCCATGGTTTGCCACCCACAGTAGCAGTGATAATATGGATTCAGAGAGAAGACCCATGTTACAAAGTGCTGCAGTACCCAGCTCTCAGTCAGGAGGCCAGGCTGCAGGATTTCATATATGAAGAGCTGTGGCATCTGACCAGCAAGCCTTGGCTCGACAGGGTGGTGAGGATGGAGCAAGACCTGCAAACCACGTTGTTTGACCCCTGTGTCACCTCAGATTAAGAACAAAACCAGCTGGTAATAAATCATGGCCCCCAAGGGAAAAGGAGAAGAGCAGGGCAGGAGCATCAGCTTGGGCCTTGCCTGTTTTGTGGGTTTTTTTCCAGAGAAAGTAATCCTCCAAAACTCAGAGCTGGTGCCTCCTTGTTTGGGCTGTGAGAGGAAGTAGAATCTGAGCTGACACATGCTAATTCATCCCAAACCTGTGAGCATTTTGGCTATTGTGTACATATAGAAAATTCAGCAAGCCATGAACCAGGTCAGAAAAGTCTTGTAAAATGTATTTGCTGGCCTGGGGAATGTCTCATCCCATAAAAAAATCAGCATAGCCCCTTGCATTTGCGTTGAATTCTAACTCTCTTAGAAAGATTCACAGTTTTGTGAGCATAGGGTGACATAACTCTGGGCATTGGCTTTTTCTGACTGCAGACCGGTGCTGGGATCTGCACCTCAGTTTGCATTGGTACTCACCAGAAACTGCAGACAACCTGACAGAAGGGAACATCATTATTCCTCGGGGAGGCAGGGGTCCTATTCGTCATTTGAATATGGGGGCCTAATGACCCTGCAATGGCCATTAACCAGTGTCATTAGTCACTGCACTGTGCAGTGACTGCCCCTGTGTGTGCTGGGTGCTCACTTTGGCCTCACCTGCGACTGTCCCCAGCACTCTGCTGAGATGGACAAGTTCCTGTCACTGGGGATTCTGCTTAAGAAGTGAAATGCTATATTTATCTGCAGCTTTGAAGAACCACAGCTTAATCCTGTGCTTTCTTTCACTTGGTGTGTAGGTGTTGTGGGAAAACAGGACCCAGGTCCTATTTCCTATAGGAACCTTTATGCAGGAGACTGCAGATGCACCCAGCAGGTATTTATGGTGTTTGTTGTCTTAGGATGAGAGAGGCAGGTCCACGCTGCAGATGTATCTGACTGCATACCTTTCTGGGCTGCCTCTGTCTGCTCTTGCTGTAAAAAGGCAAAGAAGCACCTCATCCCCAGGATAAACCTGCTGGGCTCATGGAGTCATGCAGCAAATGAAGGGAATACCAGGCTGTGGGCAACAAGGGCCCTCAAAGATCAACGGGACTGGGTTTCTCTTCTCCATCGTGACGTCCTCTGTGATGTGTGCCAAGCTTCTCAAAAGCTTTCAGGTCTGGGATGAGAATGTGGCCAGCTCTCTGCTTGGCAGGGTGAGAATGGAGGTGCGGTAGCTTTGGTATTAGAAAGTAGCATGCTTGGGAGCAATATCCTCAGCATGGGCAAAGGCAGTGGTTAAATGGCTGGCTGGTCATGGGTAACCTTTGGTCTTGGCTTTTGTAGGCTTTGAAATGAAAGCTTGTGTTTCTACTAAAGGGGAAAACCATAAACATCATGTTAAAAGCACAAGTCTAAGAGGAGGAGGTACTGCCCTTGTCATCTAGACTCCTGCTAAATTCCTTTTCCTGCTGTCCCCATTGGCTTTTCCTGACCAGATCTCCAGATTTACTGCAATGACTGCAGTCAGAAATTTTTCTGTGAGCAGCCAGTGTATGAATCCTTAACTGCATTTTTTTTTTGGTGGAAGCAGGCTGGGAGGCAATTGTGTTTGCAGTCATAACCCATCCAAGGCTGCTGGCACAACATCAGGTGGTGGGAGAGGGTGAGAGACTCCTTTGCTTGGCTTAACTGCAGCCAGGAGAGCTGGTCTGCCTTGTGGGGTGAGGGTGCACGGGCAGGACTCCCTGGCAGCTGGGTACAACTTGTCCCTTTTCCTTTTATCCCTGAGCTGTTCCATGTTGCCAGCCATGTACCCAAGGCTGAGCACCCCCACGCCAGCATTGCCGTGTGGCTCCACGCCACGTCCCTCGTCCGGTGTGAATGTACCATCTGGAACTTTGCTGAAGGACATCCTGGCCCTTCAGCACGTCCTCTGGTGTAAAACACCTTCTGGGCCACAGGGTGCAGGTGGAGAGGGTAATGGGAGATGTGGGGAGGTGAGTGGGTGCTGTTTGGTTGCATGCAGCTCCTTGCAGGGCTCTCTGGCATGCTGCTTCCTGCCTACAGGAATGGAAAGGAGACTGCGGCATAGAAAGGAAGAGAAAAAAAAAAATTAAAGGAATCATGAGATCAGCAAGCTTGAAACCCTGGCAAAAGTGCAGTGGCTGCCTCTGGGTGATGTGCTGTGGGAAAAAGAGAATGCTGCTCTTTCCCTCCTTCCTGAAGTGCTCCCTGCATGGAGAGGCATGCGCGGGAGCTCTTGTCCCTGGAGGAATGTGCCTGGGATGTGCAAGGATCCAAGAAGGGCTTGTAAGATCAGTGTGGATGAGGCTGTGGGGGAGTCCTCTGTCTGCCATGTGGGTGGCAGGGGTTAGGAAAGAGCCATGGATCTCAATTTGGCTTAGCCGACACCAGGAAAGTCATCGTCATCTCCCCTACATCTTCATACTGCCGGGGCTTGGGCAATGTTGTTCCTCCCCATCCTTGATTGTTGTTCCTCCTCATCCTTGACATTCACTAGGGAAAGGCGGACAAACAGATTTTGTCTGAGTTAGTGGATGTGGTTAGTGGTGTTTCCCAGCCTCCTTTTAAGGAGCAAAGAAAAAAACAAAACAAAAAAAAAAAAAAAAACCACACTCCATTTTTCCACCGTCAAGCAGAGAAATCTTTTGTGCTGCCTCTTAAAGGGACCTTGAGGAGTAACTGCTGAGAAATCGTCATCAGTTACATCACCTCCAAAACGGCTGCTGCAGGCACCTGACAGCTTTGTCCCACTTTTACTCTGGGGAATCATTATGCTCTAAATTCCTCGCCCTTGGAGAAAGCCTGCATGGCTCGCTGGGAGGGAGGAGCCGCTGCGCAGTTTGTGATGCTGGGAGTGGCAGGATCGGGAAGAAGGGCTGAGGTTCCCAGTAGATGGGATAGAGCAGGGGACAGACACATCCTGGAGTTTCCTAATCTCATCCCACTGGTGAGGCTGGGTTCATCAACCCGTGCAGGACCCGAGCATCTTTCTGGGAATGAGCTGAAGGCGCTGCAGCAGCATCGCCTCGGGCCGGAGCTGCCGTTGCCTGGCAGCTGCGGGTTTCCAGGGAAACCAGAGGTGCTAACTTGTTAATGAGCCCCGCGTCCCTGATTGCTGCTGCAAAATAATAATAATAATTAGTAATGGTCCTGTGATTTAGGAATCCCTTAAACAGCATGAGCCAGCCGAGGGGAGTTTGCTCAGTGCCAAAGCACTTGAAAGAAATGAGGGGATGAGGGAGGAAAAAGGGTGTGGGGTGTGGAAAAAAATGCTGCAGTTTGCATCTTAAGAAGTGTCTGGAGAGCTGGGGTCCGGTGGGGTCCTGCCAGCATCCCAGCAGTGAACCTGGGGCTGGTTGCAGGGCTGACCTGGATGGCTGGAGAGCCCTGGCCAGGCAGCATCTCAGTGCTGCGCTCACAAGGCACAGATATTCCCTGAAGCCCCCAGGGCTGCAGGAGGAAAATCAAAATCGCTTAGGTCAGTGCCACTGGGTCCCTGGTGGAGATGGCAACTCTTCAGGAGTGGCTGCTTTCAGATTACTGGGGACAAATAAACAAATGTTCATCTGTGGTGCTCTTATCCCCTGGTAAACTCAAGGTGGAGATGCCACCAGAAGTGTGCTCCTGGGATGAGGATCACATGGAGCTTGCTGTAGCTCCAGTCTCACAGGCATGATGGAAATGTGCTCCTGCAGCAAGGCTGGCCTGTCTGTGGCATGAGGGGAGCATCTCCTCGATGGGGCTGCCTGTGGAGCGTAGAGCTCTCCAGGACACAGCACCAGCTTGGTGCAAGGAGTGGACATGCTGGTTAGTGAGGTTTGGGGTTGCTGTAGAGACCTGCTGCCCTTCCAGCTGGTGTCTTCAGTAAAAGAGAAACCAGATCTGTGCCCTTCCCACATCACACCTCCTGGCTGGGGGCCTTGTGCAGGATGAGCAGTTGAGGGAAGTGGCTTCCATCTGGGTGATCTGCATTGGGCCAGCACAGGGATGAGTTCCTGTGGTCTCTCATGCCACACAGACAGACTCAGGCTGAGGTGTATGCTGGGTTTTCTTCTCTCGCCTGGCCTGCCCAGAAGAAGGTCACAGCCAGGCTGGACACTTGCCCTTAGCCTGGTTTGTTGTGTGCATCTCTGCCATGCTTGTGACTCGTGTGGCCAGCTCCCCTCACCTACACACACATTTGTGGAGGTGACACCAGGGACAGAGTCCCATTGAGTTGGCCCAGCCCTCTGCTAATCTTTCTGCCCGTCTTTCTGTCCCTCTGAAGTGTGGCCTCTCCTGCTGGCTGTCCCCATTCAGCTAAGCCATGTGCCCATCTCCTCATTACAGGCACTCCAGGGAGAGGTGGGATTAAAGGATTATGATAATGTTCTTCAGGAACACTCAAGAAGATTAAGATGGCTTTAATAAACTGATAAGAGAGGAACACAGCTATGTTTCTGAAACCCTAATTTAGGTTCCAGGTTAACCTTTTCCCCTGGTCTCCTCCCACCAGGGTAAGAAGATCTCTTACTTTAGCACTGCTCCATAGCTAAGCCTCTCCCTTCAGTTTTCCTTCTGACCCGTCTGTGCAGAAGCAGAAAGACATCCTCTCTCCTCTGGTCTTCCCAGGTATGGGGACATTACAGGTTGTTCTTCTCAGAGACCATCCATATACAGCTTGCAAGGTCTGTGAAGGTCTCAAAGCCTCTTGCTGGTATCTAGGGATGAAATAACCACCCCTCAGCCTGACTTCAAAATGCCCTGTTGTTGTCTGCCTTTGACCTGGCTGAACCTATGCAGAAAAGTCCCCAAGTCTTGGTTCTAATGCCAAGGTTACAAATCCCTGTGACCACACTGAGCTGGCTGACTCCATCCCCTGTGAAGGAAAGAGGAGCAGAAGGGACTAACCCTGCCCTGCCTTCCCCCACATCTTTTTGGTGGAGCTGGGAGTGGGACCTGTTTGATGTGTCACATGTTTCTGCAGAGGCTTATCTGGTTGTTCTGCAGGAGGGGGGTTATTAGCTGACTTGGGAAACATCGTCTGTCTTCTCCAACCTCTTCCACCCAAGCTCCCAGTCATCTGCCAAACTTTGTGAAGGCCTCTTGTGCCTTGGTTTCTCTTACAGTGATAAGGTCATCAGGATCTGTTCTCTTTCCTAGACCACTCTGTGTTTGACGCGTGAAAGTTTCTTGCTCACTATCTGGAGATTGGATACTATGTTGGAGGAGCTCTGCAATGTTGGATTACTCCTTCCTAACACTTCACTCATCCCTCTGCCAAAGTATTATTCTAGGGGTTTTTGTCTGTCAACTCCTTCTACTCCCTTTTTCTTTCTTCGGTGTAATTGGAAGAGCCAAAAAACATTCACAGCCTGGTGTCCTGATGGGTAAGAGAGGCAGAAAGTGATTTGGGGAGTGGGGTGTGAAAGGAAGACAAAGGGGAAAAGCTGGCTAATTTGCATCCTTTCTGAGTGCCCTGGGTCTATAGCCAAGGGACAGCAGGGGGGCTTCTGGCAAGGCGGTAGCAACGTAATGAGGTGTGTCATATCCCAGCAGGAGCCAGCCTCGCTCCCCCTCAGACCCCCTAATTAGAACTGTTTCAATTTTTAAGCCCCCCTGAGGAGAGCTGGGGGGAGCGGGGTTCCTGCAGCAGGGGGACCGCCCGACGCCCGTCGAGGGGGCTGCTCTAATTGGAGTTGCGGCGAGGAGCTGCGGAGCGCTCCGTGGGGCCGGGCACAGCGATGCCAGAGTGCCACGGGGCTGCCAAAATGCTTTGTGCCAGGAGGAGCTGTCACTATCGCAGCTTTTAGGGGATTTCTTTTTTTTCCCCCTCCCGTAATTTGTATTAACACATTGGCAGAGGCAGCAGGGGTGTGATACAAGGGCAAGGGAGGACTGCACATTCTAATGTGGCCTCCTGTTGGGAGCTTGGATCCTGAGACTGAAGCCTGGGACATCTACTCCTGCTTGGGAGGCAGGTCTGGTAGCCCAGGGAAATTTGGGTTATTAGTGCTGGGATCATGATCCAGGACAAGTGCTGGGTCCCCCATCCCCACGTTCTGTGGCTTTCCATTCTTTTCCTACAAGCTGGCAGTGTCCTCTGGGTCTGGTGGCTGGCAGCTGAGGTCCTTGTCGTGTCACGCAGTAGCATGTCTGACTCAAGCACCTTCCATGTGTCTTGAGCTACCATTGCAGTAGGTGCCTGCAGATGTAAGAGCTTATGGGAGCTGCTGGCTTACTCAGATCAGTGTGACTCGTAAGCCTCCTCTGGTCCATGGACCAAATCCTGATCCTGCAGAGGTCAATGAAAATCTTTACGCTGGCCTTTTCAGGACCGTTATTCATAGTCCTCCTAATTCAGATGCATTAAAGCTTCCATGAAGCTGCTTGTGGGTTCTCTCTAAAACACCGTCTGGCAGGAACAAGAGGAGCCTGATAGTAGCCCAGGCTTATTTTCTGAATGACTGCAGTGGCATTAAAACCTAATGCCATTAAAACATACTTGCAGTGACGTGTTCCATTAAAACTTAAGAGGACACCCTGAGCTGAATGCTCCTTAGTCTGCCTGCCGCTCTTGCAGACCTCATGGACTGGGCATCAAGGAATCTCGTTCTTCACCTCAGAGAGCACCAGGCTCAACCCCCTCAGCTCCTAAGATGGAAACACAGGGTATTTGTATACCAGGTACTCCTGTGTATGAAGCCCCTTTGTAATTCTGTGCAAGTTAGATGCTGAAAAGCAGTAGGCTCTCTGGGGCCGTCTCAGTCCAAGTGCAGCTTCCCAGCACCTCTGCCTTGATGCCTGGCCTGTTTCTTGAGGACAGGACTAAAGGTCAACTTTACTTCTTGTCTTCGCTTGACTTGCCAGGAGGCAAGCTGGCAAAGATAACCATGAGCAGGCTCTGATGAACAGGCAGGTGAAATCCAGTGTGAAGTGATGGACATGAGTGAGTAAACCTGATTTGGTGGTGTGTGTGATGGTCCCCAAACTAGCTTTTACCATGCAGAAGCAGAACCTTGGAGCTGAGCTAAGCTGCTTCTGTGAAACCATTAGCTCGGGGCTTGGCAGACGTCAAAAAGCAAATTGAGTGCAAGGAACTGTTGGGCTGGGAACAGGGAATGGAGGTGACATCTTGCCCCATGTAGGTCCCTAATGTGCCTGGCTCTCAAACATGGCACATCGGGGCTGGCCAGTGTGGCAAAAGTTGTCTGTCTGTGTAGCTAGTGGCTCTGTAGATGCTTTGACCTGAAAAGCTCCTTAAATTAGGTCTAAATGTGGTAAGAACTGTGGAGAAGATTAGGGAAGAGGCTCATGTGGTCTTTTCTGGTGCAAGTATTAAGGCTCACCCGGAGGAGCCATCAGTTAGCACATTTGGAGCAAACCAGGGGAAGGACTTCTTCAGTGTAACTCACAAGCCATTCTACTCCCTGCCACTGGCCACTGCCTGTTAAATTAAAAGCTGGCATGGCTTTGAAAAGCAGTTAGACAAGTTCATGGAAGAAAGTTCCACTGAGGGCTGTTAAATACAAGGAGAAAACCTCTGGCTTGTGCAGCTCTGGAGCGGCACATGCCAGCAGGCTGGGAGAACACACCTCAAAAGTGTGGCTTGTTGCACTCCTAGGTTCTTCTGAAGACATCCAGATGTCATCCTGCCTAGCTGATGGGTTGCCGTCTCCTTTCTTCTCTTTCCAGGTTCAGCACAATGAGTTGGCATTCTGGGCATTAGCAGCGTGAGGAGAGAGAATAGGACGGGTGCTGCCCTGCTCACCCCTCACCCCTCGCTCATTCCCCTTGGGGAGACGGGTGCTGGCGTCCCCGCCCTGCCCTTCCACCCCTTGCTCCCCACTCACCGCAGAGGGGACTGGCCCGTTATGGCTGGGGACAGGCTCCCACGCAAGGTGATGGACCCCAAGAAGCTGGCCAGCCTCCTGAGGAACGGGGCGGAGGGCACCCTGGTCATCGACAGCCGCTCCTTCGTGGAGTACAACTCCTGGCACGTCCTCAGCTCTGTCAACATCTGCTGCTCCAAGCTTGTCAAGAGAAGGCTCCAGCAGGACAAGGTCTCCATCACGGAGCTCATCCAGCCTGCCTCCAAGATGAAGGTAAGGGATCTGACCTCCACCTTTCCTGGTGGCTGTTCACACTCTCTTGTCTTGTGGGATGCAGACTGGCTAAAGGGATAGGAATACACGGATCCTTCCCCTCCGTCCCTTGACTTCGGTATCTGCCAGCATCTCTTTGATACCCTGTGGAGAGCTAAAGTGTGAGCTCATTTGGCCTCAGGGCTGTCCTCCGGGACATGTTCATTGCCCCCACCCCACTGACGTGGCTCCCTGCTTCAGGAGCCCTCCCCAAGCAAGTCTAACAGGTATATCAGCCTTAGGATACTTGTCTTACCACAGCAAACACCCCCCACTCCCCCCAAGCCTTCCTGGAGCTGTAAACTTAATCCCCTGCTAAAAATTCTTCCCCTCCCCTCTGTCATCTCTAACTCCATTCAGGGACATGTAATCCTCCTCCCCTGTGACGCCAGAAGCTCTTATCCGGTGTCATGGCATATTATCTCTCCCAGGCTTCTCTCTATCGCTCCTGGTTAAATAACAGAGGTGGCTCTGAGCCACGGAGCTGGGCTGGAGCCCCGGCCGGAGCAGTGCCGGGTGTCCCTGCAGAGCCCTGGGCTGGGTCGTGCCCTCGGCGGAGGTGCTGCCCGAGGGCTGCGCCGGTGGATCCCGCAGTGGCCGCGGGACGAGCCCGACGAAGGTTCACCGTCCGGAGGGTGGCTTGCCGTCACAGCCCATCCTCCTGCCAGTTCGCTCCCACCGTTCCCCCGCTCCCGCCTTGTAATTTTATGGCAAAGCGAGGGTAATTCAGGCGATTAATCAAATGCTGGGCCCAGCTGGAGCCATCTGCGTCGTGTTCCACCCCCCCCCCCCTCCCGCCACCCGGAGAAGTCACCGCTGTCCGCATTGGCTGCCGGTGACATCACCCCGCGGGATCAAGGGGACTGGCAGTGCGGGGGGGCCGGCTAGCGCCAATCTGCTTCGGTGGTGCTCTGGGCTGGGCGATTTGGAGGGGATTGCAGAGACTGATTCCTGAACGGCTTTAGCTGCTCTTAAATCCCCTGGAGAATAAAGCAGAATAATCAGTTTTTCGCAGGCTCCGAGGAGAGCGGAGCGGCCGCCCTCCTCCCGGCGAGGGTCACCTCTGCAGTGGCCGCTGTCACGTGGAGCGGCAGCAGCAGCAGAACAAGCGATGCGCCATGGGGAGGAAGAGGAGGAGGATGACAGGGAAGGGGAAAGCACGGAAGAGTTAACATCAGCTGATGGCATCCGCCTGCAAACCTGCAGCTCACCAGCTGCAGTGGAGCAGCGAGCTCCCAAAGGGGCCGGCTGGTCCTTCCTGGCATTCCCTGCTCTGTCCCCATAGATGGAGCTTAGAAGGATCGTTTTCTCCCGGCTCCTGGATCATTGCATAATAGTCCACGTACTGGCTGGGGATGCAGTTGTTACCAGGGATGCTAGGGGAAGAGGAAGAGAGGCGTTGCCATTGTCTTTAATTCCTTTTTGCTTTTCGATACGGCTGAAATCCCTCCTGGCACATCCATGGGAGGAGGCTGCCTGCCCCCGCTGCTGCCGATCTGCACGGCGCCTGCCATGCCCACCGCTTGCTGGCTCTCCCTACACATGTAGCCCAGGAATTAATTAAGCTTCAGGACACCCTTGAGAGGTTAAGCCGCTTGTCCTGGGAAACTGAAGAGGGGGACTGGGAGGGGATCATTGCTGTATTCTCATCTGGCATAAAGCGGGGGTGGTGGCTTGGGGTGTCCAAGCCTTTCTGTGCATGCACTTGTGTGTTTCCATTTTGGGGTGACGAACTCTCTTCTCGCCCTTTCTCCTTCTCCTTCTCCCCACCTCCCATTTCCGTCAGACTGTATTTTGGGACCCCCAGAAATCAATGTGACCTGCCGCCTCGAGGTGCACAGATCCTCAGAAGGGGACGCTGAAAGCTGATTCAGACCTTTGATACCCTGTGTCATTTCCCCGCCTCCTCTGCCTCCGCTGGTCGGCGCCCCCAGCCCTGCTGTGCCCCCGGCTCCCCGCACCGGGGCTGGGGGGCGGGGGGCACGGCTGGCGTGGGGAGCAGATGGCAGGAAGGGTGACATCAGTAGCGCGATTGTCCGGCCCCATTATTCCTCCTGACGGGCCTCCCGCCCTCCTCCTGTTTCCTGCTCCCGGCCGGCCGGGGCTGCCGAGACAAAGGCGGATGGCAGCGACGCGGGGCTGTCCGGGCAGCCAGTGGCAGTCCCGAGTCCTCTCCTCGTCCCGCCGCTCCTCGCCTCCAGCAAAGAGAGCTGAACCTGCTCATCCCATCCCAGCGATTCTGAGGGTGGCGTTCGCCTTTTTGGGAAGGGGTTGGTACAGGGCAGAGCATGTGGGCAAACCCCACCTGGCCGCCAACTCCGCTTCTCCTGCCTCCGCGCTGGCAGGGGGGGATGGGTGGATTTATCTAATTTGCTTTTTTCCCAGTGCTTACTCTCTTTTCCATGTTGCTGCAAAGGAAGGGTACCATTAGCAGTACTTCTGTGGGCTGCAGTTTGGAGTGATGCTGTGGGATAACAGCTGTTCCTGGCTTTTTTTGGAGCAAAAAGAGGAAAGGACCATTTGGGAGGAAAGAAGAAATGGAGACATTTAAAACCCCTTTTTTCCAATGAATTATGCCTATGATCCTACAGCTGTGGCAGCTGCCATAGCCGCTGCTCCCCAAGCCCCGGTGTGGACCATCTTCCCATGGTGCCCAATCTGGGAGAAGCTACGACAGCAATTCCTCTCGCAGTCATTTCCCTCCACAAAACAATGGTACCAGCATAACTGCTTCTGGTTGGTTTTGAACCCTTCTCCCAGTGCTGACAATAATAAACTCTCACAATAATAAATTCCGACAACAACTGGAATAATTCAGCTCCTCAGTGCAGTTTGGAGAGCAGAGGTTGTGGGAAATTTCTGCTTGTGTTTTTCACTAGCGTTTCTTTAGCGAAATGTTGAAATTTTTACTTCTTCAGGATCCCCCTGGAAAGTCCACCTGTCAGCCGCTTCTCGCTTCCTGAAATGGAGCAATCTCCAGAGCAGCTATAGCCATGCTTTGAGGCAGGACAGGGGTCTGTTCAGGTGATGGGAATATTTATTTATTTGCATTAGAAGCTTGGCTCTGCAAGCAGCTGTTTTGCTTGAGGGAAAGCCGGGTCTTACTTTTGAGCCCTGTGCCTGGCTGCTCTTTATGTTGATGGAAGCCCTGTTATTTCAGTGGGGTGATTCACTGTGTTTTGAAACAATACGTGACTGAGATATCAGTAGTAATTGGGACAATAATAATAGCTCGCTCTTATCTTAGCCTGGATCACCTGTAGAGCATCATTATCCCTGCTTGGCAGCTGGGGAGAGACGGAGCTGGGACCCAGGCTGTGCTGAACCACGCTGTGCTGGGGACTGATGTCCATATGGGAGTTATCTCCAGCCAGAGCTGGGGATGGCGATGGGGGGGCCAGGGCTTGGCACAAAGGCAATGAGTTGATGGTCTCACCTGGGGTTTGGTTGGAGCTGTTGGCCAGGTGGTCTTGGCTCCAGGCTGGTCATAGCCCTCCAGCCAGGATTTTAGCAGGGAGGAGGTTTATTCTTGAGGAGTTGCTCCGGGGCACCTCCAGCACTGGAGCGGGCCAGCAGCTTTTCAAAAGCATGCATGGGTTTGCAAGCCCCACTCAACATCTACCTGGAGCCGAAAGACTTGCTGCACCTTGGCCCTGCTGTCCCTTGCTAGATGGATGTGGGGACCCTGTGTGGAGGGTGATGCCTGGGGTTACTTCAGCAGTCTTGGGGTGGCAGCAACTCCTGTGGAAGTGCTGCTTCTCAGAAGGATAACTCTGTTGTCAGCTGTGTCTCTGTTCTATGCCAACACCTGGCAGAAGCAGGAATCTGGTATGGAGCATCTCTTCAGCTTTACCCTCCTCCTCTGCCCCAGTTAGCTTTTAGCCTTCTTATGTTTAAGGCCAGAGATGGGGCATTTCATGAGGGCATGAGACGAATGGGAGACCCATGTGCTTGATTAAACATTTCTGTCTTATTTCCCTTTGTGGTGAGGAGCCAGGATGCCAGTGCAGGCTCCTTGTATGCTCCATGAGGGCTCCTCAGGACCTTCCTGCAGGTCCCAGCAAGCCAGGTATTTATTTTCTGCAGCCAGGCCGTGTGAGGCCAGCAGTTGTTTGGCATTTACACTGAGTGAAACCTTATAACTTTAATAAGACGTAAACCGTGTTGCACATCTCTGCCGTCTCTCAGCAAGCCTGCAGTAATGGCCCAAACAAAGCCTTCCCGCGTGGAGCGAACACTAAATCCTATTGTGGGATAATGCTGCTCAGCCAGAGCTGGTTTCTCTCCTGAAGCCTCCTCAGCCTGGACTGTGCAGCTGGGATGAGCCCCTGCCTCACTGTGCTTTTGGGGGAAGATGTTTTTGCTGGCAGGGGGCTTCAGGGTGAGAACTGGGTCTTTGGGATGTGCCAGGGAGCCTTGAAGGGCTAGACAGCTTCTGAGGACTTGTAGGTTCCCTGTTCTGATCTGGCTTGTCAGCCACTGTGTTTCCCTCTAGCTGTGCTTGGATGACTTCCCACAAAAGTCCTGCGTCAGGACTGGCTGAGGAAAAGATGCTGGGGTAGATCCTCATCTGGCTTATTTCAGGTGGCTTCAGTCATTTTTCAGTGTCTTATTTTAGAATTCCCATGTCCTTTTCTCTTCCCTTTTATCCTGCCCTTTCATGCCTCCTGTCATCCTGCTGAGCTGTGGGGCCAGTTTTGCCTTCCAGTCCCCGGTGCCAGGCTGGGGACAGGTGTGTCCTCTGAGCCCCCCTTCCTCGTGCACAGCTGCTCGTGGTGCCCCGACGGGGATTTCTGTTGGTGCGGGGCTGTCCTTCCGCTGCGGCGCAGAGATGTGATGAGCTCAGCTAAATCTGTGCTCTCTGCAGTTTTATTTGGATGGCGCTCACGTTGCTGAGCAGGGAAGCACCTGCAGCTGGGTGTGAAAGCAGCATTAATAATGACGACAACCCTGAGCAGATCTGCTCTGGTGGTGACACAGGGTTTGGCAGTGAGATCGCAGAACAAGGCGGGTGTCCGGGAGCCGTACCTTGTCCAGGTGGTCTCCTAAAGACGTTTTGGAGAGGGCTTGGCATGGGGTGGGCAGTGGGCAGCTCCAGCACTAGCTGAGAAGAGAGCAGCTTACACACACTCCCTCCTTCCCTGCTTGCTGCTGCTTCCTCCTCTTCCCATGATGTGATGGATGCACTTACCCTGCTGGCTGGAAGGGCAGGTGTGTGCCATACACCCAGCTCTTCAGCAGGTGAACTGAGCTATGCCTCTGTGGGGATTTTTATCTACTTTAGGTGCATGGATCTTCAGGTAGGTGTGGGAGCGTCCAGCTGTTCCTTGAGTACTCTCATTGCAATCCAGTCATCACTGGGTGTGGGGGGACTCCTGCCTGCAGACATTGGCCTGTATGAAGATTATCCCACCATGTCACCTGCCCCAGTTTACCCCTGCAGTGCTGGGCAGCTAGGTGCAGTTTGTGGTATGTAAAATGACGTGGGAGCAGCCCAGGAGCTCCTTCCCCTCTTTCCAGTGTATCCCTGCAGTGTGCAGGCCCCAGTATACATTACAAAAGGAAGAAAGAACATCATCCTGAACATCCGCTAAGCAAAATAAGAGATTTTCCCTCTCCTTCAGCCCTTATGGGTGATCTGCAAGTTTGGGGTGAGGCATAATGCCTACAGAGGTGTTACTGTGCTGTGCTTGGTGTCCCCAGGCTGAGCCCTGAAGAGCTGCTGATCCAGCTGATCCCCACTGACTCCAGCCACAGCACCAGGGCTATGCTGGGAGCACCCCTGCCTGCAGGACCACTCCGAAATCCCTGTGTTCTTGTCCCTGTGACACCAGCCAGGCTGAGGAAAAGTATCTGAGGGCAAAAGTTGGCTGGGGTGGAAGTGGTGGAAGAATTTGTGGTGATTTCTGGATGCAGTTAACCAACAGCAAGCTGAGGGTGGGCCATGGGGAGGAGTGAACCTCTTTTGGGTAGGATGCTCAAAAGCACTTGTAGCTGGTGAGAGTGCGCCAGTGGGCATCTCTACAGACACACTCGCAGCTATGGAGCAGTGTCCCAGCCTGGCTGGACACTCCATTTGTTGGTCAAAACCAGCCTGTGGAAATGGTGTGGAGCTGGAATTTCCTGCTTGTGTGACCACTAAATTCAGCTTTGCTTCCCATGGTGGTGTGGACAGCAGCATCCTCAGTGCTCGGGCTATTTCTCTGATGCCCGGTTTTTGCCGCTCCCTGCAGGTGGAGGCGGAGGACCACCAGGACGTGGTGGTCTACGACCAGAGCACGCGGGACGTGACCGGCTTGGCTGCTGACAGCTTCCTCTCCATCCTCCTGGGCAAGCTGGACAGCTGTTTCCACAGCGTCTCCATCCTCACAGGTAGGAGCCCTGGGTTACCACTTCATCTCATGCTCCAGGCTAAGGGGCACTCGTGCCCTTAGCCTGGAGTGACGGAGCTGTGGCCGTCCATGTCCATGTCCACCCGCTTCCCCGGCCACCAGTGGCTGTGGTGGAGGAAGGCAGCCCTGCATGCAGGCTGAGGAGGCTCAGCCCACGCTGGCATCACTGGGTCCTCACCGTGCCTTCGTTCCTTGCACTGTCTGTCTCCCTGCCGCTGCACCCACCAGCCGGGGTGAATGAAAGGGGAGGGTACAGAGGAGTTGTGGTGGCATGGATCCAGCCGTCCAAAAGCTGCCCTTTGTTCTCCCATCGCCGTGTTGCTTCATCCCTGGTGAATGTGCCAAGAACCAGACCTGGTTCAGGCATTCTGCTCCCTCTTGCTGCTGTTAAAGGGAGGGCAGGAGAAGAAATCCATGGATGTACTGGAAAGGAGAAGGATGGCAGGAGCAGAGGGTCATCACTGAGTGAGTCAGGGTCTGCTGGAGATGACGTTCTCCGGGCACAAATGCGCAGGCAGGAGGAGGCACGTGCTGCCCTAATTACAGTCCTGCTGCAGTGAGGCAGGTGACTGATGAACGAAAAGCTCCGACCCAGCAGAGAGGAGAAGAGAGAGGCAGGAAACTGCCTGAGGGAGGGCTGAAGATGCCTTTGATTCCCCTTGGCTGGGACAGCTGGGCATTTGGCCTGATGGCTGCCTCCCTCTAAGCTTTCTCCCCATGGATGGGTGGGCAGGCACTGCCCCATGCAGCCCCTCAGTCCCACTGAGCTCAGCCATGCTCCTAAGCAGTGCCAAAGACACAGAGATGGGAATCTCCTCTGTCCCTCAAGCCTCTCCTCATCCTGTGGCTCTTGGATGCTCCTTTGGGGCTGAGGTGGAGGGTACCGACCCCTGTGCCCTGGGTCACCACAGGGATGGAGGGAACTGCCACACCCGCAGAGTGACAGACCCTGGGAAAGGGTAAATGTGGGAGGGAAGGTAGCACAGGCAAGTGGCATTCAGGGAGCCCTGCCCATGCAAGGCAGGGGTAAGTACTGTTGAATTCAAGCAGCTGCATTGTAGTGGGGAGAACAGAGCAGAGAAACAGTGGGATTTGGGATTAACCCACACCCCCTGCCCCCCGCCCAGCCTCAGGTTCTAGCAAGAAAAACAAGCAGGGACTACATGAAATCACATTAAAGCTAATTATTGTGGCCTGGACTGCAGGAGCTGTGCTGAGGCCAGTGCTGGAGGATGCCTCCCTGAGCTGGCTCTGGCAGCCCCTGGCCTGCCTCAGTAGCTGTGCCTGCAGTTCCAAGGTCACTGTGGCATAAACTAGGGCACAGCTTGGCATATGGTGCAGGAGAAGTAAAATGTGGAATTCAGCTGCATCTGGGAAGGAACCTTCTTAGTCATGGGGATGGGTCAGGAAATAGCCTTGATGGTGTGACCCTGGCACCCCTAACCCACTGCCACTTTCCCAGGGCTGGGTGAAGAGCAGTGCTGTGCACTGGCTGCAAATCCCTGCCCGCTTCCACCGAGTCCTCCTGGAGATGACCAGGGCTGCGTGAGGTGCCCCTGAAAACCCTGGAGCCTTTTCCTGCCTTGAGACAAGTGGAGGCCTGGGGGAGCCTCATAGTGCCAGTGCCCCCCAGCTGCATGCACAGCACACACCAGCACCGTGCCACCCCCTCAGCCATCAGCACACCACCACCAAACCCCTGCCAGCAAAGCTCAAGCCTCCCAAACCAAAAGTACAGCAGGGCCTCAGCCTGATGTGGAACATGGGCCACCAGCAGGTGGAAAAAACTGGAGATGAAATGTAGAACACTGGGTCATGGTGGCGGTGTTTCACATGGAAATCATGACTGGAATGGCTGCGCAGAGCATCCAGGGAAGGCTGGGCACGCTTGCAGCAATGGGTGTGGGCAGCAATGGGCTGGTGTAGCAACAACTCTGGAGTGCTTGGGAGGTCTGGGGCAGGATATGTGAGTGAGCCTGATTCTGAACCCTTGTCCTTATGGGGTGTAACCCCTCAGTCTGTCCACTCCAGCCTCAAGCACCTTGTCCTGCCCCAATCCATCTGGTGCCTCAGAAGAGGTGCCTCAGTCCTCCTTGGAGGTGCCTTGTGACCCCAGTGGGCTGGCAAGGGCTGCTGAAATCTCAGCCTGTCCCTCAGTGGATGCCGTTACCCCAGGGAAGCTGTCTGATGGTCCCCAGTTGAGTGTGAGAGCCCTACACAGCCCCTCTGTGCTGCCCAGCTCTCTCAGCCCCAGCAGATGCTGGGGTCTGTGCCTCCGTGTCCCCGTCTCATGCAAACACCAGGCTTGGCTGTTCTTGCTCATCCCCAGACCAGCGACCTTCTGACCCCTGAGGCAGCTGATGGAGGCCGATGGGTGAGGACAGGGGAGCTGGGGGTGGCAGGACTGGTGCCAGGGACTTCTTAAGGGTTAACAGCCCAGAAGCAGCGATTCCAGTGGCTGGCAGGGGAGAATCTGAGTCAATTATTCCCAGTCTTGGAAATCATCAGCTTCTTTTTTTTTTTTTTTTTTTTTAATTGTGTAAGTATAAATAGTGCTGCTTGCTGCCCTCCATCCGTGGGAGCAAAAAGACTGTTGATTTATATGGTTTTCCTGACATCACATGAAGTGGTGGAAAACTGAATGGAGCCAACATTTTTCCTGCATTACGTAATGCCCCCTCCCTCCCAGCCCAGCTCTGCTATTCCTGCAGGAGCCTGACTGTTCTTTAACCTTTGTTTACTTCAGCACAAACCTATGCTTTTTTTTTTTTTTTTTTTTCTTTTTTTTTTTTTCTTTTTTCCTCACTTATTCTTCCCCCTTGCAATCACCCACTTGGTTTTTATTGAGAGGCATTATCTGCTTATGAAGCAGCAGCAGTCTGGCTCTGTTGCTCCCTGACAGCTCCCATGTGCCAGCTCTGGTTTTGGAGCCTGTCCAGAGCTGTGTGTGGTGCTGAGCTTGTGGGTGCTGAACTTCACCAGCTCCTCTCCATTTGTCCACCTGCAGCGGGCAGTGTGGAGATTTTCTTTTACTCCTATTCAGTGGCTAAAGGTGACGGCCGAGGGCTTAGGACGCTGGTTCAGATGATGCTCAGCCACCCATCCTGTCCCTGCTTCGGGTCCTTAGGCTGAGCACCGGGCCCCTCTCTCCCACGCCTGAAGCTGTGTGCCAGCCGGAGACAAAAAGCAGGATGGCAGCGTGGCCAGCAGTGGTGGCCAGGCTGCGGGGCTTGGCACCCCCGTCGCACCACAGAGGTCTTTTCGCTGCAGTTCCAGGTGCTGGGGGAGCTTCACCGCTGCCCTGCCGTGCTCCGACCTGAAACAGGCCCCTCAATTGCGTTCTGAACTCGAGTCATGAGCTTTTCATCTGGCTCGGGAGCGCGTGTGAGATCATCTTCAGCGCCCCCCTCCCCCCGCTTTTGTACCAATTCTTCAAGGAATGTTTAAATTTTCCAGTCCTGTTCTTTCTAAATTTGGAGCGTCTGTTTACTCCCAGGATTCGGAAAGAATGTAACAATATCATCAGCGACAAATCCCTCCCAGCCCTTCACTCGCCATCCTCCTCAGTGAGCGCTGGCCGTGACCCAGCTCCTCTCCGGCCCGGCGGTGCCATGGCCATCCGGCACGGCTGCAGAGAGGGGGAATTGCATGGCTGCAGCGATCTGGGCGGGGGCTGAGATTTTGGGGATTTTGGAGGAATCTACCAAAGACAGGTGACTTTGCCGCAGGCAAAAAGAAGTAGCAAAAAAAGGAAAGGGGATTTCCATTGCAGGAGCTGACTTGGGCTGCCTTTTAGTATTAAAAAACAAAACAAAACCCCCCACACTTTTTTTTTTTTTTTTTTTTTTTTTTTTTTTTTTTTTTTTTTTTTTTTTTCCCTGTGTAGGGACAGTCCTAAAAAGATTTTAAACGTCAGGGTGACTGAACATGACTTTCCTCATCCTTGGCTGAAAATTCTGTAATGCTTTCTCATGTCATGTTGGTGAGAAGCCACATGCCAGCCACACATCTCCCTTGCTGCCTGCTCCTCTTGAAACATATTGGGCTGGAGCTGTTCTGGAGGAAAAGAGACGATGAATGAAAAAAGCCAAGCTAGGCAGGTGTGAAAGCAGGGCAGAGGCAGGGCAGGGCAGAGCAGAGGGGGCTTGCCTTCAGTCCAGGTCTCAGAGGCTGGAGTGATAACATGTGCTTCCAAAGCTTGTCATGGCATATGCTGAAGACAGAAGCTTAGTTGGATCCAGAACCAGGGTTGAGGTGTCTTTTCAAACTCAATGTAAGGAAAAAACATAAACTAAAACCTAAGAAAGAAAATACCTCAAATACCCACACTTTGGTCACAGAATCACAGAATATTTTGAATTGGGAGGGACCCACAAGGATCATCAAGTCCAACACTAAAGTGAATGACCCATACAGGAATCAAACCCTCAAAGCCACATCCTTGGGTGTCATTAGCACAGTGCTCTAACCATGTGAGCGAATCTCAGGGTTCATCAGTCACAAGCTGTCTGATGGGAGTGGGGAGGGAGAACCTGAGTGCAGCTGGCGATTTGATGGTCACGTTTCTCATCACCCACTCTGCACAGCATCATGATTTCACCTGTTGAGTTTGGGCTGTGAGATACAGCATGTGCAGAATGCACCAGCTGGTGGGTTTTGTCCCCTGACTCCAGCAGAGCCTCTGCTCAGTACATGGGCCTGAAGGCGCCCTTGTAGGTCGAGCATTAGGGCAGTTTCAGGTACCCTCAGGCTGTAATGTCTAAGAGCACTTGAGGACTTATTGGCATGAATCCATCAGGTGCACCTGCAAGATTTTCCTTTAAGTCTGATTACTGTTTCTGAAGCTCCTGCAAGTACCTCTGTCCACCTGTGGCCATCTCCATCCCATTGCATAATGTGATGAACCCAAAGAAGCAGACGCTTGGCTGGCAGGAGTGTGGGTTATGAATAAGGAGGGTATGGGACTGGGATGAGACAGGAAAAAGAGCTCCCATAGGGCTCTCAATTTCTTGCTTTTCCCAGGTTTGGGAGTTCTGAAGAACCAGCTTTGTAAATAATGTGGATGGGGATTCGGGTTGTCCTTCATCTAAAATTGCCTACATGATGGTCAGGAAAGGAAGAAGGGTAAGAAGGGCTGTACAGGAGCTTACATCCAGCTTTTCTTCAGGCTGTAGGCGAGATGCATGGGGATTACCTGTGGTGATGTTTTTCTTTTGACTGTACAGAGGACTGGAGGTAGTATAATGACACCGGCCTAGAGGGAAAGGTATTTTTTAAAAGATAAAATGGGAATACCAGGTTTGTGATTTTTACAATCCCGGAGGTTTAGGTAACTCTCTGAACCTCCCTTCCTCTCATGCAAAACATCCCTGGAGGAGTTACTTCCCTTCCTGCAGCAAAGCCATCTGGGACCACTTCAGGACTGTGTTTTCTTGCCCTCTGTCTCCTCTTCAGTGGGTGCTGGCATGCAGCTTCAGACACCCAGCCTGGTGGGTGCCCTAGGGAGTGCTCCCAGGGCAAGGCACAGAGGTGGAGTAAGGTGCCCCCTTCTCACCCCGAACCACAACCAGGAGATGCCGGGGAGGCTTTCGGCCCCGGCGGGACCAGTAACTGCATCCCTGGGAGGGGTTAGGCCAGGTCATGTATGTGCAAGGCTGATTGTATTCCAGACCCATGCTCTAAACCTCCCTGTTTAGCAACGCTGTCGTCAGACAACTTGTTTTCCCGATTCTATAATTACCCTCAGGAGCTTCCCCTCCCCCTCTGGCCGTGTTTTTAACTATTGGACCCAGAAAAAGCAAGCAAAAGGGTCAAAGGCAGAGTGGGACAGAGGAGAAGGGGCTTAGGGAAGAGCAGCCCTCTGGTTGCTATGCCTTAGAAAACTGCTGTGTAATTTCATTTCTCATTTCTGGAAGGTCACCGGGAGGAAGGCAACTTCCCTAGTAAGAGATCCTGATGGGCAGGAGCCACTGCCCAGTTACAGTTTCCTTCCTTTTGAGAAATCTGCCGCCCCTCATCTGCCTCCCCCTTTTCCCTGGTCCTGTGCTGCATGCCTGCAAAAGGTCATCACTGGCAATTATTACCAGGTCGCAGTGCTGGGTGGAGAGAGGAACCGCTGGCCCTGCCCAGCTGGGCTTGTGCCAGGCTATAGGCACTGTCCTGACTGGGTATGTAGGTGCTGGACAGGGACTCATCCTGCTCCTTGCTCTTGCAGGAGGATTACATGAGTCGTTCCAACCCATAGCAGCAGATGTTTTTCCAGTGAGCGCTGTGGTAATGAGAGTGAAGTGAGGCTGACAAGGCTGGGCATCTCTCCCTGGGTGATGCACCTCTCGTCTGCTAAACGAGCTGGAGGCAGGATGGGTGACATCCTGGCCAGGAGGAGCTCCTGGGAAAAAGGGACAAGGGGCAGCAGCTGATACATGGAATGTATTTCTGCACTGTGGATCTTGCCTTTTATCTCTCTGTTTGCCAGCTGCCCCCTGACCCAGGTGCCAACCCCTATACTGGTTTTGGCAAAAGGGTGAACAAAATGGGGAGAGAGCAGAGAGGAGGATGCTGCCTGGGAAATGGTGGCTGCAGTGGCATCTCCATGTGGCTGGACTTCACACTGGTGGAGGAAGGGGACTGCTGGCTATCTGCTCGCTTGTCTTTTGCTGAGGATCAGAGAGGTGTGGGACACTATAAGCCTCCAGCATTGAGGTCTACTTGGTGGTGTCATGCCCAGCTTCCCACCTGATGCTCCCAGGAGCCCTGAATTGAAATCTCAATCCAAACACATCCTGAAGGACCCTGGCATGACCAAAATAACTTGTGTCCAGGGCTCTGGGAAGCCTGAGGGAGATGGACAACCAGAGGGGAGTGAAGAAAGGCAAATTTTGTTTGTGCACCTTTGGGTCAGGAGCAGGTTGAGTATTGCATCCCCTAATTCACCACATGCTTCTTGCAGCATCTTCCTTGCCTGCTGCCCCTGCATGACCCAGTGACCCCAGTAGAGTGACTAGGTCCCCCCCAAGTAGACCCCCAGCCACAGCCACTGCAGCGGGTCACAGCACGGGTAGAGCACTGCTGCTGCAGTGGCAGTAGGACACAGAGGGATCTCCATCCCTGGCAGGTGTTAGCACTGGCCACAGCATCATGTGCCCTCCCTTGTAGTGACAGTGGTGACAAATGCGGGGGACCACAGATCCCCCTGGGGACCTGCTGTGGTAGTCACTTCTCAAGCATGGCTTGTGGGGGAAGGCTGCTTCTCTCTTCCAGCCTAGTTGGAGCACGCTTTGAATTTTATCCAACCTCTGACCCACATCTGATAATAATCAAACCATATTTGTTACAACAACAAGGCTCGTTAGGAGGCTGGCTCCGCTCGGGGTGGGGGGGAGGAGACAGCACTTAGTTAATGCAAATGACCTCATCTCATGTGATGTCATTCAAAGGAAAAACACTGAAGTCACTCACATATGGCTCAGCCTGGGGTTTTTCAGCCCATAAAGCTTCAGATTTTCAAAGGCACAATACGTCCCCCCCCTTCTCTCCCCCGCTTACTATAATCCTGAATGATTTTCTGGAGGCCTGGGCTCAGACCAATAAACTTGTAAGGAGCTGTGTGGAGATGTATTAAGGAGTCCTGCGGGTGGGAAGCGGGGGACAAGTAATTTTCTCCCCCAGAACAAATGCAGAGAAGAGAATACATCACTCCCCACCTGCTTCAGAAGCTGCCAGAGATGGATAGACCCCCAGTGAGACCAGGAAGGGCCATTCCTATATGTCCCCTCTTGCTGGAGTTTTGCACGAGAAGGTTTTGGCAGAGGGTCCATCTCCCCCAGACTATGGTCCTGCTTTGCTGGGACCAGGCAGATAACTCCATCTGACATGGCCACGCACAGGTGTGAGCTGCCCAGTGCCAGCAGCCCCTTTTCCTGCCAGCTGTTGGGACCCATTCAGCTCCAGCTGTTTGGGAGCACTCCAGGATGAGCATCCCCCTGAGTGGTGCTCTCAGTGGAGATAGTAAGGATCAAGAAGAGCTGGTCATTAGGGACCTGCTGTCTCGACTCCAGCTCTGCCCTGCAGCAGAGAGCCCGGGAGAATTTATTTAATCGTTTGTGGCTCAGTTTCCCTCTTGGGAAACTGAGATCACTACGTTGCCCTTCCTGGAGCTGGGGTTCAGAGTTAAACGTCGCCCAGGGGATGCACGTTGGTCCTGCTAGGAGCCGCTGTGGGGAGGGGGTGCAGCCGTGGGGTTGCTTTCACGGTACGAGGATCAGCAGGGAGCCGGGATGGAGGGTAGTGCTACATCCTCGCTTCGTTGTGGGGGTTTGATCGCACACCGCCCTGGCAGGTGCTAAAATGAGGTGTGGGCATGAGCTTCCTCCCACCACGTTCCCGTCCCCCATATTAACTGCGCGGGGCCGAAGCCGGCGTGGTGCAGCGATCCATCTCCCGCCGCGGCCGCTCGCTGCGGGGGTCTTTGGGCCGGCGAGAAAATCGCTGTTGCGCCTTTAAGCGGGGAGCGAAGCATATGTCAGCCCGGCGTTGTGCTGCGTGTCTGTGTGCTGAGTAAGGAATGCGGCCGCATGCCTGACCCGTTAGCTATGAGCGCGGTACGGACGCGCAGCGAGCGCGGCGGCGGATGGGGCGGCTGCTCCCGGGCTGAGCTCACTCGGGTTGGAGCGGGCGGCGAAGAGGGGGGCGGCCGGGGAAAGGGGGTTACGCCGAGCCCCCCTACCCCGCTCGGCTTTTTTTAAATGGTTTTTATTTTTTCAGCCTGAAGGCTGGAGCCGGGGGGAGGCCGGCGTCGCTCTGCCACAGGGGCGTTTTTTTGGTTTTTTTAGTATTTTGTTTGCCCGCCAGCTGTTTGGCGACGGTGAGAGGTGCCCCCGCGAGCCGCAGCCCAGCTGCCTGGATGCCCGTGGATGTAATGATTGCTCCCTCCAAGGACCAGTTCTGGACAGACATGCGCGAGGGGCAGATGAAGCTGAAAATAAGGGTGCGGAGGATGAAGGAGAGCAGGGACAAGAGAGGTTTGTCAGCCGGCCCGGCGCCTTTCCTTCCGATGGGGACGGAGCGGGAAGAGGGGGCTGCGCCGCCGGAGCCCCGCTTTGCCCGGGGGCCGGAGATCGCCTTTGCCGAGCGGCCGGCGGGGAGCGGAGCGCGGTGCTGGCCATACAAAGAGCACGGGCAGCTGGCGAGCGGGGAGATGGAAGCGAGCGGGGAGCGTGCGGAGGGGAGCGGAGCGGAGCGATGGCCGGTCCCCAGCTAGGGGCGACGTGCGCAGCGCCGGCGGAGGCGGCCGGGCTGGGACAGGAGCTGCGCGGAGAGGGCAGCTCCTTCAGGCAGGTGAGCGGCTGTCTGCAGCGGGCAGAGGCAACTGCAGCGGCCCCGGCGCTAGGCAGCCCTCCCACCCGCTGCGGGATCCGGTGAGACTGTCCGGCCGCGGGGACCGCTCCGGGCTCCCCTGAACCCTTCGCCATCTAGGCTAGCTTGGCGAGTGCGCGGACGGAGCGGAGCAGGGAAGGAGGAAAGCTGCGGGAGCCAGGAGGATCTGCCGCCAGCATCTCAGCACCCTCGGGCGCCGGGTTGCTGGAGCGGGGCGGCGGCACCGGGCGGAGGAGAGTGCGCGGGGCAGGGACGGGCGAGGACGGAGCGGAGAACAAGGGGCCGTCGGCTCAGAGCGCTGCGCTGCTGCCCGCAGCCAGGCAGCTGCCCGCCGGAGCCATTTCGCTTCACCAGCGCTGCCCTGCCTGCCCATCTTGGGTGGTTTCTTTCAAGAAAGGGTTTTGCAGTGTTTCCACACACACCCCCCCCCCCCCCCCCCCCGGTGTCAGAGCAAAGGGCACGCGGAGGAAGGGGATATTAACTGGAGCAGCTTAAAAATATGCCGAGCCTGGGATGACCTAGATTACCAAAGGGTTGAATCAAGCAACTTCCCCTCCATCACCACTTAAAATGGGAGGCTGCTAAAAGTGCTTGACAGGTTTTTGTGGCATGAAGCACATAACCCAGTGATGGTGTCATTAGTAATAAGTCACTCCTGGAAATGACACATTTTTCTTTACTTAGAACGACTAAGGCTGGTCCAAAGCAGGCACAGTCACCAGAGGAAAATCAAGCTCAACAGCTCGAGGAGTGTGTCCGTGGTTGTGTAGGCGGAGGGCTTCCTTTCTGCTGCTTTTCCTTTTTTTAAAGATGTTTTCCATTTTTTGGGAGAATGGGAGCAGAGTCTGGGACCAGCCTGCAAGGCATGGGGGGCTGGCACAGGTTGCGAGGCAGCAGGGCACTGTAGCAGCAGATGGACAGAGGCTGTTCGGGGTGACTGTTGGGGAAACAGGGAGTGCACATGAATCTATAATAGGGCTGATTCATCGGCTTTCTCATCCCCACTGCCTGGGAGAAAAAAAATGAGCCAACAGTGGGGTGATGAAATTTTGTGCCAAATGAGGGGATGGTGAAACCTGGGCAGGGGAGTAGGGGAGTGGAAAAAGAGGCTGGTTGAAAACTGGACTTCTTTCTCCCATGCTCTGAGAGATGGGGGGACATAAATGAGCATCAGCCCGGAGAGGGCAAGCTGGGCAGGCTGCAGAGCACCAGAATTTCACCAGGCTAGTGGGAAGGATGCGCAAGCAAATGGGCTGTGTCCACATCAGGCATTGCTGGGAGGGATGGGCAAAATCAAAGGGGACTACAGTACCCGGGGAAACAGCGAGGATGGAGGCGGGGGGAAATTCAGACACGTCCCAAGCAGCAGGAAATGCTGACAAAGCCCCGGAGCTCCCTGGAGCACAGTGAGTAAGGGTGGCAGTAAGCAGTTTCATCATGCCGCCCAGCTTAGCTGCCGGCACCAACAGGCTCCCGCCCAGCACGAGAGTCAGGGAGATGGCGTTTTGCAAAGAGGGATTTTCCCAGCGGCTCTGGGGGTTGATGTGCAGCTTGCCAGGCCCCTCCATTTTCTGTCCTTCAATTCAACCTGCGGCAGAGATGCTCTGCCGAACACTCGGGCTCACTGTCATAAGACATGATGCAAGTGTGGGCTGGGGTTTTGCAGGTACCCCCCCAGCTCTTGTCATCTCCTGCCGTACCTCAGTTCAGCGAGGTGCTTTCACTGTTGGGGATGGATGGGTCAGAGTGCTGGGAGCAGCGTGTTCCCTGAGGGGCTGGGCTGATGAAGAGGGGGTATCCAGGCACCATCCTGGCCACCAAGACAACGCAGCAGTGCGGGAGCCGTGCCGGCGTGGCGGCTGCTCCAGCAGCAAGCCGAGGCGCGTGCTCGCTTGCATGCCCCGCTGCTCCTCGCCACGTGCCGCCCTGGCAGCAGCTCTCAGCCACCACAGGCATTTTAATGAGAGCCGGGCAGAGCCTGGCCTCTCTCAGCCCCCTCAGCTGCCAGGAGCTTTAGCGGGGCAGAGGGTCTCCGGCACAAGCTCAGGCGCAAAACTCATTGGTGGGGCTGCGGGCTGCCGCAAAACCTCTGGCAGCTGCTTGGAGAGCCGGTCTCTGAACAGCTCCGGCTGCCGCTCTCTAACTCTCGTTATTGCAGCGATCAGGGTGGGCTGTAAAACACATCTTTAATACCCCGTAGGTCTCCTTCTAGCTTCCGGGTTGAGAGCTGGGGGTGAGGAGTGGGGTGTGGCAGCTGCTGGCCCAGGGAAGATTTACAGTTCTGGATCTCTTCCTCCTTGCTGCCACAAACTGATGACGCAGCAGAGTGACATGTCACCTCTTCCCTGTTTCTTGGTGGGGACCTTTGAGCCTGCAATGCACAGGGGAGGCTGCTGAGCAGGACATGTTGTTCGGTGTGTCTCTAGGAAAACGTCTATGAGATTCATGAGTGTTCAATATGCATGTGGCTCTCTTGAAGAGCAGTTTTGGGGCGAGGCAGGTGCCCTGGGCAGCCCTTTCGCAGCTTCTTGCAGTCAGCGGGGCACAGCATCAAGACCAGAGCTATTGGGTTGTTTCAGAGGTCTCTGAAGGAGGTGGTGAGTCCATGGGGCTGGAGATGAATGTGCAGAGTGCAGCCATCAGAGCAAGGTGTGAGAGGCTTTTCAAGCCCCAGCTCCATTTTACACTTCCAGCCTAGAAAAATGGCCTCAGTGCAGGGAGAGATGCAGGGAACAAGGGGGAGCTGGGATATCCATGCTTTGTGTATCCCGCACCTTCCTTTTATCCTCAGCAGTGCTTCTGTTAACAACTCATGCGGCTTAATGGATTATAAATCCCTAAAGCTGAGGCTTACCACCAGAAGGAAAATAATGCCACACTACATCCCTGTCACTAGTCAGGACTTCGTCACCTTCCATGTCACCTCCTCTGCATCATCACTGCTGCCCAGCCTTGGCAGAGAAGGGCACGGTGCAACTTACAGGTGACAGATTTTGCCTGCAATGTTGTCAGTGACCCAGCTATGACCAGGATGTCCCCAGAGACCATCTGAAGGTGACAGCCGCAGCAGTGGAGGGTTCCCCAGCTGTATCAGAGTCCCAGCTGAGCAGTATAACATGTCTGTCTTCACATTGTGTAATCTCCTTCCATGTCTGTGTTTTTCTTCTTTTTGGTTACAGCCATCGTAGGGCCGTAGGCAGACACTGGTGCAGGGACTGGCAGAGGGTCTCCTCACTGTGAAGTTTGCTACTGGAGGGGAGGAGTCACACGGCTCCCAACAGTTCCAGCAGTGCAGGTACCCCAGGAGCCTGTTCAAAGATTCTGCTGGCATCTTCCCCTTGGCCTGATGGACCAGCTCCAGGAGGATTTTTGAGCTGTTTGCATTCCCTCTGCAGCATCTGTTCTCACAATAAATCCAGTTTCATGGGAGGTTATCATAGATGTTCAGCTGGAAAATGGGCAGAGGGGAGGGCCTGGCAAAGATGGTGATGGGGAGAAGTTGTGGTGTTCTTCCCTCTCCTCTGTTTGACAGAAGGGCAGAGCAGGGCTGGGGGCTGGCCCACAGGGTCTGGCATCCACGGGAGGTGGAAGGGTGGTCAGCGCTGCGTAAGTGAAACGTAGGATGGGGAAGATGCAAAGTCTCTGTTATACTCTTCCAGCACTAAGTTGCTGCAACACCCTGTGCCTCAGTGTGATTTTCACTTCCTAGGCCTCCTAGAGCCTGCCTGATGCTGGTGATGCTGGTTCTTGGCTCCTCTTTCCTCCATTTTCAGCAGCAGCAGTGAAAGAATCCCCACTTTTGTTCGGGTTCCCTTCCCTTCCAGTTCCCACTTCTCTTCCTGGGCACTATCTCTGCCTCAGGTAATTGCAGTAGGCAGGCAGACACTGTTTTTTCCAGAGAATGATTTGGAGAGCCCTCCATGCTGGAGCCATGAGCAGCTCACTGGGCCATGCCACACAAGGACCAACTGCTCCCCAACAAGGGTAGGGGAGCATCCAGAAGAAACCAGAGGTCCCCAAACACCCACTCCATAACAGATAATAGTCCTCCCTGAGCTTAATTCCACATATGCCAAGAGAAATGGTGCTTCTGGCACCAGCATTGCAAATAAAAGAAGAAAGGCTAGAACTGGTGCTACCCTAGCTCCTCACCTCATTGGGCTCTGCTTCTCTCTCCCAGCAAAATCTGAGATCCATGGCCTGGGGCATAGAGGGGAGGAAAGCCCAGGTATCAGTTGAAGCCCAGACAGGGACATTCACTGCCTTTGGGATTGTTTGAAGAGCTGCTTCACTTTCTAAAAATGAAAAGCATGCTGGAGTAGCCTCTGCAGGGTGGGGTGAGGCTTCCATGTTGGGATGGTGTCAAGTACCCGGCCCCATCTCTGGGGTTTCCCCCAGGCCCAGGCTGCCCTCAGCAGCTGCAAGTATGGGGGACATGAGGACAGGTGGGCTGGGAGCATGCCTGGACTCTGGACACAGGGTCGAGGCTTTGCTTAGGACAAGTGAGATGAGCTATGGGCACCATTTCAGGTGCCAGCATCCTCCAGTTGTGGCAGCCTGCCTAGGTAGGCAGTGCAGCTGAGGGTGCTGCTGCCACTCTGCAAACATCCCGGCTTGTTTCACAGCCCCTGTGCTCCTGCCTGGACTTCCCTAGGCAGGGCTGGCAGAGGATCTGCTGCCAGTTGAGAGTGGTGAGGGCAGGCAGTGGGGAGAGAGCAGCATGCCCTGACCTGCTTGAACTATGAGCTCACCTTAAAGAGTCATACAAACCCATCCGCTGCCCTGGGCAGCTCCTGATGGATGTGAGTGCAAGAGGCTGGGCACCTATGGACCAGAGCAGGCACTGATCCCTGGGGCTGCATTTGTGTGCACCCTGCTCCCCAAAAACGTGCTATAGTCCTTCAGAAAAGTTCCCATGTTGTTTCACACAAGCCCAGAGTCAGATCTCTGCTCCACTCAAACTCAAGGCTTCTCTGGCGGCAGCTGAAGTAAACACTTCCCCACAGTTTCTGCCCCAACATCCCCGAGGCTTCAGCACGGGGCAAGGCAGGGAGGTGGCATGTGTCCATGCAGAGCTCTGGCTAGTGATGGACAGTCCTTGGCAGTGGGGGCACGGTGTAGGGATGAGCAGTAACCAGAGCTATGCTGCACCTGTGCTGGGGCTCCTGCTTTTGCTCTGATTTAATGTCCCAGTTGAGAGGTGATGTCATTCAGAGGGAGACAGAGAAAAGGAAGTGCTGGAAAAGATAAGGTGCTTTAACTCTACCCCTCCTGTCTTGACAGGGTTTTGAAGCTGGGAGATGTGTTAGCTGCCAGACAGGAAAACATAAAAGAGGGGAGGAAAGAGGTTTGTTGAAGGACACCTTCCTCTTAGGCCAGTGGGAGCTGACACCAGGAGGTGCTGAGATGGAGTGTGATGGAGGACCTTGGATGTTCCCAAGTGGTGTGAGCATGATTTTGTGCACTGCTTTGGCTTCTCCATCACCGTCATCTCACAAACATGTCAGATGACTTGTCTGCAGCACCAGTTGTGCCTCTCTAGAGCATGGGTGCCACACCAGCAGCCAGAAAGGTGCTCCAGGAGCATCGGCAGAAATGTTGTAAAAGTGCTGGAGAAGGTAAATTGAGAATGTGCCAAGGTTGCCCTGCTTCAGAAGGGGAGATGGTCTGGCTCGTTAAAAGGTTGTGTTTGTCTGTGGAGATGAGCCAGGGATTCTCATGGTGCTCAGTCTGGGGACTTGGGCTTTCAAAAGGATCTCATGGGAGCATCCTGGTTCCTTTGACAGTCAAAGGCATTCAAGCCCCCAAGTCCTCTCTGCCCTTTGGGTGATGTCAAGCTGCATCTGCTCATTCACATGACTGGGAAAACTTCAAGGGAAACTTGAGGCAGATATGACTCAAGCTCCTCTCTGTTGCATGGAGCTGCCACCCAGATGTCCTCAGCTGGAGGGGAGTGAAATTAGGACACTGCTAGCCAGACCTGGTGCTACCCTGGAGTACAGGATCAGCGAGTGACAGCAAATCAGGATCACCAGTGGTCTTATGCAGCTGTGCAGGACATGCAACAGCACCGGAGGTTTTCCAGCTCCCCTTGCTGCCCGCTGCGCGAGCAGGTCAAGGCTTGCAGCCCTGCTCAAGCTTTCGGGACTGGCTCTCAGGCTTTTGACCATGCTAGACATTGTGACAATAGCTCTGGCTGTCACATGCCAGCTATTGCAACCTCAGCTGGGAGTTTTCTTTCAACACTGGGCTTCAAGATGCTTAAACTGAGTGTGACTGCCCAGCTGCTTGGTGCAGTGAACTGGACACTGCTTGCTGTCACATTCAGCGAGGTCAGAGCATGAAAAACAGCAGTGGTCTGCAAGTACCATTATGCCACCATGGTGTGGCAGAAATTATGGGCTTGGCAGGGCTGGGCAGAGGGGGCATCTCTCAGAAATGATGATGTGTAAGTGTAGCCAAATGCAGGAAGATTTGGGCTGACCTCCCAGACTCTAAGTGATTTGCATCTCAGTGGGCTTGCTTGTTATCATCCTGCCCTGATGGACTTTGCTATCAAAAGTTGACCCTGTCCTCAAAATAGTAGGGGCCCAAAAAAAGAACTGTGTCTTCCTGTTACTTGTCTGAATGAAGTGGAGAAGAGCCAGCTTCATTGGAGAGGGTGTGGGATGCCTCACATGTGCGTCAATATCCAGCTGTGACAGGGAAAAATCAGAGCTGGTTCTCCATTCCTTTGTCTGTGTGTGTGTGTGTCACAGCGATCACAACATACGTGCACTGCTTAGTGGTGGCTGGACGCTTGTTGCTCCTGGAGGCTCTGTTCTCAGGGCTGCAGCGTTATGACCACTGCATCCCCTGCCCAGGCCTCAGGGTGCCAACTACTGATGATCTCAGCCTTGCTACTCCAAGCTCAATGTCCCCATTTTCTCCACAGGAGGCTTTGCCACCTTCTCATCCTGCTTCCCAGGGCTCTGCGAGGGGAAGCCAGCTGCCATCCTGCCGATGAGCATCTCCCAGCCGTGCTTGCCTGTGGCCAACGTTGGCCCCACGCGCATCCTGCCACATCTCTACTTGGGCTCCCAGAAGGATGTCCTGAACAAGGTACAGCCCCGTGGAGGGGACACATCTGCCCTCTCCCATTGGGGCCCCAGTCATGCAGAGGGGTGAAAGTATAAAGGATTCCTCTCCTTTCCAGTGGGAAGACCACATAGTGCCCTTTAAAAGGTGCCAGAAAGGCTGTGCTGTGATGTCACACCAGGGAAGGAATCTTGTTTAAAGGAAACATAATGATGAGAAGAAAGAAAGAGGAATTGCAGTTAAAGTGCTACCAAGCATCTGCCTGCTGCAGCCCTGAGGGTGCCAGCCAGGCATCCTCATTCATGGCAGGCAGGGAGGGAGTGGGACCATGACACCAGACTGGAGTTGGAGACAGAAAGGAGGGAAATTATGTACAGGGAGTAGAAGGAAATTAAAGAAAAAAATCACAAGAATGTGAGCCTGGGAGCTGGACTGGCTCCATCAAGCCTGCTGGAAAGGCAGGAACCAGCCACTGGAGAGCGAGGGCTGAAATCCTGGGGCCAAAATCCTGAGGAGCCAATGCCAGGCAGGGAAATCGATGGTCTCCTTCCTTCCTCACCTCCTTGGAGGGTTTTGTTCATGTTTTGGAACTGTGTTTTCTGCCATCCCCACAATGTGGCCATGTGCTTGAGAAGAGAAGCATTTCAAGGCCTCCACCCTTGACCTCACTCTGTTGCCTGTGGATAGAGCATCTTCTGGCCACGTTAGTTAATGTAGGGTGCTACCAGTGCCTCACTCCACACTGTTGGGGAGATGTCTCCTTTCTCCCTCAGCTGATACTTTCACAGCTTCCAGATAGAGTTTTTACTCATTTTCTTTCTTGTATTGTTGTATTCCTCTCATACTGGGGTTGTTGGGCTTTCCCCTCTGAAACACCTTTCCAGGTGTCTTTGGCCTTGCCCACTTTAGTTGGACCAAAATAAAGATCTGCTGAGGTTCAAACTTGTGTCATCTAAATTGACATAACCTTTTCAGCTGGTCTCTCTTGTATTATCATCAACTGGGCCAAGGCAGTACTAGGAGACCCACAGGAGAAAATGCTGGGATGGGAAAAGGCAGGGAGTGTGCGTGGCAAGACAGACCTTCAGTATGTGCTGCGGGCTGAACTCAGCTGATCATTTGATGGCTTCTTTCCCACCAGGACCTGATGACACAGAACGGGATAAGCTATGTCCTAAATGCCAGCAACTCCTGTCCCAAGCCAGACTTCATCTGTGATAGTCACTTCATGCGCATTCCTGTCAATGACAACTACTGTGAGAAGCTGCTTCCCTGGCTGGACAAGTCCATTGAATTCATTGGTGAGCTTTTCTTATAGTTGCAAATCCTCCAATTCTCAGCCTTCACAACCTGAACTCTTCTGTCCTCCCCGGTCTTGCTCCCAGCAGCTGTTGTCCTCTCACACAGAGGGGCTGAGGGTTGTGGAGGGAGGCTAGAAGAGTTTTGCTCACTATTGTTGTCCTATTGTTGTCCTCTCTGTTTCCTCTGCCGTCCTCCAGACAAAGCTAAGGTGTCCAGCTGCCAGGTGATTGTGCACTGCTTGGCTGGGATCTCCCGGTCAGCCACCATTGCCATTGCCTACATCATGAAGACCATGGGCATGTCATCAGACGATGCTTACAGGTGAGTTTTCCCCTGAGGGTAGTGGGGTGGTTATGCCAGTATGATTCACTCCAGGGAAAGAAAGCAGGCTGAGCCCAGAGGGAGAGGGTCAGGGCTCCTTGAAGCTCTGTCTTGCCTTGGCTGGGTCCCAATAAAACAAGCCAAACCAAACCTGCCCTCATAAAATGCATGCAACAAGGAATGGTTGGGAGTGGTAAAAGGGAATGGAGAGGCAGTCCCAGCTCTAATCCTGGAGCATCCCAAGGTTCCCCAAGATCCCCAAGATCCTTTTTTTTGGAGGATCTGGTCAGAAGGTTCCCGATGATGCCTCTTCTCCCTAAAGAGGCTGAGAGAGTAGGGGTGACCCACTGAAGGACCAAGCACCAACGGGGCTGTCTGTGCCTCCCGGCAGGTTCGTTAAGGACCGTCGCCCATCCATCTCGCCCAACTTCAACTTCCTGGGCCAGCTCCTGGAGTACGAGAGGAGCCTGAAGCTCCTCAAGGCCCTGAAGTCAAAGGGCGACTGGAGCGAGGGGGACGCCCAGCAGGACCCAGCAGAGGTGACTGAGAGCAGCCGGCAACCCCCAACACCTACCTCAGAGAAGGCCGAGGACGTGCCGAGGAGCACCGGCTCGGCATCCCCCACCAGTGACCCCGAGCGGCAGGGCGGGACCCCAAAGGTCCTGTCACCCACCACCCTGCAGCAGGGGCTCAATGGCTTGCACCTCTCCTCCGAGCGCATCCAGGACACCAACCGCCTGAAACGCTCCTTCTCCCTGGACATCAAGTCAGCCTACTCGCCCGGCCTGCGGCAGGACCCCCCTGGGCCCCCTGGACCGGGGGAAGCCCCCAAACTCTGCAAGCTGGACAGCCCCTCGGGCTCGGGCAGCCTCAGCCCCTTCTCCCCAGGGGCGGACAGCCCCGACCGGCCCGCGGGGCCCGAGCTCCTGCTGGAGGCCAAGGTGAGGCAGCGGCGGAAGCACCGGCACGCAGCGGGCTCGCCGGCCCACGGGCTCAGCCTCAACGTCGGCGGGACCTGCGCCACGCGCAAGAGCCCCGGCGCCGAGGACGGGCTGCCGCCACGGCTCGGCCAGCCGCCCACCGCGCCCGGCGCCGCCACCGCCGCCGCTGCCTGGAGCGGGATGCACCTGGAGTCCCCCAGCACTGCCTCGGGCGAGGCTGGCTGGTACTTTGGCAAGGACTCGGGCGGCGCCGGCGGCAGCGGCGGGGGCCTGTTTCCCAGCGCCGGCCCGTACCCGCCGCCATTCGGCTGCGGCGCAGCGGCGGCCGGGTGTGAGATCAGACTGAGGGACAAGGCGCGGGCAGAGCCTCGGGACGGGCGGCACAGCTGGCATGAGGAGGCCGGGGCCGAGAAGCAGTTCAAGCGGAGGAGCTGCCAGATGGAGTTCGAGGAGACCATGTCCGAGGGCAGGGCTCGGGAAGAGCTGGGCAAAATCAGCAAACAGTCCAGCTTTTCGGGAAGCATGGAGATCATCGAGGTGTCCTGACACTCACCCGGGGTGCCTGGAGACCTGGGACGGGGCGGGGGCGGGGGGATATTTAAGCTGGGGGGGGGCGGGAAGGGGGACGGTGGGGTCGGGGGGTGTATTTATACTTGCGCGTGCATTTTCGGGAGCGCAAGCGCTGAAACCGAAGCGAAGGTGGACGAGTCTTTCCAGAGTCGGGAAACATAGCGGCGGATGCTTAGTGTCCCTCTTGCACTCACCCTGGTCCTTTCCCGCCCAGCCCCAGGGCGCCCCAGCCCTCAGAGATCCGCACTCAAGATTTGGGAAGAGGCACTTCAAGTGGGAAGAGGAAGGGGTTGAAATTTTTGGCTGTGGTGATGGGGCACAGCACTTGGAGGGGGGACCACAGCCGCCCCTTTCCTCCGCCGTGGTGCGCTAAGCATGCTCCCCTGTGTTTCTCTGGCTAAGTGTCCTAAAAATGCTGCACTGGAGCAGCCCTATACATATATAAATATATATTATATATAATATAAAGAAAAAACCCGAAACACACACACACACACAAAAGAAAAGGTAAATGGTTTTACTGCAATTTTTATTGAGACGTAAATAATATTTCAATTTTTTTGTTTTGTTTTTAATTTATTGAAGCTGTTCATTCTGGCAATGATTTGCAGACAATGTGGGGCGGTACTTTCAGCTCTATTTTTACTGTGTATGGTATTTAAATCTGAAATACGAGTTTCTAAGCAATATCTGAGGCCTGTGGCTCCTTCTATAATTAATGTCCACAACATAGATGTCCCCCCTTCTCTCTGGGCATACCAACAAGGGGACAGGATACTCTTCTGGCACTTTTTCTAGAAATGAACAAGTAAACGAGCAAACCATAAAACCTTCTTATGACACAAACTGAGCCAGAAAATTCTGGAAGCTGCTGCCTCTTCTTCCCACCTTGGTCTCTGTTTGTTTCTCCTTGTCTCCATCCCAGCCATTACCACCATTCCAGCCATCATCCCATCCTAGGCATTGTCCCCATCCTGGCCATCCCCCAATCCCAGCCATATCCCCTCTCCTCCCATCCCCTCCTTTTGGCTTCCCATCCTAGCTGGAGGTGGAGAGGTGGGAGTCACCTGAAGTGGATGGAAGGCTGCAGGATGTCATCTCCAGCTGCACAGGGAAGGCATCGGAAGCTGCCACAGCAGAGGGAGGGATGGGAGGCTGGTGGTAGTTGGGAATTCTTGTTGGGAGGTGTCTTGCCTGCCCACCCCAGCCCTTCAGCTCCCCCTCACGTCAGCTACCTTGCTTGGGAAGTATGGGCACCGCTTTCCCTTTGGGGGTGGTGGTTCTTCTGGTTTCCCACATCCTTTGTTTCACACCCGAGAAACTCAGGGGGAGCGTGTTTGCAGGTGCCGGGACTCCCCCAGTCTTGTTGCCCTCCAGGCCGGCTCCCTTCCATCCAGTGGATGATAACCTGTCTGGACATGAAGCTCTGCAAGCACATGGAGGGGCACAAGTGACTTATTTTCAGAGATGGTTGGTTGCTTCTTCCCATCTGGTGGGAAGCCAAGCTCTTGCCCCAATACCCCGATGTCAGGATTGCTGAGAAGCTGCTTTCTGAAGCTGGAGGCACTGAGCTGCCTCAGCTGCAAAGCACATCTCTCCCTGCAGCTGTCTTTGCTTTCTCCCTTGTCTCGCACTAGTTTGCAAAGCTGATACCTCAGGGGTCTGTGTTCGTGCATGTCTGTGTCCTGTGTCATCCTTGGAGTGGTTTTTTTTTTTTCTTTTCTGGGTCCACATGGTTTCTCTCACTTTCTCTTGTTCCTCCTCTTGTCATTCGTTTCTATCTTTAAATCAGATTACCCGTGACAAAACCAAATGATCTCAGGTTTAAAACGGAACATAAAGCAGAGGCGTGAGGAGCTGCAATCACACTAGGAGGGGCTGCTCGCTTCAGCTCGGTTGCTTCCTCAACCACCTCTGTGTTCGCAGTTGAGGCGAATCTCCCTAGAGACTCTCTTTGGGCTTTAGTATCTCTGGTTTTCCAAGGAGCTATTTGGTGAGAGGCTGGGGACCCCCACATGCTCCTGACATTCCCCGCGGTGTGGCAGGGAGGGATGAGGGTGGTTGGAGAGCCAGGGACCACCTGCTCCTCTCCCCACATCATTTGATGAGTGTGCCAGATCTCATAGTCAGTCCTCAAAAGCCCACCATCACCCATCATTGCCTCCAGCAACCACCTCAAACCTGATCAGTGTTGCCAACCTGAACATTGCTCTCTTCTCATCATGAAGCAGTGATGACACTGTTTTTTAAGTTCCCTCTCTAGACTCCAGAAGGCATTTAGGTCCATCTTGTGAGCCAGGCAGCTGTTTCAGGAGATCCACTTGGAGCAGGCCGTCCCAAGTAGGCATCAATGTCAAGTCCAAGGAGGAAGAAAAAGCCTTCATCTTCCCTCTGGTGCCTCCTCACTGGGCATAAAGCAGAGGCATGAGGCAAGTCTCTCTGGAGACTCCTTGTTAGGCAGTGTTAGTGTCACCTGCCTCCTGTCTAAGGTGTGCTTCTGGTCCTCCTTCCCCTTCTGCTGCCTTCAGTGGCAGCATCTCTTCCCAAGCATGCCAGTGGTGACTGCTGATCTCTGTCCTGTAGCACTCAGTCCCTGCCCTTCCCATAGTCATCCAGGGTTGGTGCCAGCACAGATTTACTGAGCTCAGGTCAGGCGAGTTGCTGGCAGGAGCTGGTTAGGTGTAGCTTTGAGCAATGGAGGGAGGTTTAAATGACTTCCCAAAGGATATAATAGAAAGGCTAACAAGTGGCCACAGCCAGCTGGGGAGATGAGAAAAAGCACTAGCAAGCTCCCATCTAATTCCTCCTGCTAAGTGACACAGTGTGTTGCAAGCACAAAAAAGTAGATGAAGCAAGTCAGGAAGGAGAGGGCGCGTGTTGTAAATGGGACCTTGAATGTCTGCAAAGAGGCAGATACGTGGTTTGCATTTTGTCATCTACACTCTGCCATCGCCTGGATGCTTTTGAAACATGTTTGAGGTTTTACACACTATGGACTCCTCTCTCCTCTGAAACCAGAACAAAGATAAGTATATTTTAAGATTAGTAGATTATAGACATTCATGACCCACCTCTGCAGCTTTATTTTTATGTACTTTGCATTCATCCCTCTCCTTTACATTGGGCATGTGCATCAGAAACCCTCATATATACAATATTTGAAGTCTATAACCAGAAAATAAGCCTTGATGGAGCAGCCGTGCCCAAGTGTCTCATGCCCATCCTGACCCAAAGCCATCAGGGTCACCAAGTGGGTTGCAATCAACTCTTTTTTTTCCTTTTTTTTTTTTTTTTTTTTTTTTTTTTTTTTTTTTTTTTTTTTTTTTTTAAAATCAAACTCTGTCTAATGAACCACTTTGTCCATGAGTCAGAGACGTGTAAGTTGTCATGAGGACAGATGTGCCATCTTCCACATCATCTGTCAGCCAAGGCTTTTTTATGGGCTCTCACAGCCAGCTGATCCATCCCAAAGCCTCACTGGAACCAAAAATCACCTTTCCATGCCAGTATGATGAGGGTGCATTCATTTGTAGGGACCTACAGAGGCAGAAGTGGGAGCAGAGGAGAGGAAAGGTCTCTCCCTTCAATGGAGGAACCAACAAAGCTGCTGAGTGTCCGATGGCAGTGGCAATGCTTGCACTTTCCACCACATGAAGGACTGAGCAAATCACAGCTCTCCTTCAGACTAGGAAGGACATTTTGCTCCTTTCCCTCCAGCCTCTGGCTGTCCTCAAAGCTGAGCCTCCCAGCCACCTCCTTCCTAGCTGAGCAAAGCTGGCAGGAGGGCAGTGATCAGGTTGGCAACACTGAGCCAGAGGCTTGGGTCAGAGCAGGCTCGTCCCTGGCCTCAGCAGCAGCATCCCCATCCCCTTCTGCTTTCCCAGCCCTTCTCTTTGTCTGCTTGTTTCTTTGGATGTCCATCCCCGTTACATCTGCCCCTTAGGAGACAATGCCCCTCAGAAACCCCTCCTGCTGTCCCCTTTCCCCTCCCATTCTTAATACTAATGATAATAAGCTATCAGTGTTGTCATTGCAATCTATGAATGATAGATTTGAGTATTTATGATTATTATTATGATTATTATGGTTATGATTCTGTACTTTTTTGCTTCTTACTCTTTGTATGTTGCTCTTTGTTTCTCTGTTGTGAATAAAAGCAAGGCCCCATCTCACCTTCTCTCTGCTCCCCGCAGCCCAGCTGTGGCTGACTCGGCACAGCTCCCGGCTGCCCCAAGCCTCAGGAGGCAAGCCCTTGTCAGAGGAGCTGGAGGGAGGTGCTTCCTGAGAATATAAAGGCACCCAAACCCCGGGCAGATCCATTCTCTTAACTCTTCCCTTCCTGCAGCTCCTCTCCCCCATACAGGTTTCTGCTCATTTTTGCAAGAGGTAGGAATCCACTGGCACCAACAATGAAGGATTAAATGGCAAAAGCTTAAAGATTTAAGGAACATTGGCCAGGCATCTAATTCATGGAATCAGCTCCCTCCAGGTCATAGTCCTCTCACCTTCTTCAGCTGGCTGCAGCTGCAGGCTGCATCTTCACCCACAGGGGCTTCTTGCTCTGGCATCACTGCTGCTTGGCAAAGCTGCCCTGCTCAGCTGAGCCCAGGGCATTGGCTGCCGCTTTGGCCACATGCCCTGGTCTTCCTGGGCTTGAGTGTCCTCCTTGTGTGGCAGTTCTCCTGTCCAGGAACAGCACAGCCTGGGGAAGACACATGGACAGTGCTAGAGCAAGCCCCGTGGTAGAGCCACAGGGAGACACGTGAGTGGCCTCCAGTACCTGGAGGGGATTTAGATGGGCTGGGAATAGCTCCCAACATGGGACTTGATACGGTCTTTATCAAACACTGATAAATCATGGTGTCATGAGCAGACAGAGGCTGGTGCTGTTTTTTTGCACCCATTGCCTGTGCTCCTTGTACAGCCTGGAGGTTTCCAGAAGACTGTAAGGTGTAGGAGGAGACATCGGGGGAAGGGAAGAGGACTGCCATCTGTACCGTGGTATGAAACACTCCGTGTACTGTGCCAGCCCCATGAAGAGTAATTTTAATTTGCGGGGTTTAACACTGCCCTTCTCCAAGTGGCCCAGGCACAGTTTCTTGTCTCTGTCATGACTTTGCTTTTTCATGGGTTGGGGTCCTTCTTACCATGCTGTGCTAAACACATGTCCAAGGTTGCTCTGAGACCACACTGGAGAGGAGAGAGCTCAGGTCTCAGCCCTCTCTTGGGGGACCCTGGTAGATCTCTGTTGGGGTCCCGGTCCAGCATCAACCTTCCTACCTCACCTGCCTTTGGAGCAGCCGTGTACAGGGAGGGAGCAGGCAGGTTCCGACCATGCCAGGACTGAGCCTCTTCTCCCTTCCTCATCCCTGTAGGATCAGACCCTTCCTCAGCAAGCACAACACAGAGAGGGGGTCTGTACCCACCCTGATGTACCTGGGGACTCCCAAGCATGGAAGAGAGGGTCTGGCTGCCAGCCCCACCACACTCCCTTCCTCGCTGTCCATTTGGCCAGCACCGGCATTGGACCCGGGGAGACAACCTGCCCCTGCCTGGTCTTTATTTATTTAATACCAGAGGCTGTAAACAGCAGTGCTTTTCTACCCTCTTCTTTATTTTCCTTTCTTTTGTATTTTGGAACAACGTGTTGTAATAAATACCCAAATAGGTGTTTTAACAGTTGGTGTCAGCCTTGGTTTTTGAGGGTCTTCTCAGGATGGGGTTCTTTGGGAGTCTGGGGAGGGCAGTGGACCTTTGGTTGCGGTGATGGGGCCCAGAACTGGTGGAGAGCTGGACATAGAGTTAGACCTGTATGCACAGCCAGACCCATGTCTGTGTACAGGGCCGAGCCGCTGAAGGCTGCAGCTGGACTAATTCAAAGCAGAAGCAATGCTCATGGCTGAGAGAGTGGTAACATAAAAATTAATTGGGGCATTCTGGGCACTCAGGCTGCAAACCGCCACTCTAGGGGCCCTGAAACTGTAGTCAGGTGCCTAAGCATCCCCTTTGTAATGGAAAGGACTGTCCCAGTCCTGCTCCAGATGGGGACACACATGTGTGGGGAATGGTACAGGTCACCAAACTAAAAGCACAAAGACATGGAGTGTTTGCATTGAAATACACTGTTACATAGGCAGTATAAACAACAACATATATGTTGTTGTTGTTATTATTATTTTGCTTCCCAGCTGTGCTCTGCTCCCACCTTGCTGTGCACTACAGCTTAACCCTATAAACATTCCCTGCTCACCATGGCAAACTGAGCCATGCTATGCTCAGGGGGCAGCTGGCGGGTGCCAAGCAGCAGCCCCGTTTTGGCTGGACTGTGCTTAAATGGAAGCTGGTGGAGGCATTTCCCTGCTCCCCCCTGCAGCAGGTTTTCTTTGGAGGGAGGAGAAGGCATGAGCAGGCTCCCTGCAGTTCTGGCTCCAGAAAGCCTCAGCACTTATTGACGTATATGCAGAAGGGACATCCATCCTCACAGCTGCTTTCCACAAGCTGGGCTAAACCCCCCTGTCTTTTATAAATTCAGTCCCCTTATCCAGCTGCAGTTGCTGGGTGTTTTGTAAAGCTTCATAAAACCAATGCTGGGGTAGAAGCTCACTGTGAAGCTTTGGCCTCCTGTGCATTTGACACCACTAGCAGCTCCAGAGAGGCTGTTTGCATGTCCTCCTCTCTCAACCACTTGTTGTCATGCGTTGCATGGGAAGGGGCAATTATTTAATAGAGAAACATGAACACTGCTCCCATCTCCCTCCCCATTTACCTGCCCCTGGTTTAGTTTTTCCAAACTCACTACCCAGGGGAAGGGTAGTGCTGCAGAGTTGATGTCTTGTGTACTTACTTCCACAGGCACAATTAAATCCCCTCAGGTTTCAGGGAGACGTTCCCTCTGGGCCAGGGAAGTTTGTGGAGGTTCTGTCCCCTGGCAGAGGCACCCATGGGTGTACAGCTTCCTCCCCCTGCCCTGGTGCTGGAGCTGCCTCTTGTCTTGTTCCTCGGGGTTTGCACAGCAGAAACCATTACTGCAATGAGAAACACAGGAACGTCCTTTTTCCAGCTCTCTGGCTTTTATTGACTCAGAATGGCTGCCAAGCCTATAAATAAATGTTCCTTGAGCTAAATATAGCAGCCACTGAAATAGGCTGCTGGCTATTTATTTAGCTTGTGGCCTCTTTGAAAGCTTGCCAGTCCATACTGTCTTTACCTTCATGCTGTCCCACCCGGGGTTGTGGCCACCCACCATGGGGGCATGGCTGAGTCAGCACGGGGAGAAGGGGTCACAAAAAGTCAGCCCCAGCTCTGCAGGGCTGGAGAGCCAGGGTGACAGGGTCTGGCATCTGGAAGAGTTTTGGCATCCTGTACCCCTGCCCAGAAAGCTGGGGGTCCCCAGCAGGGACATTTGCTGGAGCAGTTGGGCAGGGGTTGAACCAGTCCCAAGCCAGTTTCTTCTCTTGTGAGGACTTGGTGTCTTTTTCCAGCACCAGAGCCTGGAAAAGAGAATCTATCACCTCCCTCAGGCTTTCCAGCATTAGGTAGTGTGCATTGCTTTTCCACACTTAGCAGGGAGCATAAATACTCCTGGTGCTCAGAGCTGCTGTGTGTTAGGACACTTAGGGCAGCCAGGGGCATGAATTGACCCCCACCCTTGCCCCCCTACTTGAGCCAGGACACTCAAACTCATAAGCTGTGCTGTGGCTCTGACCTGGTCTCTGGCCTCAGCTGCTGAGTGGTCTTCAGGCAATGCCGCAACCATGTCCCTTCCCGGGTCCGTCCCACTTCACTGTGTATCTGGGAGCAGCCTGGGAAATGCCATTTGCCACACTGGTGACATGAGCCCTTATTAGGGCACCACACTCAGAGAGGCTCCATGGGATGCATGTTCCTCCAGAGTACTGTTGGTTGTGCACTGATGCTAGAAGGGAGGGGCTTCATCTCTCAAAGACTGATGGAAAGCAAGGTGAGTACTGCTCTGTGCTGTAGACACTCTTCTACACCCTGAGCCTAACAGGAATAGGATGCTGCTTTCCTTGGGCTGTGAGGAATTCACTGCAGCTCCATGCCAGCCAAGGGAAAAAACCTGTCACTCCCTGGAAAGCTACATTCGCTCCTGGAGCAGTCCAAGAACATTAATAACGTTTAGCACTTACACAGGGTTTTGCTAAACATGAGCTAATCCTGACAACACCCATGGGAAGGGGAAAAGTAATTATTGTTATTTGGCTTAATTTTTCCTTTTTCCATGTACCCCTGCAGATGGGGATCAACTCTACCAGTCCAGAGAGCTCTGGAAATCAGAGAAGAATCACATCATCCCAGCTTGTAGAAATAGGAAACCTGGAGTCAAGATGGCAGGTTATTTGCCAAAGGCCACCCAGGAAGGCAGAATTGGAGCCTCTGTGGAGTGGGGGAGGGGGGGGTGGGGGAATCCTTGCCCCCAGTCCTTCTCCTACACACCAGACTATAATTCCACAACTGACAGGGTAATTCTGGTCCCCTTGCAGGTCCTCACCTGCAGGCTACCCATGGGGTGAAGATGCTTTGTATTGCTACTTACCTTCCTGTCCACTGTGTCACTTCACAAGGTGGTTAGAGAGATACCCTGCTCTCCGTGGCAGTAGATACTGACAAGGCTCATGAGCATATTGGTTTGGAGCACTACTGCACCAAATCACAAAATTCCCACACATGACCCCCTTCTTCAGGAATTACTGCCCCAGACCTGCTGCCATGTGTGGTAGATCCCACCAGCCCTCAGGCACTGGGTGAGCGGCCTCCACAGCTGTGGCCAGAGCACCCCAGAGGGGGAAGGAGTTGATGGGATGCTCGTTGGGCTTTTCCCAGCCATGTGGCATTGGAGTGAGGCTGGCTTAGAGATGCTGCTGGGGTCTCTCCTGGGGAACAGAGGGTCTGGATTAGGATGCCCCAGGTGAGAGTGAAAACCAAAATGAGACCGAACTGCTGGCCTGGGTCTTTTGCAGAGAGAAAGGGCAGTTTTAGGGGTTCCTTAAAGCCATCAATGCTCCCTGGCCACACTCCTCAGCTGAAACCCAGGCACTCAGTGTCTGTGTGGAAATATTGTCTGTCGGCAGTACCCAGATGATGTCATTTAGTTTTCCAGGCTTCTGGGCTGAGCCAGCAGCTCGAGCCAGTATGACTGGAGATTCTTTATTTAGAAGGAGCCCAAGTGCAACTGAGTCCAGGTCTTTGCAGCACCCCTCTGCCGCCTCCCTTCCCTGCTGATGCAATCCCATCTGCAGCAGGGACACCCGGATGCCTCAGAAGAGGTGGTTCTTGGAACCTCAAAATGGAACCCTGCCAGGCAGGTGGGAAAGGGAGATTCTGTTAGAGGGCAGGTGAGGGCGATGCTTAGTCTGTGCTACCAGATGTGCCCTGGGCAGAGGAATCTCCAGTTCCCTCTGGACAATGCACAAAGCCCAGGAGCTCTCCTCCCTTCAGGTGTCCTTTTACCTGCCTTCAGCTCCCTGATAAATTTGTCCTGAGCTCCCCAGCACAGGAACGGTCACTCTCCTCATCCTCACACTCGTCTCCAGTCTGGGTTACTGAAATCGAGTCTCAGGCTGGCTTTGGCGGGCTTTGGCGGGCTTTCTAGTTGGAAATCAAATGTCTTCCCCCTCTGACACCCCTTAACCTGCCTCCTCTCCCTCATCAGCATCTCCTGAGAAGCGAGCCGAGTGGCTAAGAATAGCCCTGCCTCTGGCTCCAGGCTGGTGCTGTTTGTTCAGTGACTCAGAGCTGGCCAGGCAGGCACTTACTCAAAGGGCCCCATTACTCATCTGTCTGCATTGCCCCAAGGATGGGGTTTGTGTCTCTCTTCGCCTCTCCTTTAAAGATCCTTTATTTATTTCTATTAAATAAAGCTGCCACGCACAAGGAGAGGTAGTTTTCCTGCTGTAGATTTACCTCTAAATATGTGTGCCCTGACCCAAAATGCTGCAACCCCTATAGATCACACTGGCAGCCCCGCAGCATTGCTCTTTCTCACTGCCTTGCTAGGAAGGAGCTGTGTCGGCAGGATCAGGGCAAATGATAATATCTCCCAAAATTGCATTTTGTGGCACCAGGGTAACAATGCAAACAAATGCAATGAAAATAAAAATCCTCTCCTGCAGAAACCATCTGTGTTGAATACCAGTGTGGATCTGACTGTGCCCAAATCCAGCTGGCCACTCAGATGCCTATGACATGACCCAGTTGCTCCTGTCTTGACCACAGCCCACACTAATTGCAATCCTCCTTCCTCTCCGCAGAGTGTGTCACTGCCCAGCGGGCAAAGCACCTCGGCAAATTAAAAAGAGCCTCAATTTCCAAAAAAGTGGCTTCATTTCCAAACAACAAAAAGGCAGCATCTTCCTCATCTGGTTTGCTCCCCTGAGGCATTCTCTGAGTCACAGCCAGTCATGTTGGGAACAGAGCTGCACCCTGACCAGTGCACATCTGTGTCTGCAAGGCACTGCCGTGACAGTACTGCCGGGGGAGGACACAGCTCCTCCACCTGCCCTGCCACCGCAGGGATGGCTGCTTGGGATTAAAAAGTGTGGCATTGGCAGACAAATTGGAATAGATTTGTAGGAATGGCATTTTGTTCTCTTTCTGCTGCTTCAGCCCCAATTTCCCTCTTTTGCCGTTCTTCTGGTTTTTCTTCCAGTTTTTCCAATCCTGCTGCTTCATGGCATCACTCTTCTACCCTGCTGTCATCAGGGAGCCCAGCACTCTGCTCCAAGATGCTTCATGAAGCTTCAACAGTACCTAGAGGGCTTCCTGAGGGCAGGCACAACCTCCATGCAAGGCACACCTGAGTATCCCAATCCAGGTCTGGTTTGTATCTTGTAGAGAAGTGTATTGGGTGTAAATAGATCCACCTTGCATGGAAGTGGGCAGCTGGTCTGGATTTGGGCTGTGGCACTTCTCACCACCGTTCCCTGGGTCTCCACATAACACATGCTGAGGTCCTGATCCTGCACTGCTAGCTCCAAGGGAGCCTTTCCATCCAGCCAGGATGAGCAGGCTCCCAGTGCCTCTCCCCAGAGCCCAGCACAGGAGAGATGGGGGCTTGTGCCTCAGAGGAGATGGTGTCTGCAGCTCAGTCAAGGCTGGCAGCAACCAGGTGTGCAGGACAGAAGGAAGCAGGAGCCAGAATATCCACCATGGGCCGGAAATGGGGTCCTGCATGTCCCAGCAAACTTATATTTGTGTGCTCCCTTCGTCCCAGTGACCTCCCCTCAATCACAACCTCTGGGGCCATCTGGGGGCATGACGTTGTAGGAGAGCAGGACCAACCTGCCCGGTTTGGTCCTTTCTTGCAGACCCCACTGGCACCCCACAGTATCCATCACGCTGCCAAGGGCTGCTGGGTGGCTGTTTCCAACCCCATGAGCTGAGGCCACAGCAAAGCCAGGCCGTGTCAGAGGAGGCAGCGGGGCAAGCTCAAAGCAAGCTCTGTGGGACACCTTTCTCTGGCGCCTGAGCCGCGCTCAAGAGCCGAGGGCAGTCCCCGAGCTGTGCCCTCGCAGGCGCCGTGCGCCGGCCCCGCAGCGAGGCGGGCGAGCAGCCTCTACCGGCCTCTACCGGGAGCCTTCGCACCGCCGCAGTTCTGTCCGTGCAGCGCCAGGGAGAGAAGTGAACCCTCGTTTCACATCCTTCGGGAGAGCCCGGAGTGACACTCGGTGCCGGACGAACCCCGTCCTGCAAGTGGGCTGAAGCACTGCTGCAGGTGTTGGAGGAGGAGGAGAGGAAAGAGGGACGAAGGCAAACAGCTGTTGGACCGCTGCAGGACAGACGTCTGGAGACTGAAGATGTCTGCAAGGCCACAGCCCACGATGGGCCAGGAGACCCCAGCCTGGCTCTGTGCCTACCAGGCTGTGTGACTTGAGGAAGGGCAGGTGCCACTCTGTGCTTCAGCTTTGAAATCTCTTGCACCCTACAGGTGCAAAGTAAGAGCATTAAGAGCAAGGCTATGGAGGTTCAGTGCCCCTGCAAGCAAAACCTCCAAGCAACCTGGCCTTCATCAGCATGGCCGGGAAGAACGTGTCAACTCTAATGTTTGCAGTATCCAGCTCCCATCTCATCTCCAGGCTACATATGGTACTGGAGAAGGGAGGGGCTCCATGTGCTAAGAGCCACATGTGCCTTGCTCCATTCACTTGAACTGTGTGGTTCAAGTCTTTTACTTCTCTGAACCCACTGAGGACCAGGTTTGGCTTGCAGCACTGATAAACTCAAGACACCAACTGTTGGGCTGTAGAAAAATGGCTGTAAAAGATGCTACAGTCCACTTCTAGGAGACCCTGCCCTGCACCCCAGAACTTCTTTCTTTACTGACATCCCTGCCTGTCTTCTTTATTAGAGAGGTCAGTAACAAGTGACCACTGCCTTACAGATTCCACATGCCATCTGTGACACAGATGTGTGCAGTCCCCTCCGACCTCAGGAGCTGGGAAATGCTCAGCAGCAATCCTCTCTGGCTCAGCACATCGTTCTGGAATGGGCAAGAGTGCTGCTGCCTTCAGCCTGTGCTCAAGGCTTGGCTTTGGCTTTGCCCTGGCATCCCCTGAGAACAGCACTGTGACAAAGCGTCTGCATTTGGGAACCCCCACACAGCCACTGCCCAGCAGACTTGGTGGTGCCCGAGCAAGGGCCAGACTGCCTTGTCTCCAGCCAGGCAGCATTAACCTTCCCCCACCAGAGACATTCCTCAGACCTTGCTGATGCCAAGCAAAAATACATCATGAAGTCGAAGCATTGCCAGGGCTACCTCTCCCTGCTCTGCTTTCCCCATTAATTGCTGACCACTCCATCCATTAGGGAGCAACAACCAGGATGTGCAGAAGATGCTCCCCACAGGCACCTGGCATGCTTGTCTCTCACTTGCTACAAACCTCTGGGACAGACTGGCACAGATCACCAGGATATTTTTGTTGTGCAGCCCCTGAGAAAACACGCAGGCTCTCAGGGCTTTGTGGTGCTTACCCCTGCTGCAGAGAGCTCTGGGTTCAGCCCTGAGCATCGTGCTGAGAGCAGGGCACAGAGGGTATGGAGAAGTTGGAGATGGGAGAAGCTGGAGATGGAAGAAGTGCAACTTCCATCAGGGTGAAGGCACTGGTTGGCTAAGTGGTGCCTGTGAGGGCTGTAGCTGAGGCTGTAACTACATTGCTGAGACAGCATAGTGGGATGGCAGTTGGATGACTGAGCTTTCTGCCCTCGCCTCTTTGTCCTTGGCCCCATAATTAGTCCTCTGGGTCACTCAGGGTTCCTGAAGTGCTTTCATCCCTGAAGAGTTTGTTTAGCTGGAAAGGAAAGGAAAGGAAAAAAAAAAAAAAAAAGGAAAAAAAAAAAAAAAAAAAAGAAAAAAAAAAAAAAAAAAAAGAAAAATAAAAAAAGAAAAAAAAAAAAAAAAAAAAAAAAAAAAAAAAAAAAAAAAAAAAAAAAAAAAAAAAAAAAAAAAAAAAAAAAAAAAAAAAGGAAAATTCAGTATTCCTCTGAAAATCCTATCGACCACATTACCCTGGTTCTCCATGCTGCAGCACTGGGTGCAAGACTGGTAGAGGGGAGGCTAACCCTGCCAGGCAAAGCAGAAGCAGGCAGTAAATGGGAACAATAAAGCTTTGTTGCCTTCTGCACCAGGCCCTGGGCATGGACTCCTGATGGTAGTTGGTTTCACCCCAGTTTCACAAGGGTGCACCTTGTACTCCTTCAAAGCCAGGCAATCTGGTGCCTGGCAGAGCAGCAGTGGGAGTATAGAGATCTCTTAGGAAGAGGAATAACTTCCCTGTGCAGGGCAATCATCCTTCCTTGGGGTATTTTTATAACCCAGGGTGGATTAAAGGGAATACAACCAGCAAGATAACTCAGATCACAGCAGGGAGCCATCTAGTTCAGATAACCTCTGCGGTTTTGCCAGTTCTACTCTTTGTTTGATAGTGCCCAGTCAAAGACCAAGCCTTGATACCTCCTCCTCACCAAAACACACGGCCCATGCATGGAGAAGTAACGAAAAAGGATCCTCCTGCTTCCTCCTGCACCAGGCAGTGCTGCTGTCAGAGGCACAGAGACAGCATCAAGACAGCACTTGCTTTTTCTCCAAAGCAGACAGGCTGCCCTTGGCTCTCTCACCCACCAAAGCTATTAGCAATGAGCTCAGCCTGCTATTATCGCAGATCCAGGGAGCCTGGAGGCTCTCGGAAGTGCAGCTATTGATCCATGCCTTTTACATGCCTCCCTCAGGCCTTTGGTTTCAGGAAACCTCTTTGCCTGTCCTCTCCTTGTTTCTTCTCCACAACCTCCAGGAATGCTTTTCTGAGGGACCTTGAAGATGAGAGTTGAAGTAACACGGACTGCAGTGAGAGGGTCAGGGATTTAGCCTGACCAGAGCTGCCTGTTTGCTTTGGCTGATTGTGTGCTTTATTAATCACCTTCATCTTCCTCAGTGGGCTGGGGTTGCAGGTTGCATTTTCCCCTGGGCTGGGGTCAAGGGAGGGAAAGCTTGGTGCCTTTCATGGGAACGCAACCTATGTGTGTCTCTTCTCATCCACGGCATGGACTTCCTGAAGGGGTTGTGTGCATGGAAGTGTCCCCTCCACCCTCTCCATGTTTCAGGGCTGTCAGCATGACTTGCACCAGCTGGTTAACAGGTGACTGCATCTCTGTGCAACTCCTACCGATGGCAGGAGCAGATAGGCGTGTTAGTCTGCTGACCTTACGACTTACGGTAATGATCACTTCAGTGGCATCCTGCTTCTCCTGAAGGACAGTCCTACACCCCTCAGACTGCTTCTCCCATCCATTCAGGTTCACCTTGCCCACGCAACCAGATAGCAGGGCGAGGAACCACGCTGGGCAGCTGGAGTAGCAAAAACAAAACAAAACAAAACAGGAAAAAAAAAAAAAAAAACCAAAACAAAACACCAACTGGTGATGTTACAGCCAGAAACATATCTGCTCTGGGCTGATTTCCTGGGTATGACGCAAACAACTTGCTGCCCAGCCCCTTATATAATGTGTTGCCTCACTCTCCCCACATCCCCAGGAAGACTTTCAGGTGCCTGGGTTCACTCCATAAATTACTAATGAGCCATTGAAAGCATTAGCACTGGTGCTGGCCGCACTAGAAGCAGATTGTGATCAAGCCTTCCCTTGCATCCATCAGCTCCACCCAGGAAGCAGACTTCCCTTTGACATCAACCAGATTAAGCAACAGGCAGACAACAGCTGCCCTGTGCCCTGACAAGGCAGGCTGAGGCTGGCAGTGTGTGGGAAGGAGTGACCATTTGCAGACGGGGGAAAACTCACACCTTGCTACAGCCCCCATCACAGACCTGGGAGGGATTTGGTAGTTGACATGTTTTTCCCTGCAGATGGATTAGGGCTAGCAGAGAGAAGTCATTAATTTTGGGGTGAGTTTGTGGACAACAGACCCTTGGACCTGTGTATGCCCTGAGGAAACCTCCACGCTCAGGCAGATCCCCAGCGTGCCCAACACAAGGGTTTTCATCTCTTCCTTTAAAAGCTGCTTATGCAGCCCCAGTTTGCACATGAGAGGCACAGGCCTGGTCCCATGAAAGGACCAATGGATCTACTTCCATACTCCCACAAAGATAAACTCCAAGGAGTTGTTTCAGCTGGTTCCACGTACACAAATCATGGCGGAAGCAAATGATGGTATCTGTTTTAAGTGATGACTCATTCATGGCAGCACTGTATCCCAACAAATCTGAGGAAGTTGCCCTGAGAAAAGCTTTCTTACCTGTCATTCTATCCTCCTGGATTTCATGTAGTAGCAGATTACTGTGAGCAGGGGGCAAAATTTAGCTGACTCCTTGCACTTACTGCCCTTGCAGCATCAGAGTCAGAGGAGAAAGAAGACAGGTCACCTTCCATTGCTAACTCTGCAAAGCAGACACGGAATAAACCCGACCTTCCTTTACAGCCTTTGCTGGAGAAGTCAACATTTCCTATACATAGAAAAATCGATGGAGGGCACTTACCAAACAAATCCCCGTTGTTCTGAACCACCTGCATCAACAGAGCCTTACGTGGCCATCTATGCACACCAAATCCTCTCCAGCACCTCCAGCTCAGCTTTCCTTTGTCCAGGCTGCTGGGGCAGGGTTTTTTCTTTGCTTCTACTAGCACACCCATTCTGGCACAGTGCATTCTGCTCTGGGCTGACTTCGGGGAGCCTCAGCAGCATCCTACATTTTTGTGATTGTGCCTTGCAAGCTCACCGTCGTCCGTTTTTCACATACCTACTCTGGAGGTGCTGCTGCTTCCCCTGTACCAGCACGGAAGGAGCCAAGTGAGGAAGAGGGCAGCGTTCCCCCATGCAGGCCAAACACTCCCACCTCTCAACACTCCCGGATCCCTCCCAAAGCCTCCTTGAAGGACCACTAACCCACCCGCACCTATTGGTAACCTTGTTACCGATTGGGAACGGCTTTGAATGAATATTCATGACTACGAATATTTCCTCTCAACCATCAGATGGTGCCATTGAGTCTCCATAGGATGTGGAGCACCGAGAACAGCAGTCTGCCACCAGGGATCACACTGGCTTCTTGCTCCACCTCAAAGGCAGGGAATAGCATTTTATTCCTCAGTTACAAGTACTGATGAACAAATATTCAGGTGTTCTAAAATAAATTAACAAGGATCTGTGTCACTGTTTTTTCGGTGGTTTTTTTTTTTTTTTTTTTTTTTTTTTTTTTTTTTTTTTTTGGGGGGGGGGGGGGTGGTGTTTGGTTGGTTGGTTGGTTTTGGGGTTTTTTTTTCCCCCACAAGTCTTGCAAGACTGGCTATCTTCTTGGAGCTGGACTCCAGTGATTCCAGTGTAGGAACAAGCATAGCAGTATAGGAGCACTTCAATTTCTGCTCCAAGAAAGAGATACGCATTCACTTCTGGAAAGATTTAGGGAGGATGAACTGCTTTCAGACAGCAAGACTAGAAATTAAAGAGAGAGCAGCGTTAGCAAAAGCTCCTTTCCCCTCCACAACAGTGATATATGGAAGACAGGTCTTGCCCTCCTTGGAAAGCTGGACAGCAGGCAGCAGGCTGCCCGATGCCTGGGGGTGACTGTCTCATTTCTACCTCTCCCTGCCTCTTCCCTCTATTTTTTTTTTTTTTTTTTCCCTTAGGTGTGGTTTTGTTTTGTTTTGTTTTGTTTTGGTTTGGTTTGGTTTGGTTTGGTTTTTTAGCACAGAGTGCACTGTAAAAAGAAGAGGCATCAAGGCATGTTGCCTACAATATGTGCATCACATTTGACATCTCCCCTCTGTATGCGGGGCCAGGACTTCCAGGGCTTTGGTACTAATAATTCTCTTTGTGGATTTTGCAATGACCAGAGCCTGGCACGAAGAGCCCTGCTGTCCAGCTGAGGCCTCTACCTGGCATTGCAAATATGCGTGAGTAACAACTGATTAGTGCTTTTCCTGGGCCGGTTTTCAGATTTAATTGTGCAAGATGAAAGAGGAGAAAAATGCTAGTAACGTGAGGAAGGAGGGAAAGGAGAAATAATTACAAGTGCATTTAGCCAGCGATAAGAATGGCTGCTGAGCTGGGCTGGGTGCTTTCCAAGCACAGTGGGAGCCAGCTTCAATTTCACAGCATAATATTTCCTGCACCCTTAAAATAACTTCTCCCTGCCCCCAGGGTGTCACAGGAGCTGAAGAGCAATGTGTGCCCCCTTCCTGTGCAGCCCCACGCTGCTGGGTGCTCAGTTACCACCCAGGGGCTCTTTCGAGAGCGCTCACATCACCGGTGTCGTGCCAAGGCACCGAGACCCAGCGAGAGGGCTGGAGCACAGCGAGGGGATGCTTTGCAGACCCACAGCCGTGGTCTCCCAGGGAAGGCAGCAGGTGGGGGATGGCTAGCTGCTTGAGCCCTCTTCGGTGCCCGGCGAAGAGCAGCTTCCCCGAACGGCTCGGCAGAGATGGGACCTCTTTATTGTCGGGGCTAATTGCTCATGTGAGATGTATTTACAGAAGCGACTGTTTGTGCAGAGCGCGGCAGACAAACAGTCTCCTGTTCTGCCGGGCACCCTTTGTAATCGGTGGGGGCTGGGAACCCTTTAATGCAGCCATCGCTGGGAGGCCTCGTTCGTTCTGCGGGCACCGGCCCCGCTCCGGGCTGGACGGTGCCTGCGGGGCTCTGAGCGGCGGCGGGGGCAGAGGGCGGCCGGCTGCGCCTCGGCGCTGCTCCTCCTCACCCACCTCGTTCGGGCAGGCTGAGGGCTCACGGCTCGCCCCGAGCCAGGCACGAAGGACCCACAAAGCAAACCCTTGGGTGTGATCCTGGCACGAGCCTGACCATCCTCCCCGTGGCTTGCAAATCCAGCTGCTCCCGTCTGGGCATTTGGCCGTGGGGGGCACACTCTGCCCTGCGTGAGAAGAGCCGGGTGTGTGAGGGTGAGCTGCCCATCTCCTTGGTCTGCAGGAGATACGACACAGGATCCGAGGTGCTTCAAAGGTTATTTGGCGAACTGCTTTTCGTGCAGTCGGACCAGAGGACAAAACGCACCAGAAAGTTGTTTCTTGCCTTTGTAAATAATGTGAAGGTGTGGTTAAAAGCACCCAGGACTCTAAAAAGTCAGCCTCGCGGGCTTTTTGCAACCTGCTGGGTTTTTTCAAGGAGGAGGCCTAGAGGGAGTTTTGCCCTTTGCCATCTGTGAAAGAGACGCAGCATTAGGAAAATAATGCAAACAATTTCCGGCACTGTCTCCATCTTCCTGCAAAACCAGTGGGGATGGACAAGCCCTGGTTTCCAGTTACATGCAACATCTTTTGCTTGTGCGTAGCCTACATCCCAACCCTGCAGTGAACATCCCTCTCCAAACTCAAAAATATATGTCCCACTTCTCACCCTGTGCTCTTTTCCCCACCCTGACACAGGCAGTAGATTAAAACGCGCTCAGGGGAGAGCTTATCAGTGCGGAGAAACAGCACCACAGGGCTGGCGTGTGTCTTCTGTTTCCCCTTTCCAAGGGGCCCTTCAAATTGGCTGGTATCGGTCAGGCGTAATGAGAGCGTCAGTTTGGTTACAGCCTGTCCACAATGACGCGGAATTGCCAGAACTGGGACAAAAGGAAACCCACGCTCATCCCCTTACAGCACTCTCTGACACATGCAGATCAAACCAGGCATCCTGACCCCATGAGTGGCATTTCCCAAGCTTCCCAGCTGAAATTAAAACTCTCTCTTCTTTAAAATGAATTCAATTAATTTTAGCGTAATTCTTGTATTCCACACATGGAGGAACAGAGAAATCCACCTAATTTTCAGCACTCCTAAACACTGGAGGTTTCTGAGCATTTACACATCATCTCTCACAAGACTTGATGCAGAGGGAAGTGGGATTTTTTTTGTTTGTTTGTTTGTTTTGTTTGTTTTCCAGATACGGAAGCTGAGGCAAAAGGCAGACACCGCACAGTAATACCTAACTAGTGGAGGAAAGATTAAAAGCCAGTCACCACCAGTCTCATGTTTTGACAACCCCTCATAAGTTGTCTGAAAGAAGAAATACTTAATAATTCTGTTCTTCTGTGACTTGGAGAGAGACACTGAACCCTGGTCAACATCCCTAGAAATGCAGACCCTCAAAGACAGATTTTGCAGCCCTCTTCCCTAAAGCTCCACCCCTCTCTCAGACATCAGCATAAAAGCCATATTTCCCAGACAGCTCAGGACCCAAAATGCCACTTACTGTTTCCAACCTGGTCCTCAGCAGAATTGATTGTCTTGTTGCAAGACTATATGTAAAAGGTCTTACTGTTACGGGCAGTAATCAATATTTATAACCACTCACAGAGTTTATTTATGGAAAAAAATCAAATGTTCCAACCAAGAAGATATGCTTTTTTTAATATCTAGAATGATTAATAATCATATTCAGAATTGCAGGCAGGCCCACGCTGTCAGACTCACACACTTTTCTTTTTCTAATGGCTCTGCAGGAATTTGAACCATGTTTCATGCACAGTGACAAAGATGTTTTGTCTCAGGGAAGGAGTGTGTGGATGTTTTTGACTTAAAGAGCCAGCACCGCATTCAGAGCTTCACAAATAGAACCATTTTGAACCCAAGCCCATTGGCCTGCCACATCCCCTGGAGATACACTGCATAGGGTGTATCTCCTCCTGTTGCTGAAGACCCAGATCAGAGCTGCAGATTTGCAACTTGCTGAAAAATGTCACACCCCCTCTGTGTCAGGGCAGCCATCACCTGCTCTGCTTCTCTGCCACCCACTGGAAATGCCTCAGCTCGGCAAACGGGTTCGCATCTCTGCCTGTTGAGGCCTCTCAGCTGTCCAGGGTAAGATGAGCTCCACGGGAATGGCACTGTTTTGGAAGGAAGAAAAACTCCAACAGCCCTAAGCATTGCTCCATTCCTATAGCAAGGAGAGGAGAGGGAACATGCAAGGCTGGTGTCGAGGTATCCGACCTGAGGCTGCTCGGCCCGCATTGGTACGGCGTGGTGAAGGAGGGACAGGTGTTTCTGATGCAATAAGCCAATAAAGGAGCAAAGTTCACTCCCACTCCTTAGTGCTGGCTGTGCAAGGCCGTGTTTGCTCACCTGCGTGTTGCACTTCTTCGACTGCAGGTGGTAATGACAATAGAATCAGAGGCAGTAAAGGGACAGTTGCAAAGAGACCGGTGCCTTGATTACTTCCTCATAGCCACTCACCCTCTGTGGTACCACTTTATTATCAGATGGGCAGAGCAAGCCGACTAAAAGGCAACATGAAAATCAGGTAGATATGACAGCTGTTGTCTGGACGGCTATCAAACATCCTGTTTTGCACAGATCTAGTCATGAGAACTGTGGGACAAAAATAAGGAAGTAAATGTTCACACTTGCTATTTCAAGGCAGCTCCCAGCCAGCGCTGAATCACTTTTGGGACTGCAGTGTCTTTCTTCAGGGGTTATGGGACATAGCAGAGCCTTCTGACAGACAGGGACAGCCCTCAGGTCAACGCTATCTTGTACCTTGGCTTTTGTGCTGAGCCCTGCAGAGCTTAACACGACTGCCAAATCCTCATGTGAGATGTTTGTCTACCCCAACTCCCGTGCTCTGGTCTGCATGGGATCCCCTCCAGCTTCCCATCAGTTTCTGAAAAGCTCTGGTGCTGCTGAGGAACATCTGGAAACAAAGCTACGCTGTGCCTGGAGGCCAGGAGGAGCAGGGCACGCACTTTTTTGGATTCCTGTTATGCCCGCCAGGCCATGGGATATGAGTGGCAGAAGAAGGAGGAGAAGAGCAAGCGAATGCAGGATTTCTTGCCATGTGCCACAGGCCAAAAAGCCCTGCGGTCCAGATCTCACAAGCCCACGGGGCGCATGTCCTGCCGAGCCTGCCTGTCAATAATCTCACATTTTAAATCCTGTTAGACATGAGTAAGCTGTGGAACAGTAATCCAGGGAAGAGTCGATGCAAAACCCTGCCACGTCAAGCATTATAAACCTCCCGGATCCTCTGCTCCTCCTACCACATCTGTATGCCACAGACCAGCGCTTGTTAAGCACCTTATATTCATGTCCTACAGGGCCTGCAAGCCCTAAACAGGGAGTGCCCTTTCTTTGTCCATGGGCAGAGGGTTTAGCACAAAGGAGCCCCACAGCCTTCCAGGCTTGCTGTTGCCAAATAAATAATTGCTGCTGTGCATTTTATAGAGGGCTCGGAAGAGGAGTTGCAGGACAGCCACTGGGACTGGCTCTGGGATTGGCACATCCTTTGCTCTTCAGCTGCTAATGGAGGGGCCTGACAGAACTGGGATGAACGTGAAATGCTCAGTCTGCTGGAGGGATTTCTGCGGTTTCCAGAGGCTGAAGGAAGAAGAAGAAAAAAAACCAAAACAGTAATGTCAATGGAAATGTAATGTCAAGGGAAAAATAAAACCATTATAAAATAATTACCTTAGGTGAGATATAGATAAAGGCCTTGTGCCCTTGGAAGGTATGATACAAAAGATAAATGAAATAGATGCTCCTTGGCTGATTTTTTTTGCAACAGTAATTCTCCTAGTGCCAGTTGCTGTATATTTTCCTTGATACAATCAGGACGAAAACAGCAAATCTGACATGACAAACTCATTGTATCAGAATTCATCTCTGCTTTAAAACATGTGTCATATGACTAAACACCCTTCTCCTGGTACAATGCATCCCACAGTAAATTTGGATGGAGCTCATCCTCAAATGCTCTGCTAAAAATACGCATAACAAAGGGCAAGAAGAAAACATAATTCAAATGAGGGACACCTGTTCACAAATGTTTGCAGATAGTGACTGGATCGAGTGTCTACATAAAGGATAATTATTTTCTGCAGATGGTTTGGTCTGGTATTTTAAACACTGTAAAAAAATCCTTGCCCCAACCACTCAGGAAAGTATGGGGCGTTTTGCTGTCAGACCTTTTTCCTATCCTCTGATAAATTTCCTAAATTGTAATTGATAAATTGTAATTGGTAAAATGTATTAAAGAAAAAGAATTCGTTGGAACACAGACAACATACATTTTCAAGTTCTGGCCTTCCATTTCTTATGTTGCGCTGCCATATACCCAGATAATTCTCAGGCTGAAGTTTTGCTATAGGAGAACTATAGGCAAAATAAAGCAGTTATGTGTTGTGCAAAGGGATCCCCAGCAGATTTCAAAGGGAAGGTCCCTTTGAAACTACAGCACAATAGGCTTTTTAATACAAAATAATTTTACTACCATTCCTTAAGACAGAGTGATGCAAAACAACCATGACAAAGAAACATTCTTATTAAGTCACCCCCTGACGTCCCCTTGCAACGCAGTATTAGCCCCAGGATAACGCTGCTTTGTTGGAACTGTCTTCGGGGTCCATGTGGTGGCTGGGACTGACTCATCCACCCTGAACAAGTGAGGCCACAGGTGGGATGAGGGGACCTGGGGACCCTCGCCCTCAGAGCACCGCGGGGCTGAGGTGGCCCTCGGAGCCCCTGGCTCAGCACGGGGAGGAAGCAGGGTAAGGAAAGAGGGTGATGGCTCAAACAGCCTCTGAAAGAAGGTCCTTCCCTTGGAAAACTGGCGCGTGCAGGGAGTCCAATGATATAACCGTCCCTCTCCCATAACACGGGTTTTAATTAATACTCGTGTCCAAAGCATGGGATCGCCTCCAGCAGTTCTGCCTCTGTAAAGGTATCCACCTGAGCAGGTGCTGAGCAGGGAAATCGGTCAAGAGGACATCACTTTCACGGAGCCTCTGGAAATGCTGTGCATCAATGAACCTCATGGAAAGGATTTACTTTTAAAAGTTCGGGTTGTGTAAATCTCAAAGAGTGCAGTGTTGAGCTGCCTAGGGACAGGTATCATCCCTTCGGCAGCTGTTTGGTTATTTTTGCAGGATAGTCTTGGGTCAGTCCCTGGAGACCCCGCTGGAATTCCACGTTCTCATCACCGTCTCTAATTAATACATCAATTTGCCTCGCCAGCGCTGCTTCAGAGGCCCCCGATACGGGGTGCTTTAGCGAAAACTAAAGCACTAAAAGCGAAGCTCCCGCAGAGGGGGCGAGTGATGCCGGGGGTCCCTAGCCCGGGAGTCCGGACTACACCTCCCGGCATGCCCCGCGCGGCGAGGCGGCGGGGCGGTGCGGGGCCGCTTCCGGGTTGGCCAGCGCGGTGTGTTTACTTCCGCCCGCGCCAGTGCGCGAGTGTCAGCCCGGGGGGGGGGTACCCGGCGGCCGCCCCGCCCGCGGCCAGGGAGGGACCGACCGACCGACCGGGGCACGGACCGACGGACACAGCGGCCGAGGGAGGAGCTCCGAGCGCGCAGCGGCCCCGGCCCCCATGAGCAGGCGGTGAGCGGCGAGTCGGCGGCCGCGGGAGCTTCCCGGCGCGGCGGGACCCAGCCATGGACTGGCTCATGGGGTGAGTGGGGCCCCCCTCCGTGTCCCTGCCTCCGGAGCTCTCCCGCCCCGGCCGAGGCGGCCACGCTGCCGGGCAGCCCGAGCCCCGCGTGCGGCGCTAATGACTAATCAGTTCTGCCGGCGGGAGCGGGAGGGCGGCTGCAGCTCAGCCCCGGGCGTCTCTGGGTGCAGCCGCCTGTGCCCCCGGGGACGACCGGCCGCACGGGAGCCCTTGTCTTGTCCCGAGCGGTGGCTCTCTGGAAAAGTAACTTTTCCTTCCCTTTTTGCGGTGTAGGCAGGCCAGGTGTGGCAGCTCTCTGTGCTTCCCACTCATACGGTGTGGGGCTAATCCCCTTGCGACAGAACATCACTCTAAACCGAAAGGCGTGCCAAGTTTTAAATGGCTTTCTGTAGGGAGGAAGAAGAGACCTCGGCAGAGATTAACGCCAAATCAGAGCCACGCCAGGGGGCTTGGATAGCCTAGGATTAATAGTGCTAATTACACAGAGACAGAAGGTAGAGAGCAGTTTGCTGCGGGTCTGGAAACCCCAGGGCAGGAGAGGAAGATGCAGTTGATGGGAGTGACCAGTATCCCAAACGAGATATTCTCGGTTACTTCTTGCATGAATTGTGCTGGCGACCTGCACTGAGGTGAACTGTGAATAATTATGCTTCACAATCGTATGAGCACTTGGTTTATGCTTCAGCTAAACTAGTGCTGCAGTGATAACCTGCTGCCCTTAGTTTGTTCTTCACAGCAGTTTGGTCCAGTTCCCAAACGTGGTCTTTGCTATCTACGCTGCCTCCTTTTCTAACACTGCCGTGCCTAGAACAGAAGCTAAACTATTTGGTCGCAGTTGATAGACGTGGTGAGTTTAGAAGGGTTATTGGCGTGTGCGTTGCCTTTTGTCTGCAGCTGATCTGTTTGGTGGTGAGAGTGCACTTGTTACTTGTCTTCACACGGGTCGCATCCCACTCTCAATACAAAGTTTTACTGTGAGTCTGACCCCTCGTTCGCTCTGATGGAGGGAATGTTGAATATGTGGGGCAGCCGCTGATGGCTGGCTTTTCCTCCAGCAGGCTGAGCAGCGGAAGAGCAGTATTTATGGCATGTGCAGGGGTCCGGGTGCCAGGTACTGCAAGCCTTGTGGCTTTTAAGTCACAGGGCTGCACTCTATTCTTACATGGTGTCAATGAAAATAGAAATGACGAGCTTGTTTTGTTGTGTTTTGTGACAACCGCAAAGCACTGGTGGTCTGTTACACTGACTTTGTAAAAGTAAAAGCTGGAGTGTCAAAGAGTGTTACTGTGATGACAAAAAAAGGTCAAACCCAGGACTTATGCAAGTTACTTGTATGACTCAAAATACTACATGCCCCAATACAAAAGCTGTACTTACTCTGTGCAAATTACATTGTAAAGCAGAAAAGAATCAAGGTTTATTTTAGCCAACCTCTCAGTATATTAGAATGATGGTTTTCTTATGAAATATATTTTGGGCTTCTTTAAGTCACTACCATAAAAAAAAAAAATTGGCGTTTGTTCTGTACTTTTTTACCCAGGGTGGGTGGATCCATCTATGTGTGGAAAAGACTTGCCTGTTTTCCCCATTGTAATGGGAATGGATCCTGAGTCATTTGTGTGTTACTCGCTTGTTCTCAGCTATTTCCTAATATGTTTCTCTCCTGACCAAACCAAGTATTGACCCCCTGATGCTCTCAATGTTTTCTCCCTTAAAACACGGTTAGTTCTATTTGTGCACATTTGGGGGGGGATGGTTGTATGTGATTATGGCAGGAAGGGGGTGCATTGATATTTTGTAGTGGGAAAGGCTGGAAGTCCTGGATGACCCATTCTTACTTCTGGCCAAGTTAAGCCTGCTGTTAGCAACTGTGTTTGTAAATGGAAACATCCGTCTTGCTGCTTGACAAAGAAACTGAGGACATTTGTCTGCCCAGGCAGAAGTTTGGGCAGTGCCTCTTGCTCAGCATTTCTTCCAGTGGGAACTTCAGCTGTTTGGGTCTCTGATGTGAAGAGAACAGGGCTGAAGAAAAACCTGCAGAATAAAAGAAAAACAGGTCTCTCCCAGTAACACATTAGTTGGTGTTGATGCCTCTGGCAAGCAAAATGTATTGATCTGCTTCTTGGTGGTGTCTTTTTTTCCTAAGTGTCCTCACTAATTAAGCCATTGTGATCTTTCTTATTCCTTACTGCTTTGGGATGGTGGTGCTTTGCAGTTTCAGCTTTCCACGTGCTTTCCCTACCCCTGCAGAAGGTCTTGTATGTCTCCCTGTTGGCTGTGCCTTCTTAACTTCTTGGTGTGAGAAACACCCTCTGTGTTTTGACGTTGTATTACCGAGAAGTGATCCTTCCAGTGCAAGTGTGTTAAATTAGGCAGCAGTAACAGTTGCTTCTGTTCTAGACCTCGACCCTTGGAGCTGGTGTCACGTTTATCTGATAGACACTTAGAGTGAGATCTGCTTTATTCCTTCCTGGTCCTCCCCTTCTCATGTGGTCCCTTGGAAAGCGGGGGGAAGGGTAAGTTCTAACCATACCACAAAGAGCAGCAGCCCAAGTGTCTCTGATCGCCTCAAAGTACTTAATATACCAAAAAAACCAGAAGCTGAGGCTTACAAACAATAGTGAATTTATTATGGATTAACAAACAGCTACAGGCTTAAGTGGTCACACAGCAAAACTTCTCTGGGTGCTGCCTTCTGTTCAGTCAAGTGCTGAAATCCAGTCAAGTCCTAAGGAAGAAAGCTGAAAAGAATGAGCTGCTGGCATGGTACGATGCTTAGTTTAGCACCAAAGTAAAGCCAGAATATTTTCTGTGGTTGATTGGTATATTTGACCCTTCCACTGTGTAATAGACTATGAACACAAAGAAAAGTTCCAATAGGAATTTATTACATTACAGCAGGCAAAGCAAAGGCAAATACAGCGCTGGACGGCAGGGGAGTCTCGCTCCACCAACTGCCGTGAATTGGTAGATTTTTCAGTCTTGCTTTTATCTTGCTTCTTTCCTCCGATGATGTATGTGTGACGTGTTGCTGGGAGGGTCTCTTTCTGTCCCTCGGTGGTCGCAGAGATGAAGGCTGTATTGTAAGCTGGAATTTCTGAAACTTAAAGCTGATTAAGCAAGTAGAGAAGGAATGAGCAAGGGTCTATTTGCCTATCAGCTTAGATAGTGACATAGTAACTTCTTGTTATCTTGAGTTATTTGATCTTCAGTGAACAAAAAATAGTTAATGTTTATCACAATTCCCCCATTTCTCTTGTTCTTACTTATTTTTGTTTACTGTATCTTTGCAGTTCTTGTCTAGCTAACTCTAAAGTTTTTAAATTTTCTTCTTCAGGTATTTGATCATACTTAGTCTTAAGAAGCATAAGATGTGCCGCTTCCAGCTAGCTTTTCACTATAGTAATCAGTTTATTAAATATACATGGTCTAAAGTCTGCTTGCAAATATTTATCATGCCCTCCCCTGGATGTCCAGTCAGAGGCGATTGTTTTACAGCCCTAATATTTACAAAAATATTCTCCAGGATAATTACAATATCCTTTACTGTGATTTGAGCTTGGGCACATGTAAAATCCCGTTAGGTTTAGTACTTTTCTACAATGATTTATGTTGGTCAGATCACACAATCCTACTCTGAAACTGGGTGCTCCTACAGTAGTTACAGTTTGCAAAATCTCATTGTCATCCCATCGCCATAGTGACCATTTAAAGGGTTGGTGTGGTAGATTGTTTAAGGCATTAATCCTTCTTAAGTATAACATCAGCAAAAGAAAAGTAATCGGCTGGGTCACGTGGTGAGCATCATTGGGGGCATAGGAATGGGAGTATATTTGAGGATTGTTCCATTTCATAGACCGCAACCTGTCTCTCTGCCCAGGGTCCTTGCTCTAATTTCTATTCTTGAGGCAATTCCTCAAATATTGTTTTGTTGTCCCACCCCTGGGGTTTTTTTTCTCCACAGCTTTTTACCCCTCTGCCTTTCCCGTCGACTCGGTTGCTTCGAGCCACGGGGGGTACCATCTTCTCGGCAGCAGGGATATTCTTCAGGAGGTCCCCGGGGGCGACTCTGTTGCCTCTTGACATAGGAATCCCAGTTTCGATACTTAACTGGGGGTGTATCACACCGGATTCCCTTTAGGCGTGTGCGGCAGGTGCAGTCAACAATTTCAGCTATGAACGGGATGGGTTCATTAGGGTGATAACAATAATATTTTGGTTCAATCCCTAATGCAAAAATCCTCCACAACTCTTCTGATTCTTCTACTAATCTCTCATATTTAACTTTATATTCTAGAATCCAATCAGTTATGTTCTGCTGCAATACCCAACAGGGGCTGCAAATTCCTCTAGGAGGGGTTCCTCGCCTACAATGACTCCACCACCTGTCCCCGCAGATTTTACAAATATAACAAACAAAGGGATAACAATTGCACTCTGGGTCTCTACACTTTATCTTAACATCAGAGTTACAAATTAATCTTTCCTCCGTGTAGTGTGGTTCTGGTGCATATTCTACACGGTGTCTATTCATTGATGATCTCTCCTCTGGATCCGTAACTTCAGGTCTCCAGGATTGCTTGTCACCTGCAACTCAGGAGTCGGTTTGCTCACTGGCCCTTTAATTCTCCTAGCATGGGTCCATCCCTTCTCTGCTGTTCTGACTGCAGTATCTGTAGTAAGCAATACAAGGTAAGGGCCCTCCCATTGTGGGGTCAAGGTTGCTTCTTTCCAGGACTTTATCATTACTCAATCTCCTGGTTGCACCTGGTGCAGTTTCAAATCTAGTGGGGGTCTCTGAGCTAACCTTCTTTTATTCTATAGATTTTCCCTATATTTCATTAGGCTGGTTATGTATACATTCATATTTTGATCCCTCAACTTTGGATGATCTTGCGGTTCTTCTATATTGTAGGGCATTCCATACAACATTTCAAATGGAGATATTCCCATATCCGATCTAGGTTGTGTCCAGATATTAGCAATGCTAATGGTAGGCATTTTACTCATGACAGTTTGGTCTCAATCACAAGTTTGGTCAATTGTTTTTTAACTTCTCCATTTATTCTTTTTACTCTTCTTGAACTTTGGGGGTGCCAGGGGGTGTGATAATCCTATTGTATTCCCATTATTGCTATGGTTTCCTTAATTATTTTGGATGTAAAGTGGGGGCCTCTGTCCGAGTCAATGGTTTCTGTGACCCCATATTTGGGAATAATCTGCTCTAATAGGGTCTTGATTACTGTTTATGCCGTTGCCCTTGCCGTAGGGAATGTTTCTATATAATGGGTTAGGTGATCCACTATTACTAATAGATATTTATACTTCCCAGTCTTTGGTAACTCAGTAAAGTCTAGTTGGATGTTAGCAAGTGGCCGGTATGCTGTAGGTTGTCCCCCCTATTAAGGTTTTTCTTAAATTGGCTTTATTTACTTTTAGGCAGGTAACGCACCCCCTCACTACCTGCTTTGCCAAGTTATCTGCTCCAATACACATATGTTTGGTGGCGAATTGATCTACTAATGCTTGTGCCCCCCAATGTGTTTTGCTATGTATTCTCCTCATAATATCCATAGCTATGGATTTAGGCAGTACAGTTCTATTATCCTCTGGAAGTTGCCATTCTCTTTTTGGGTCTTCTCTCAACCCCATTCCTTTCATCTTTTCTTCTTCCTGCATAGTAAAACTATATATCTTTTGCAAATTCCCTCTGCTAATCTTATGCTCTTTTCTTTTAGCCTTCGGATCTTTCTGGGGGTAGATTGTGACATTTGCAAAGCAGCCCTTCTTGCTTCCTGATCTGCTGCATTATTTCCCCTGCTTTTAAAATCTAATCCCTTTTGATGCTCTTTCAGGTGAATAACAGCAATTTTCCTAGGTCTCCTCAAGGCCTTCAGCAGTTTCCTGATTAGATCCTGGTGAACCAGGTTTTTTTCTCTGGGAGTTTATCAACCCCCGTTCTTCCTATGTTTTCCCAAAAGTGTGTATAATCCCATAGGCATATTTTGAGTCAGTATAGATGGTACCTGATTTATCCTTCAACAACTGCAATGCCCGCAGTACAGCATAAAGTTCACAGGCCTGCGCCGACCAAGATCCACTTAGAGGGCCTGATTCGATAACTGCAAGTCTTTCTCCCCCAACTATTGCATAGCCAGAGACCCTTTTTCCATTAATTACTCGCGATGAGCCATCTACAAACAACCTACCCCCCTCTGGGGAGATGGGGTACTGTTTAACCCTTATCGGTGTCTCTGGATCTTTAATGATTACCGAGAAGGGGGGTATATTCAACCTTCCTACACTATCAGGAGTGTACCATACTTCTGAGTTAATTTTTTTCCTCATCCTCTACCCTCAAGGGACAGAGTTTTATTTTGATTTCCTCATTTACTACTTCTATATTAATACTCATTTCTATAATTAAGTCTCTCTCTAACAAATTATAATCTGCTTCTGGTACTAGTAGAAGGTTCCCTATTCTCATTTTGGACTTCAATTCCACCAGTACATTCTTAATAACAGGGACTTTAAAGGGCTCCCCCTTCGCCCCTACCACTTGAGCAGTTTCCTTTGATATTTTACATCCTTCTGGTAGTACCTGGACTGTCGATCGCTCAAACTAAAAACTCAAATTCCTGCTGCTGAGGACCTATTTTTAATTTTATCAAGGGCTCCTGATGTTTCCGTGTCCCCAGCAAATGAAGCCCCTGACTCTTTCAGTCCTCTTTGAAGACTCTCTCATCCCTCAGCCGCTTCCTGCAGTTTCTCCGAAAGTGTCCTTCATTCCCACAGTAGAAACATACGCCTCTATCCTTTTCTCTACTCGGAGAACTCCTCCCCCATTTCTCTGGGCCACTTGACTTGTTTTGGGAGGGGCATCAATTCTCTTAGTCTCCCTTACTGCTGCCACCATCATTCTTACTTGTCTCTTGTGACTCTCTTCATCTCTTCTCACACATACCTTCTGTGCTTCTTTCAATAGCTCATCTAGGTCTCTATTTTGCCAATTATCTAATTTTTCTAACTTCTTTCTGATATCTTCCCACGATTTAGCCACAAATTGTGTTTTTAGTAGTGCTTGCTCTAATGGTGTCTCAGGATCTAAGCCTGAGTACATTTGCAGGTTTTTTTTTTTTCTCAAGCGTTCTAGCCAATCCGTAGGTGTCTCCTCCTTTTTCTGTCTCTCATTAAATGCTTTGTTGATGTTCTGCCCCCTAGGCACCGCTTCCCGGATCTCCTGTACTATTATCTTTCTTAGATCCTGCATATTGATTCTGTGATCCTGCTGCTGATGATTCCAATTGGGATCCTGCAAAGGCCACTTGGTGTCTGCTAAAGGTCCTTGTGCATGTTGTGAATCTCGTATCTGCATCCTCGCTCGTCTAATCATATTTCTTTCCTCGGCCGTGAAGAGAATATTTAATATGGCTTGCAACTCGCCCCAAGTATAAATACTGGGTCCCAAAAATTGGTCCAGTCTCTCGGCCACTCCCAAAGGATCTTCTAGGAGGCTCCCCATCTCCCTCTTAAATTCCCGAACATCCCCAGAACTCAAAGGTACTGAAACAAACCCTATCACTGGGTGAGGTCCCTGGCCCCCCCCCACAGGCATTTCTCTTAGGGGATATAGGTTATGCTGTCTAGCCCGACCTCGGGTTATGGGTCCCTGCACTTCCTCGGGGGGCTCGGGATTACTCCCTGCTTCATGAGGCTCTATTGGAGGTGCATCTGGAATCTGGGGGTTCTGAGGGGGTATGTAAGGAGGTGGGATTAGTAAGGCTTCTTCCTCTTTACTCCTATCTTTCTTTTGTCCTCCCTCTTTGAGGGGAAACAGGAGCACTTCACCCCCAGGTCTTGTAACTCATACATTAGCATATTCACTTTCTTCTTGTCTAAAAGGAATTTTAGTGTTTACTCACAAGTTGAGTTTTTGCCTCACCCAATCTTCTGATGATCCAAAAATAGGCTAAAAAATATTCCAGGAAATCTCCTTTCCACCCCATACTACCACACAATAATGGATCATTTTAGCTTTATCTTTACCCCCTGTGTTAGGGTAATGTTTCCAATTGTCTAATATGAACCCCAGTGGGCTATCTGTTTTATGGGACTAGAGGGCCTGCTCTTCCCCTGTCCCATCTTCTGGAGTGCCCTCACACAAGCGTGGTGCGGAAATCACTCGCTTCCCCTTGTTCGTGGCTCACGCCCTCTCGGGCAATGAGAACCGCACTACTGAGGGTCCACAATCACTTGGAAAATCCGAGCTGCCGGTTCTCCTCTCACTCACACACACACTCGCAGCACTCCAGGATACCCGACCCAGACCGAACGGAATCTTCCACACAGATACTCACGCGTCTTGCGTCTTCGTCCGGACCTTTGTGCACAAAGTTTATAGGGTCTGCCGGCTTCCTTTGCCTAATGCTTTGAATTTAGGTTCGTCGGTCCAACCGAGACAGGAATTGGGTCTACCAGGGCCACCGACTGATCGGCGGGGCGCCCCCCAGGCAGAACCAAAAGTCCTATCTTGCAGGTGGATCCGAGTCACGGCACCAAATTGTAATAGACTATGAACACAAAGAAAAGTTCCAATAGGAATTTATTACATTACAGCAGGCAAAGCAAAGGCAAATACAGCGCTGGACGGCAGGGGAGTCTCGCTCCACCAACTGCCGTGAATTGGTAGATTTTTCAGTCTTGCTTTTATCTTGCTTCTTTCCTCCGATGATGTATGTGTGACGTGTTGCTGGGAGGGTCTCTTTCTGTCCCTCGGTGGTCGCAGAGATGAAGGCTGTATTGTAAGCTGGAATTCCTGAAACTTAAAGCTGATTAAGCAAGTAGAGAAGGAATGAGCAAGGGTCTATTTGCCTATCAGCTTAGATAGTGACATAGTAACTTCTTGTTATCTTGAGTTATTTGATCTTCAGTGAACAAAAAATAGTTAATGTTTATCACACACTGAATGCAGCATTAGTACTGATGCTGGTGAATCTCTATGGTTTCTTCTGTGCATTCTCCCCATTTAAAAAAAAAAAAAAAAAAAAGGATATATTTTCATAGGATATATTCTAAGTGCAATTTTGACTAGAGATCAGTGTTGCCTAATTGCTTTGCTCAACAACGTTTGCCAGAGATCCATATTGCCCACTTAGGAAAAGGTTGCAAACTTCTGTGTTACAAATAGCATTGATCTGCTCTTGAACTTCAAATTAGCAACAAAGGCAGGCATTGTTCCTTCACTTATGAAACTTGCATTTTTAACTTGCTTTAAAATACCATAATTGGATAGGAGTAAAACATATTAATGGTGCTGATAAACCTAATACGGTTTCATCTTCAGTAGTATTGTCTGATGCTGTAATGCATTTTTTAATAGAAGAGGAGTATTGAGTACTGTAGTGGTTTTGGTGAACTGTTACGTAATAAGGGCAGAGAGAAACAAAGTACTTTACAAACAATTACCTGTTAAACAGGAAGCTCAATCATAATTTGAGCTTCATCTGTATTATAAACTTTGAAGTTTAGTAGGTTAATAGACTATACTGATCGAAGCTGAGAGAGACGCTTACACTGATTTTACAAAGATTCACGGTTCCTTCTCCCAGCATTTATTAGAGTGTAAGTGCAATAAAGAGAGAGCGGCTGACTGCAAGAGGCATTTCTTCTCCATTTAAGTTTTAGGTCTTGTTATCTATACAGTCATACTATCCCCTGCTCAGTTATTTGTTCTTTCATATGTTGACCCAGTGACTTGAACAGAAGGGCCTAAAAATGATTGAAGGCTATCCTTTTCTCATATTTCATGTCTTCAGCTTTGAGGACAATTAGAGAAAAGCAATGGCCTGGAAAGATAAGGAAAATACAGATGGCAGAAACAGCAAACTTCTGGTCAGGACATTCGTGCCTGAAGACAGCACAAACTATTTCTTTCTACTCGGTTGATCTGTGGTCTGCAAGAAAGAACAAGTGGCTACAGCTGTAAACTGAATAATGTCTAATAGCCCTTACACTTGCCGATTTTCCTTTGTAATGCCAGTTAATCCACTGTAAACACCTCATATATATGCTGCCTTGCATAGTCTTCATCTCATCAGGACTGGTCATTGGAAAGTATGTTTTAGTGAAATAACACAGTAATTATGCAAATTCAGTCTTTTTGAATATATGCTATACTGGTGATTTTTAAAAAACAGTGTAAGAGAACTTCCCAAGGTCAGCACACTGCTAGATTTGTTTGGTAGAGGAGACTTGTATGTCATGCATTTATTTTATTCAGCTATAACTGTCAGGGACTTAAATTTAAGCTGGCAGTTTTTCCACTTATTTTGGGTTTAGGATTTTGCCACGTTACCCCTGTGGTAATTTTAAAGGCTAGAAGAAAAGCAACACATACTGCTGTTTTGTTGTCTTCCGTTCTGCGTTTGTGGAAGGGTCTTTAAGAAATGTCCTCGTAAGTCCTTAAGACACTGTCCAGTTCAAGATGAGCTTGGTGAAATAGGAATAATATTGTCATGCAGAGAAGTCCTAACCTTGAGCCAGAACAGCTGAGGACTACATGTGAATAAAGCATACCAGTGTTCTAGTTCTGTGTCATAAAGACCCCATATGCTGTTTGTCACCTGTTAGAATAAACCTTTGTTGCTTTTGAATGGGGTGCACTGTCGTAGGATATCTTGAGTTGGAAGGGAGCCATAAGGATCAAGTCCATTAATTGTAAGGAGTGCATCTTGTAGTGGGGGCAGTGAGAAATCATCCAGCAAGCTTAACTGTCAGTTTGGCTGGTGCCTCATACAGTTGAACCTGCCTTTATCTAGCAGACCTTTATATAAAAAGTAGGTGATGATTTTTATTCTGGGTACTGTTCAAAACTTCCTAATTATAGAAAATATTTCTATTAAAAGGTAGAAAGGAATAACACTGGACATTCTTCAGCTGCTGTAGCTGTAGGGAATGCTTCCCCCTTTTTCCCTTTAGTCATCTCCAGTGAAGAAAGTCTCCTGCCTTTATAAGGCAGTCTTCCCTCTACAAACTGCTGCAACCTCTCACCTTTCACAGCTTGCATGGTGTGTATCTTTGTTCGTTTTTTAACTGACCTCACAACAGGTGTTTCCCTTGCATTCCATTCTCTGCAGATTCTTGGCTTCACATGCCATTTTCCCTACTTTGAAGGAGCTGAAAATAACTCAGAATGGGTAAACCAGACATGTACAGTCCTACTGGGCAGGAAATACTCACATGCTCCTTATTTGCTTCTATTTATAGGTGCAGCATTACCTGTGGGGTCCCAGGTTGCTCTCCCCAGATAATTCTAGGTCTGTCTGTGAGCCACTGGCACTGCATTCACTGCTTACTGATGAGACTTCAGTATTACTTCAAAACCTTAGCAGACATGAGCAGTGCCTCTGCTAAACCAGAACTTAACTGTGAAATAAATAACACTGTCTGCAGGTAAAATTAGATCTCCATTAAATATTAACTTGTAATATTCATTAGTATAGTAGTGGAAATGTGCTGTTACTTTGAAATGTGAGTTTCAAGGGCTATTAGAGTTGTAGAAAAGGGGTCATGACTGTAAGACAGCAATTTAAATTTTCCAGGTGTGTTGTTGCCTTATGTATCCCTGGTTCTGAAAGTGCTCGGGTTTATTACTGAAACGGTCACTGCCAAGGTTCTTCTTTTGTAGTGCAGAACAGGTTGCAAATAACTGCAGAATCTTGCTCCCTGAAATGTCCTGGTGTAGTTAATTATTGATTTCTTGGAGAAAATGCCAAATAAATCCTGCATTTTAAAGCCTTTGTTACTTTAGCAAACCGTAGAATTTATCAGTAAGTTACTTTGATGAGTACAGTGCATGTGAATACTGGTTTTATTTTATTAGAGTGCTCTTTTTCCAGTATGCTGAGGGACAAGAAGAGTAGATAATTTTCAAGGTCCCTAAAGTAAAAGGAACTATTACTTTACTTAGAAAAAGAGTTGAATATTCTTGAAGTGTAGCAATACTCCCTCCTTGCATGTCTCTGCATGTTACCCTCTTCTCCTTTGCAGTGGCATCAGGATTCAGGAAGACTGGTAGGTTAAGATGCTCATCTGAATGAAAACCTTTTTTTTTTTTTTTCCTGCCTTGTTTCCTCTCCTCACATTAGTTTTCAACTAAATGAGTTCCTGCAGCTTGTTTGTGTGGCTACGTGAATAATGTTGATAGCACGGTGGTGGTTGTTAGATCAGAAAGCTTAGGGAACACTCACTTTGGTGGCAGCAAGGACTTAAATCAACTGAGTGGAATCATGTAGTAATGTGATTGTAAGTGTTAATTACTCTGAAAATAGTGATCTATCTTCTGGTGATGTATCCTTCTGCTTGGATGTTGGGAAGAACTGCAGAATGTCTGGAAGCAGGAGATGCCGTGACTGGGCTGGTATCCTGGAGTAGGCAGTGGCATCAGAGCACTGTCACAGTTGCTGTCCCAGTGTTAGATTCAGTTTATGGCTAAACTATAAATATACTCATTGTGAACTGGATGTTTATGAATAACTCAAGACTTCAGAATTGGCTGTAAGTCATGTTTCATCTACCTGAGAGAAGTGCTGGCTGTGTTGTGGTGTGAATGTGAAGGTAGGTGGTATTCTGGCTGAATCCAGCAGTCTGATTCGAGAGAGTGTTCAGGAAGCTTGGTTCACACATGATGGCCTACATAACTTTGCTATATTTTACTGGCAGTTTCCATCTGTTATACCTGCTGGATGTGGGCCCAGGGAAAGCGTACTTGAAAGGGTAAAATTAGTAAGAGACTGCAATTTTTAGATAGCTGTGTATAAAAGTTTGAACTCAGTATTGTCAGATCTGCATATTCTGCCGTCACTGATGACCTATCAAATAACTCTAATGTGTGTTTCTCCTAGTGGAATACTACTGAAGTGAGCTTGTCCATTGTTTTTTACCCATGTTTAGCCTTTTATGGTTGGTGATAAGGTTGTGAAGCTTGCTTGCTAGGTTATTTTTTTTTCAAATTCCTTCTTAGCAATTTTCCCACTCATCTTACTCTGCAATTATGGAAAAAAAAAAAAAAAAAGCTATGTCCTTAACTGTATATGAAATGAACAAATCTGATTATCTAAATTTATTTTTGCTATTTTTGTTTAGAGTAGTACTGGAAAGTGTTACATCAAGTGAGACTACTTGAAGAACTGTTGCCTCATGGCCTTGTTCTGGCACTTCAAATTGTTGCAGTCTAGGAGTTTTCCTGTTCCTGAGACTGTGTGCAGTAATTTTAAATAATTTCATTTTGAAGCTAGAATGATGAATGTAACTAAATACCTAAAGAGCAGTGCGATAATTTTAGCATTTGGAGGGGAAAATATGGCAATTTTCTCAAAAGCTGCCATATTTCTCCTTTTATTCTGTCAGTCAAGAGAAACTGGTCGGGGTGCAAGTTTTTCACGCAGTCCACAAACCTCTTTCCCTGATTGTGGAAAAAGAGCACTGAACACCCCCATACACACACAAAAAAGAACCCCCAAACCAGAATTTAGATACAATTTTCTGGAGAATGGCACAAATTAAACTGTAATCAAGATAGGGATGACTGTCATAGATCAAACTCCTTCTTACTCTGAACACTGAAAGAGTAAAGCCATTAAGCCGGCAGAAAACTATCTTTAAATGATCCAGGTCTGGTAACTTGAGCTCTTTAGAATATATCTGCATGCTTTTTAATTTCTTTTCTCCTTCCTTTCTGCACTGCTTAGGTTAAAGAGGTGGTCCCTGAATATTTTTATCATCAGTGTTCAGTGACTGGATCACTGTTGTCCCTCTTCTACACTGAAATGTCTAAATTCTTGGGACTTCTACCTGAGAAGTCTCCTAGTATTTACACATGATGAACAGAAGTTGTGTGAAACAGGTTGCGTAGAGATGATCTTGACTTACTTCTTTTCTCACTGCTTCAGTTTATAAACTACAGTCTAGAATTTCCTCATTTAGAGAACTTTTCTTTTACATGGTTCTTCATAAAACCAGCATGGAGTTGCTCAGGAGAGGCTTTTTTCCTTCTTAAGGAGTTATGCAAAACTGGATGGAGATGTTTTTTTATGAGGAGGTGTCTGCTTTGTGGATGGGCTCAGGTTACAGGATTAACTCTGTGGTTTCAGGTTTGTGTCAGGTAAATGATAAATAGCTTTTTTCTTTTTCTTCAGTCAGTCTTCTGTCTGATGATATCCAGGTGTTGCTGGAACTCCAGTCTGTAAAACCTTCATGATTGTCATGTCTACTATAGTGTTAGTGTGTGGCTGTTTTCCATCAGATATAAAAGGAACCAAGTTTGTAGTGAAAGCTAATAACTTTATTAGACCAACAAATGTACTTGGGAAAGAAATAAAAAGCTTCTGGGCATGCTTGTATCTCTTGTTTATGTTACCAGACTTTTGAACACAACCATATTAATAGTACAGTTTCATGTCAGCTGGGGAAATCTCACCTGCTGGTTTAGCTGGAGACTGGTTCCTTTTTAAGGAGCTGACCAGTCTACATTCAAAAAGCCATATTTGGGCACTGGTCTTGCTATTTAAGGTTATCTGAATGTCTTCTAAGAAGGGAAAGAGGTTAGAAATGGAAGTATTTGCAGGTTCTGGTCTAAGGTATACAAATCCTCAGATGGCCCTGAGGCCAACATTTTTTCCAATGTTGTCTTATTTTGTTCTGTGAGCCAACTTTTCTTGGTTCCCTTGTAATTTATGATTGGGGTGCCTAGGCTAACCTGCAGTTCTGATGTTCTTATGATCTTGTCTGTGTCTCCTTTTTGTTGTAGCCAGATAGTGCTTTTTTTTTTAATTAGCTGAGTATTGAGGTTTGAGAGAAATCTGTCTGCTAAGAGGTGAACAAAAGAAATAGTGAAAGGAGTAATTCAGCCTGATGATTATAGCTGATTTTTTTTGTTCAATTCTCGCCTTAATCTTGCAAGGCAGAGGATCTGTTGGACATTCCTCTGCTGCTTGACTTGCTGGGCATTAAAGAGTATTGTTTCTTTTGCACAGTATTCCTGGATGGGCATCTAACAGCAGTTATTCTTGCTGTGTCCCTTCTTCACTTGATTATTGTGGTGCCATTGGTGATGAGCAATATTTGAAGACTAACCTGGAATTTTAGATTTTTTTTGATGTATTTATGAACATTTCTTTTTAGGCATATGATAGGCTTTTACCATGTGGTCTGGTCTAGCACGGGTTTTAGCTTTGAGTTATGGGTGCTGTTCAAAATGCTGAAGAGGGTGATTTGCATTCTTATAACCCCAGAGTGTCTGTACTGAGGTTTTCTCCCTTGCCCCACCCTGATGAATATGAAGGTATTGGCCTGAGTCACTTGAGCTTGTTGAGGCTTGAGCAAGTGGAATAAAGTGCTATGAAAACTCATCTAAGAAAGGGGAGATTGTGGGTTCATGCTTGTAATGCACAAGCATGCACGTATTCAACTGCAAGTTTGTAAGTAATGTGGTTGGCTTACCTTTTAAAGAGGACCTTTCTGTTTACAACCAGTACTGTAATAAGCTAGTAGTTTTTTGGGTTTGGTTTTTTTTTTTGTGTGTGTGTTTATAAGTACTTTTCCAGGCTTTTTTCAGACAGGATGTGCAGTCATCCACTAGAATGTAGGCAGTTGTTGCTATATGTGGTATAACTTTTTAAATGGGCAGAGTATTATTTACGTGTTCACTGACTTGTATTTTCTCATTATTGTTAATAGAATCAATGTTTCTGTTTAAATCAAGTTCCTCTTGTTTTTAGGTAGAGTGAAGACTTACCAGCTCTCACTGTTTGACTCCTTGGGAATCCTGGCAAGGAGGCATCTTGTTAATGAAGAAGTATTTTCTGCAGTTCATGAAACACATGCAGTATGATCCACTATCTTGCAGGACAAAATCACTTGCTTTTTTTGTTAGGTTGCTTTTGTTTGCTTTTTTTAGTTGTAATCCATTCTATAATTAAATAAGGATACTCTTAGCTAGTAGATTTATGAATTCCCATGTTTAAACATTTTATTCTGAAACATGGGGGGGGCGTTACTATTAAAAAAAGTTGGCAAGAATTTCTTGAGAAGGAAGTAACTTTATTATAACGACAGACAAATTTAAACACATTGGTTCTACTTGTTTAGGTGTGTCATCTATCCCACAGTATTTCTGAGCCAAGCTGAAAAATGTAAAATAAAATGGGTGTTAAATATTTCAGTACACATAATGATTTAAGCTCACATGGTGGTTGCTTAATTTCTGAAGGACAGCTTCCATGAAGGTCTTGATGTGTTTTAAAAGATGCAATTCAAATTCATTCCTTTGGCTTCTTGAGTGCCAAAGCACTCTTCCAATGACAAATAGCAGGAAAAAAAAAATTAAAAATTTGGGAAACAAACCTGAGAGTGCATGAGAGATATCACCAAGCTGACAGTCTCCAGTGCTAAAAACGGCTTTGCTTCCTGAGTAAGCAGATAGATTTTGAGCAAAGAAGCAAATATAGGAATAAGGGTGGTATTTATACATGTAATATAACTTTCTTAGCAGACATCATTTCCTGTCAGGGTTTAATAAAGGAATGATAATTATTTTCCATTATTACTAAGAGCTTGATTTTTTTTTTTTTTTTTTTTTTTTTTTAATACTGCAGACAGTAGTATCTTATGTGTAATCATTGTTGGTAATTGAACCGTAGCTGTCAAAGCAAATGCCTGAAGAACTTGGATCTGGGAAATTCCGGTACATGCCTGACCTAAAAGAGTGATTTATTGCTCATCCAGATAAATGTCTGTGGCCTGCTTTGTCACACGTTCCCATTTAGCAAGTAGAGGCCTGCGGCAGGCTACCAGGTACTGTATTTCTGTCTGTGGGGACTTCTCACTTGCCTGTTGCTGCAAAAATTATGGCCTGCCCTTCCATCCCTGGCCAATAGTTTTTGTCTTATGGCTTGTATGTAATATTTTCTTCTCCTTGCGAATCTAGCAAGTTTCGTACTAAGGTGTGTATGACGTTTGTTTGGGTCTGTGGCTTTACAGATAAAGGGTCTAGTCCCAGTTCTGCCAAAAATCAGTGTGTGTACTTTGATGGTATCACAAGTTAGGCCAGAAGACAGTGCTGACCAGTCTCAAGGGCTAAGGCAGAGAAACACTGGTGATAATGTGAGGTTTGAACCTGAGGGCACCAACTACCAGGTCAGTGCATCCTTTGTGGACTACACAGGAACTGAGTGGGAAAGAACCTCTGCTTTCTGCAGGGCTTGCTTTGAAAGTGTGATGGAAAATGAAACGTGATTAGGCTGAAATGTTCAACTGTGTGCAAAACTTTGTCCTCTGCTGTTACCTTTGAAACTAGAGTTCAGTAAGTGTTCCATGTTTTCTGCTCTCACTGTGTCTATCGATTACTGTGGAAGCCAAGCTGGACATAGTGAAGCTATGGAACAGTGGAGAAGGTAAAAGGCTGTTGTGATGGGGGAGCCGGACTGCAAGTGCAAACCAAATCCGCACAAAGCTTTTTGTTCCTAGTAAAGTGAAATAGGAAGATGTTCTTACTTTTTTCCCCTATTCCCCTTGATTCCGCAATTCGCTAACCTTTATCTTAAGCTTTTTTAAAATGGCAGAAAGTTCTAGTAGCTCTAGAGAGAGAAAGTTGCTTAAAACTGTTTGGTACTGCTGACTGAACAAAGGAGTAGATTGGTCAGTATTCATTAAAATGAGAGGGAGAATATGTCCTAGCTTTGGTACATTTTTGGATGAAAAGTAATGCCTAGTTACCAAAGAGTGTTGCAAACATGAAGTTTCTCAAAGAGTCTAAGTAGAATCAGCTGTCCCCCTATCCTTCTGCTGATATATGCCAAAGTATATGGGCTTGTTACATGTGAAAAATAAGGCAAGATTGAACAGCTGTGGGAATAGCTAATGCAAATTTTATTTATGTTCCCACTGAAAGTAATAATGTTCCTGCTTACAGGAACTCCCCCCATGACTTGTTTCCCTAAGATCCCTGGAGACTAGTGGTGTGGGTGGAGTGCACAGGACATGAAGTAAAAATACTGTGTGATAAACCTGTCTAAAAAGGAGTCTAATCTCCAAGGGAGACAATGGTTATCATATAGCCATGGGCTACTCATTAACTTGTGGTTCCTAAAACAAATATTATTCTAGAGTGACAGCCAGTTACTAACATGAAACTGTTACTTTTTAATCCCATTTTGGATCTGCTTTTTTTGCGGCAGTTTTTTGGAGTTTAGTAGTAAAACGACAATGTGAGTTTCCCAGCAGGTGCTCAGACCTTCAAAGAAAGAATGAGTTGTCCAATATGCTCCTGTTACAGAATCAAACCCAGAAGAGCTTTAGGTTAGCTGGGTTTCAGAAAATACTTTTTCTGCTTCATCATGTGGAAAAGCAATAGCAAGTTCAAAAATGAGGAGGAGAGTAAGGCAGAAGTAGGTTTAAAGACAATTGACTTGCCAGCATACTTTGACAATAAAGAACAGTTTAGGTGTGTTGCATAACACTCGAAGGCTGGAATAATAAAATAGGAAGAATTTTTGTACAGAGACGGTAGTTGAGCTGAAGATTTAAATTCTGTGATTCACTAAGGTAAATAATACAGTTCTATAAAGACTGACGACATTAGTAAGAGTGCTAGCAAGGGTAATGCTGGTTTTCAGTCCGTGCATCAAAGCTGAGCAGTCAGTCTGGAAGAAGTTCCTCTTGGGATATGGTGTTGGGCAATTAGCTGCATTTCCAGAGATTTATGGAGTCTTCTGCATTGTTATGGTGTTGGCTATTATCAGAATGAAGTACTGTCTTGGTAGGCTGTTGTTTCGCATTATGATAGTTCTGAGTTGCAGAGGTAGATATTCAGAACATGTTTGCTTATCAGCACAGTAAAGCCTAATCTTTTGTTTGCAAATACCTCCCATTTTCATGTACAGGAAGTTGAAATGCTTCATAAAAATCTAAATACTACAGAGGGACAAGAATGTAACTCCCTTCTAAAATATCTCTTCTAACACTCATTTCCATTACCTTTTTCTTCTTAGAAAAGCGCTAAATGTATTGGTGTTCGAGTTTGGAAAAAAAGCTGGTGTTTGTGTTTGGAAAACTTAAAAGTACTCATGAAATGCCATTCCTCATGATTTTTAAGTCACAGACTACTTGTACATTTTCACCTCCAAGATGCGTGACAGAAAGATTAAGAAATTGATACCTCTTTTTCATTGTTTTAAGTTAATGCCTTTTTGACTGCGGTCAATTTTTTTCAGGTTTATTACTCATGAAGTCAGCTGTCTTGTTAGCATATTTCATTCTTGCATTTGTTTAGGGGCCCTGAATTACAGTATGTGGTTCTGAAGTATGACATAAGTCACTCTTTTTCTGGTATTTGCTGTTCAATGTTGAAATGTCACCTTTGGGACTGTGACTGTCAGTCGACAAATGTTAATCTTTCTGGTAACTTTTAATGATCTTGATAATGCAATGATAATGAGAGAAGAAGATGGAAATGGTTACTAGGGGAGAAGATTTGAAATTCTATGGACTTTAAAGTATTCCAGGATATTAATACTGAATCATGGTGCTCTTGCTTTTATTTCTAATTTTCTGGAAGTGAAAATATGGCACCTTTTCTCTTTCTTGCCCAGAAAGAGGTAAGAATTAAGGTAGAATGTGTTTTAACATCAAGAGTATAATGCAAATTTGGAAATGAGACCACTTGGTTGTTATATGAGTTGTATTATTGATCTCCTCTTGTTTCTCTAATCTGTACTTGCTTGTTTTTCTTATGATAGGTCTTTTGCAAAAACAAGTATCTACTTGTGTTTTCAGAGAAGCCACCACAGTGGCCTTGGTGGTCTTGAATCTGCAGTGCTTCCTGAACAGTTTAAATACTTGAAACTTGCTTATTCCTCTCGGTTATTCTGAGCTTAAGCTTTTTAAATTTATATAAACTTCTGTCACAATCTGAAGAATTGCTTTCAGTCTGGTAATTTTTTGTGATTAAAATAAAATTATGCACTACAATATTAAAGTTTAAGCCAGTTTGCTAATCATAATCCTTCAGTAGGAATTACTTTAGCATCTGGAAATAGGAAATAAAAAGATCATAGGTTGAAGGTGCTTTCCCTAAATATAATTGCCATTTAAAATTATGTAAACGCCAAATTGAAATTTCTTCAGACAGGATGCTTAGGGTGAGGATCTGTGATAAAAAGGATAATGATTGGGGTTTTTTTCTCATTAGATGAGTGCTTTCCTTGTTGATGGGGTTTTTTTGGTGTTGTGTGCGCACGAGAGAGATCTCAGTACGTGTTCTAAATACACTTTGTATTTCTCAGTTCTATGGCACTAGTTTAATAAGCCTACCTTTATTTATGTAGTATAAATAGATGAGAAGAGTCTTGATCAGGAGACATATAAACACTTAAGTATGTTGAAGAAGATATGATTCTGCTGGGTACTGCAAGGACTAATATATAACCAAGCCAGTTCAAGCAGCTGATCAATTAAATACTACCCATGATTTGTTGCTGTCATGCTGAGAATAAATCAGGTTTGTGTAGTGACTGGAAATAACCTTCTTACATTCCTTGGAACTTCTTGCACTTTAGGCTTATGAAAACCTACTGCTCTTCCCTGGTGTCCTTCTTTAGCAGGTTTTAGATCAAATTGTTACAGAAATACTGTGTACAGGTTATTGTGCATGTAGATTTCTCAAGAATTTGCATTGGTTTAGCTAACTGTTCAAAAGATAACTAAAGTATGTATTGCAGTGTCCAACATTTGAGTCTTGTACTTCTGCACTTCCTGGTGAGATTCCATTTCCTTTAAAATACAGTAGAACTTGACTCATTCAGGTATTACATTCTCCAGAATATCTTGGAGAAGATTAAGTCCTGTATCATCTAAAGAATGACCTTGTCCTATGCCAATGAAGCAGACAAGGCTGTAGCAGCTCTTATGAGCCTTCATTTTGAAAAGGTGTGCAGATTTTATAACTGCTGTCCTTTTTATTACTTTTTTTATAATTTTATTTATAACTTTTGTCCTCTTTTCTTTAGAAGGTATCATTTTTACCAAAACAAACCGGTGAAGAAGTTGCTGATAAATTCCTTGGATCATGAAAGTAGTTCACATCTGGTAGTGGAAGGAAAACAATAAAAAAGTTGAACATGCAAGTGCCTGCTTCCTCAGATGCACCATGGCAGCAGCATTTGTAACCTCCAGGACAGACTTGTCTAAAGAAAAGCTGCCTGGATTTTTAGCATGGCTGTGCCAAAGCAGGAGGTTCCCTTCCTATAGGGGAGAACTGTTCCTTTCTATTGCTCCAGTTTATCCTTCCAGTTAAGTTTACTGAGGATAGCATTTCTCTTACTACATCTTGCAATAATAGTAAACAGAGCTGACATAAGCACAGACTAGGGATGTTTCTGAAGACTGATTATCTTATAAAAGCCCCCAAGTAATGATGTTGCTATTTTATGTTGATCCATGTTAGGTTACAGTTGTGTCTGTTCTCAGTGTTTCAGGTGCTGTTGTAAATAAATTTGTGTTCAAAAAATTGTAATGATTGTCCATATGCCCCAGTAGCCTCTGCTTGCTTTAATTTTCACTACTGTGCCAATGAGGGAGATATTTTTACTCAGTATCTGACAAGTGAATACAAATTTCTTTTGTATGTACTGCCATAGGGTTGTTTGTTTGTTTGTTTGTGGGTGTGGTGGTTTGTTTTTTGGGGTTTTTTTGGGGTTTTTTTTTTTGTCATAGCATGATAGTATGAGAACAAAAGAAAGTGAGAATGTTAGAGAGGGATTAACAGAGCCTTGTAGCTATGGAGTTAAGCTGGGCTTCTGTTTCCAGTGCCAGTGACATCTTGATTTATGCATACTGGGGATGTTTTTAAACACAGAAGCAATAGGAAGTAAAACAGTTTGCTTCTAGCTTGTGTTTCCTGCAGGGCTTCTTGGCTTTGCCTTCTTCCAGTTAGACAAGAGTATTCAGAGCGTTGCAACTCTCTTGTTGCTGTTTATTTGTTTGCCGGTTATGTAAAGCTCTCGACTTGAATTTGTTCTCCCCTTGCCCAAGTATTCCTTGAAGATATAAGTTGGGAATGTGCATACCAAAAAACAAAATAATTTAAAAAAAATCTCTTGTGCACATCCTGTTTTCAAATAGTGCTATTTCCTTCAGTGTGGCCCTGCTACTGAGCCTATGGCTCCGAGGATATCTTCCCTATGTGACCACGGCGGTGACTGCTAAGAAGAGAAATGCGCAACACGTGGTGGAGATGAGCAAGGGTCGTTTTAACTAATGGATGGACTTGTTTTTGGAGTAGCGTGTTGTATACTACAGATATCTAAGTAGTCTAAATTGCTGTTCAGGATGTGGGTTTGTTGGGATTTCGTTTGTTTTTCTCAGGGTTCATAGGAAGAAGGTAGTCAGTCCGGTAGCAGTTTGAACACTCACTGCCATTGTGGAGCAGTGTACCCGCAGATGAACTGGCACAAACACTGAAAGCAGCGGTCTGGAGCAGGAATATAAACTGCTCCCTTCAAAGGTGCAGATTGCTGAAGTAAGCAAGCCTGCAAAGTTGAGATGGATTAGCTGTACAGTAAGCGTTAACTACTGTGAAAACAAGCCTTCTCCCATTGCCAAGCGCTTCGGAGTGGCCTGTTGCTGGTCTCTTGCTAAAAGGTGACATAATTTGCAATTCTAATGGTGTGACACAGTTTTCCTGCCATGCTGAAATACTTCTCGGGATTTCAACGTATATTTCTAGTGAGCATCGTTGTGCTTATGGGTTTAATCTAAAAGCAGAGTGATTGATGGAATTTTATTTTTATTACAAAGGCAGAAGCTTTTAGAATGTATCAAAGGAGTTTTACTCGAAAGATGACGGATTTTAACCTCTAGGCCCGTCCCAGTGGTCTTTGGTATTAAATTGCTATATACAAGGTGCTGATTAGGATCTTCCCATTCAATGAAGTCATATTGCTTCATCTTTTGTAGGCTTCTGTGAAACAGCCCCTTAAGCTAATGTAGCTACAGTGCTGATAAAAAGTAAAATATGCCTTCATCTTTGTAAAAAAGCACATGAGTGTAGAAGCCTCCCTGGTCCTTTAAGTGCTCTAAAACAGTAAGACTAATTTTTGCTACAGAGAATGTAACCATTATACGGCAATACTGGTTTTATCAGTAAATCCTTGCATGGTGTTTGTCACCCATTTCTAATACGGTACCTAGACTTTGTATTGTCCCACACAGAAACTGTGCTAACTCCTGTTTTTTGAGGTATGACAAAATATAGATGATTTTTTTTATTTTAGCGGTGTTTGAGGCCAAACATAATGAAAAGGCAAATTTATAGTGTGTAGGTTTTTAATTTTTTCCTATTAGAATTCTCCCCCAATTTTCCTATTGTGAGAATATTTTGCATCATTATACAGAATAAATGGTTCTAATGTTTGTTTTGTCGTATAACGAATCAATTTTGGTTTGGAAAGTTCCTCTCCCTAATTCCTATCTTTAAAGTCTTTGTTATGATTCTAATTAGTAGGTATTAGCATATGTATCAAAATGCAGAATGTGCAAGTACTATTTGGAAAATTAAATGCTAGGTTTAGCTCATAATTTTGTATCATTGAGATTTATTTTGAACAAAACATTAGCACACTGAAGTATAGAAAGTATAAAATTATTGCATAAAATCAACATCAATAAAAATCTTCTTGCGTACATGGCTTTTCCCTCTTTAGTATACATGCAGCTGGGCAGAAAAGAAACCATCTAACAAATGTCTTGCTACTCTCCATGGCTGAGACTGGAGGAGGTAAATGTGGACTTCTCAATCTGGAGTTGAAAATATAAAATTATTAAATTGCTTTTATAATATTAAAAAGTGGGAGATGGGATGGATCACTTGCAGGAGGAGAACTTTCTTCACCAGACAAAGCAAGCATATATTTGTTTTTCCCTTTGCAATAATGGACCATCCAGCTTTAGTGTTGGTACCATCATGCCTGCAATAGCCCACAGTCATGGGCTGGAGGAGCTTCAGCCTGAGAGCTCAGGCTAGACCAGGAGCTGTGCCCAATTACTTCTACTGTGATCCTTCCTCTGTTTTTAAAACCTTCTCTTCTGGAAAAGGTGAGAAGAGCGGTGAAAAGAGCTGTAGAACTTACTTGATTTTTTTCAGATTTGGTATAAATATCTCATTTGGTATCTTCTGCTCACTACATATGACATAATTTTCTAATACATATGCTTTATTTTCTCTCCAGAAGAGAGAAAGCATCTGAAACAGCTGAAGCAACTAATGAAGAATCTGTAAAGGCAACCTTGAAGATTTTCTGCGGAACTGAACTTTAGGTATAGTTTTACAAGGAGGAGCAGGTCTTTATAAAAAGCACCACAGTATCCTATAACAAAATTCTTGCTATCACACAAAGACACTGCAATTTATGCCATAGTTCCCTGAGCACTTAGGGACTGCTGAGAGAAGTGCCCTCCTCTCACTATTGGAGCTATTTATTCCTCTCTTTCCTAGCTCAAGTGCTTGAGTGCTTGGGAATTGGATCCTGCTACTAGTGATGCAGCTTAAAACTAATGGAAAGAAAACAGCATTTCATTTCAGTTGGGATCAATTCCTGATCCAATTCACTGTACAGCTGCACAAGTACCACTGCATGGGAGAGGCACAGAGGGAAGATTGGAAGATTGGAGTGATAGGGGGGAGTGTGATCAATTGTAATGGTGGTAGTGACATTTTGCTGCCTTGATGTATTAGTGGAACTGTGTCATTAGGTGCTATGGAAACTTGTTATGTGCTAGACAAGATGAAGCCTTTTTTTCTATAAAACAGGCTAAAACAATCCATTTTCAGTTAAGTAATATATCCTCTGAGAAATAATTGTTCCAATGTCTATGAAGATGTTCTTCACATTTGCAACAACTGTGGAGCCAGAAATGTCACTGACAGAACATGTTTCTAGGTGGGAGAAAAGTAACTTCAAATCTGGTATCAAAGTGTAATCAGTCTGGATGGCAAAGTTGGTAAGGAGAAGATTAGAGGGGCCAGGGCAGTTGCAGAAACAAGCTGCATGTCAGCTGGCTGGTCATGCTGTTTAATTGCTGCAGATTTCATGAGGGTTTGTGTTGATGGTTTGTATGTATGTGTGTGATTTTACGGAGTGGTGGGGAATGCTGATGTGGTTAATATGCTTCAACAGATGCTTTAGCACTCTTTCCATAGATGTAGTTTTTGACTGAGACTTAACTCTTCTAACCTGATTATCATTGTTTGAAGAATAGTTTGCACATCAGCGTAATTTCTGCTAAAATTAAACTGGCTCTCTTTTATACACAAGTTGCTGTGCCACAGCAAAATGAATGCAAATTGGAATCATTCTGTATAATTTCTTTTGTGTTATGTCACCCTCAATGGTAACAGCCAGCAAAAGCTCAACTCCAAGTTAAGCCTGTCTTTTGCCTTTTTTTTTTTTTCCCTTCTGACATTACACTTGGTATTCTGGGGTGCTGTGTATCCTGGGCCAGAGATGGATTTCCTTTGTGGATAGTCACACATAATATTTTGGTAAAGGACTGACTTAGATATAACACACTGCCATTGCTGGGTGCAGCTGTTAGGTCTGAAATCCTGTTTACTGAATATGTGATTATAGAAGAATAACGATAAGTGTGCTCCCTCTCTTGGTGCCACAGATGGGAAACTTGTGCTGGCCGGGGCACCAGAGGGAGGTTAGGAACTAGGATGTGCATCACATATTGTCTATTGCCACATGCTCATCCAGATGTTTTGATATGTAAAAATCTAGCAAGTATCTTACAGAAAATATGCACTTACTATGAAATGACACGAAGTTCCTTACTAAAATCAGTTATAACAGAATGTTCTCAATTTGCTTTCTTTGCAAATTGTAGTGTTTTGTGTGACTCACTGAAGTTGACTAATTTGTTCACCCTGAATTTACCTAGCTGCCTGTTCAGAGTACATTCCGTGTGACTCAGTTCACACTTAAAATGTCTGATTTTGTCCACATTTTCCCAATAATATTTGTGCTTCCACGATGCAAGGGGCAGTGTCTTAATAATACACTTGTTACAGGACCAAGCATGCTGTGCTCAGGCACAGTGCTTTAGAGGTCTCCGGTGTATTGTGAAATGCAGCCATGTATGTTTATCAGGAGCAGCTGGTTTTGTTCTGTGGATGGATCCCTTCGGGGGGAGGGGGAGAGTGCCGGTGGCTTTTAGAGATTAACAGGTCACAGTTTTGCTCGGGAAGTGTATCAAGTTTTAGCGAAGCTACTGTAAGAGAGAGGAGCTGGAAGGGGACAGTGCACAAGCACTATGGATCTCTTTGTGTGAGAAGAAGATTCAGGATTTGGTTATCTGCCTGTGGGTCGAACTGCAGCCTTGATTAGAGGAATGTGTAACACTTGCTACTGAAATAAAGATCTGGCTGAGCTGGAACAGGCGACATTTGGACACACAAGGCCTAGATGAGGCATCAGAGCAGCTGTGTCCTTGTGCAGGCGAGAGGGAGGCTGTCCGGTTTATTGGATCTTGTCAGATCATGGCAGTGCATGCTGCTTAAATCCCTCGGGGTAGGGAGGGAGTGTTGAAGTAAGGATGGCTTATTTTAGGTAAACAGATTTAGACAGCAGTCCATTTTCTTGTTCTTTCCTGCTAAGAAATGTGGGGACATCTCACGAAAGGGTAACATTCAGTCTTTGAAATTCTCATGTCTGGTGTGTTTTGTGGGCAGGAACTGCATGGCAGGTATGAGCTGGGCACAGGGCCTGCTGCAGCCTGGTTAATTTTGGTGCCTTTTGTTTAACTTCAGGAAGTGGTGGATGTGTGTTTGCTTTTAATGCTGTTCCTATTCTCCTGCTTCTCTCATCCTTTCTCCTATGCGGGTATTGATTAAGCGTAGACAGTAAGGATTTGCTGATCTTACTGCTTCCTTTTGTATTAAAATGTAACTCTGAATTCTTTCCACAGTGAAAGAACAATGGAAGCTTTCTGGATTTAATTGTTGGCTGCTGGAACTTCATGTATTTGGAGAAACAGAGGGGTTTTGTGGGGTGTTCAGCACTCTTGTAGTATATAATAGTTATTGCTATGCTCAGGTCTTCTACCTATTCTTAATATACAGAGCAGATTATTTGCTCTCCAGCGATGCAGAAAGGACTTGTGAATAACGCCTTTCAAACAAGTGCTGTATTTTGTTTGATTATCTTTATCTTGGAAGGGACAGTCTTGCTCCTGCATGTCAGAGTGTAGTTCTGTACTGTCTCTTGCTGTACTTGGAGAACAAGTTATTACATGGGAATGGATTCCTCTTTCTTGGAGAGGAAGGTCCCCCTTCTTCTGCATCTTAGACCTTTCTGATAATAGTACTGATGGATCTGAGAAGTGGAAGAATGATAGATAAATTTTAGGACTGAAAATTAAACACAAGAGACAAGTCAGTAAATAAAAATCTCTTCAAAGGCATACATGTAACATTTGAATTGCAGAGTAGACACAACTGAGTTGTACGTGAGAAAGAACTTGTTCTGTGCATATGCTCTCTATGGCTGTGACAGTTAACTTGGTGTCCAGAGTGATAAAACTGGAGGTCATAATCTTGTCTTTTAACCTGTTAAGTAGCACTCTTCACTCCCTCTGAGTAGAGTCATGCAAAAAGCTGATTTAGGCTGTGGTGCCACTGAGAAAAACAATGATGTGATTTTCCTGAATCTGTTACACCACTAGTGGAATATTGCTGCTTGATTAGTCTGTCATCTTTAGGAGACTCTGAGATGCTCCACCAACAATTTGTGTCTGTACTCAGTGAGCGGGGGACAAGAACTTTGTGGGATGAGGGAGAAAGTTAATGGGGGCCAAAAAAATATAGGCATGCCTTTTCATTTTGATAATAACAAATCACCATCATTTTGGAAAATGGTAGTTATTATGTTGCCTATGGCTGATATAATAGTCCCCGATCTAAACATAAAACTGACGTTTTGGAATTTGTTTAGAAGAGGGTTGTAGAAGTGCAATATATGAAGAAGCTGATAAAATTTGCATGCTTCTTTAATTTAACAAAAAGCTTCACTGAAAAATTTGAAAAAAATGTTTTGAACTAGTGATGTCTGTGGATTTGAGCACTTGGGAGAGATATGCTAAATCCAGTTCCCACCTGTTTTCCTAAAATCAAGCCTTAAAAAGTTCCGTAGTTTAATCGTAAACTTTAAAGTTGTTATTTTTTTTTCCCCTCCTCACTGTAGTGCTTTACTCAGTGTAATTGGGAACATTTTACAATAGTAATGAACTTGGCAAGAGAAGGGCCCTTTGCCTGCTGCCAGAGTAAAGCAAATAAACAAATAAGGAAAACAAAAGAAGATCCCTCCCTGTCCCCTTGGTGGTTGCAGGAGCGGCTGGCACAGCTGGACATGCTGGCGGAAGGGTGGAATGTCCTGCCTTGCATTCCACGCAGATGGCCTGGACCCCGGCCACCCCAGCAGAGCAGAAAATACTGTGCTCTCAGCCATGCCACTTGTGATTTAATTGGAACTGAAGCTAACTTTAAAAAGCAGTGCATCATCAATTAGAACTGGTTTTATGCACTTCCAAAAATTGCACAAGCATTTTGCTAAGGAGAAGTTGAATTCTTCCATTGGAAAAACATTAGTAGTGTCTTCATCTTAAGGATAATATCTTTTCTGGGTACCTTGCCACTCAGAAAAGCTCAGTATCCCATCTGAACAGAGCACAGGCATCACCTGAAGAGAGTAATTTTCTGTAGTCGCACTCTTCTGGTTCTCAGCAAAATACTGGCTTTCTGCTTTCGAGGATGGTGACATAATGCTTCTGGTGTGGGAAATACCAGTGCTATTGCTCAGGGGCATTTGGGACTGCTGGTTGCACTTCCAGGGTGGTTTTCTTATATATGTATAGTTGTGGTGGTCAGTATTGTCTCCTGATAAAATTAAAGCTAATAAGCCTTATAGCGCTCTTGCAGAAGCTTGCACTCTCAAATTCTGAACTAGGATCTGAGTATTTTATGTATTAAGACTGACTGCAGAAGAAATGTGCTGGTGCTTGCAAGACCAGGCACTCATCTGAGCTTGTCTTGCAGTTTGCTGTCTGTAGCACTGATTACAATAACAGCTTCCTAGCATTAATCAAATCTGCAGGTAGCAGGAGAGAGGAATGGTGCTTTTTTCCGGTAGCTTACGTACTGTTTGGTTAGTTACCATTAAGGAAGCAAACCCCTGTAACCTTAACTAAAGGATGCAGTGATGATGCTTTGTAGTTATTTATCGGGCAAAATCTGATGCCGTTAGGGAAGTAGAACACCCTGTCCTTAATTAAAGGATGTGATAATGATGCTTTGTAGCCTTCTAGTAGGGAAAATCTGTGATTAGTGTCACATGTTGTTTTCGAATCTGGAGATGGAATAGTTCATGTTTGTGGGGTGAAATAATTTTAGGAAAAGCATGGAAAACTACTTCACCTAATTCTACAATGCACACTTTACACTGAGGAATGCAGGCTGTTAATTCAGTGCTTCCTGATGGTTGATAAGAAATTGTTCCTCACAAGTGATATAAGTATAAAAGGTGGAGTATGATTTCCCCCAAGTGTTTAATGACTGGGAGGACAGTGCTGTTTAGAAAATTAAGTCCAAGTAGTCCATTTCCAGCAAAATATTTCAAGAATGCTGTGCAAATCCATATATTAGAATAACAAATCACAAATCAGATTGTGTCACTTGAGGCCAATGGGTGCTTAAGGCCAGTGCTATCTCAACAGCCATCCAAGGCTTTGTGAAGCAGGGAAGCACCCGGTGTGCAGGCACCTACCATCTGCATGTTCCCAGTGCAGGAGTGCACAGGGAGAGGTGAAACTCTAATATTTGTGGCCTGCAGGTTTGTTCTGTGGCCTGCTGTATGGATTGATGGGGATTGTGCAGCTGTGAAAGACCACAACTGCAAACTGGAGGTATTTCCTTGTGGTGAAAACAGCCAGCAGCTGTTGGATGAGTGTCTTTTGTTGCCCTACTAGAGTATGAGCCAAGTGTCAGATTTGCAACGTGAACGTCTTCAAAAACTTTGTGTTGCACCAGACCATTTTTCTATGCAGGTAAGTGCATGGTAGTTACTTCTGCATTATTTTCACACTGAAAATGAAAAAGCTCCAAAATCACAGTACATTGTAAGATTTGGTGTGTTGGCTTTCCAATGTTTGTAATTCAAACCTGCAGCTCCTAAATTCCTACTGATGTTTTACAAACCTTGACAAGACTCTTGGACAGTTTCTTCCCTTCTCGATAAACAAAGTTTAGTGGTGCAGGTGTCATGCTCATGTTGGCTATGATTATGCTAGGCCTCCCATTTACTCTGAAATGTTTTTCCCTCAGCTTAACATTGCTTTCAGATACAACCAAGAGGACATTTTACTTGCAGTACCAGAGAAGTGGGTACGTTGCTGTCTGAAAAACTTCCTTTTTTTCATCAGTGTATATTTCATGATGTCTGTTGTTCTAGAATGTCCAAAGGCAAGTACCAAAAACAAATCAATGCTGGATGATAATTCTAAGAGAAATGTACTGCCTGGAGCCACTTATTTAAATATCACCTTCTTGCTAACTAAAATTGGACGGAAAGGATTACATTAGCCAGTTCAAAAGGACAACAATCCCTGTATTAACAAGCCATGTAGCTTTTTCCACTGTTCATAGCATCTCTTGGCCTGCTTGGTCAAGCTCAAGAGAGAAACCTAAAAGTACGCTATGTATTGTGTTGACAATTGCTGTTTCTTCATTAGCCACTGTCCTTCAGGGTTTGTAACGGTGGTGCTGTTAATTCTGTTAACTAGTGAATATTAGATTCTATTTACTTTAGAGTTTCTTGTTGCTGATCAATCCGTCTGTTTCTTGCCCGAAGTGCTTGGAGGAATATCTGTGCGCTTGCTCCACCAAAGCTTTCCGAAGTCTGCATTTGGTTGTGATGAACATGTGCTATAGGCTTATCACAGAGGCAAGAACGTGGAAAGTTATCTAGCTCTCCACCCTCTCTCAGTCCTTGAAGAACCATCTCTGGTGAGGATGATAAAATACCTCTAAACTTGCTCCTTACAATTAAGTCTCCTTATATTTCCAGAGGGGGCAAGGGAGAGATTTTGCTGTGTCCATATTGTTATAAATATTTGCTAGGAGAATTTACTAAGAAATGCTGGTGAACATGGAATAAAATGATGTGCTTAACAAGTGGAGCTGCTCTTGGTGTGACTAACTGGATTTTCAGATTTTTTCGTCTCTAGAGAGAGCCTGTTTAGTATTCCAACAGAGCTGGATTTTTATTTCTAATTTGCCATTAGCATGCCAGGTGACTTCAGACACATCTCTCCAGCTCCCTTTTGTCTTTCACTTCCCATTCCTAAAATGGTAACTTTCAGGCAAGTTATTGAGAACTGGTGATATTTTAAAGACTTGCATATAGTGATATCCTTGAGATACTTAGTCTGCATCTTGTTAAGCTGTTGATAGGAATAAAGCATTGGTAAATATGATAAGTACTGAGATAGGCTAAGGGATAAATGATCTTTTTTTGTTTAATTCTTTCCTCAAGACGACTTTTTTGCCCACACAGACCCTGGTATCAGAAAATACAGCACACTTTGAATGCAAGGAATGGTTTGCCACCAGTAATTCCAGGTTGTGGTTGAATATCAGCATGTCTTCTCTCCCTAGTGTAAGACTGGGGTACATAGGTTGCAGTTTGTTTTCCATTGGTCAGCATGGATATAGTTATCTCTATGAGCTTTGCTCTCACTTGTTGATTTTGGAGAAACTCTGTGGGTGTAGGTGCTGCAGTGATTGCTAGCACAGCACCTTAGGGATGGCTGATAACATTTACTGCTGTAGCAACACTGCTATACGCCTGAAGAAAGAGCAGGAGTCAGAAAAACAACTTAAGTTTTCAGGTGCTAGAAAGATTCTTGAAAATCACATTGAAAATGTTTAAAAATAGATATTCTGTGTGCATTTCATACTCTTCAGTCTAACAGGGAAAATTTTGCTTGTGTAATAACCTAATCTGCAGAAAGAGTGTTGTGCATAGTACTGAAGAATTCAAGCACTCTTGGTTCCAGCTAAATGGAAAAACTAACAACAAACCATTTGAAGAAACAAGCCATTCAGATTTTTTTTATGTGGGTTTCTGAAAAATTATCCTTTGTAACTGGAATATTTTCCCTGAAATAGGAAAAAAATAAGTCAGATTTTTACTAAGCTACACTGTCAAAAAATGCTTACATTCTGACTGACAGCATAATAAGAAATAACTACTGTGGTAGTGAGGACAATGTTTTGAAATACAACGGTTTCAGTTCAGATTAGCTTGTTTATACACTTTAAAAAGTAACCAAGAGTTGGAAATAGAGCTATTGTTGTATTTTGTTTCTAAGTTATCTGCGAAACACTACCAGAAATTTAAGATACATCTGGCATTACAATAAGTTGAATGAGTTCTGGCAGCATTTACAATAGAGAACTCTAAACATTGTTTTGAGTACTTTACTTTTTAGGGTAGATAGATCTCCTCTTTACACCACATTTTCAAGGAAGCCTCTGAAAAAGACAGTGATGCAGCAGGTTTGTCAGAGAACCATGCTTTGCCATCCTGGGTGGATTTATTTTGCCTAGAATATCCAGGCTTGAGTCAGAGGGAAGGAAATGTGACACTCTTCGGTCCTGTGGCTTCAGCTTAGATTTCCATCTACGTTGTTGCTCAGGCTTTGAGTTTCTTATTGTTGCTTTACTTTGGTAACACGATAACTATGGACACATTTTTTACTAATAATTTTTCCTCAGAGGTCTGGGACGTGCTTGTCTAAGAATAGGGCTATAACAGCAAACCTCATATTAAAAACTAGTTTGTCACTTGTGTTTAGTCACCGCCAGAAAACACAGTGCTCTGATTTTCATTAAAAAGCTTTCCAATTTCATTTATCGTCTTTTACATCTGTAATGAATTTGGCTGTTAGGTAATACATGTTTTAAATGTATTATTCATGACTGAACGTTTTCAAGGGTGATTTCCCTCTACTGTGGACTACTGTATCTTCACAAACAGTTTTTGCAGTTCCTGAGAAGGAAATAATTTGAAAGATTCCATTATCTAAGGAAGTGATTTTCAGCTAAGGAGTTTCTTTAAGAGGAAGGCCACCACCAATATTAAGGATCTGAAATACACATTCATCTCTTCCTGAACAATGGATGAATTGCCCTTCAGTTTTTTAATTTAAAGCCATGTTTCTTCTGTCAAGTAAGAATGCCACCTGATGTACAAGGTGTTTCTCATTAGGCTGTCAAGTTTCTGTGAGAGAACCTTTATGAAGGGGAAACTGCCCTCGCTGCTACCCTGGGTTTAAGTGGCTGCCCTAAACTGAGAGCTACGCAGAACTGCGTAGCTTCTTAAGCTTAGCAAGTTATAAATGGTATTCCTCATAAGGACCTTGGGAGGTGAATATTGTGTGTCCCAGGCACACAGAGAGAAGATGGAGGGTGTTGTGCTTTGGGTCTCTAAGTAACACATTTCCAAAGGAACACTGTGCAGCCTCAAACAAATCAAGAAGATACATGCTCATACATAGAAGGATGCTGCTGCTTCTGTTGCAAGTGTAATTCTGGAAGTGTAATGATAATGAGAGGAAGTGGAGGACTTCCTGCATTAGTTTTTGTGGCTGTGTGAAGAGGCTGTCTGAATTGCAACTGTGTTGCACAACTGATAAAAGTTAGTTAGGCTGGGCTAAGTCTCCTGAGATGTGAACTAATACACCTTCTCTTCGTGCTGCATGCAGAGTGGTTAAATTCTTTCTAACCTGGAAGTCAGAATACCAGTAATAATCACTGAGTATGCTATTTGTCTATGTATTTTACTTCAAGTCAATTGCGTTCTCACAAAACGTGCTGATGCTAGAGTATGTCCTTAAAATACAGTTCAACCCTTTGGGAAAAATTTCCACAGTAAACGAATGACTTAGCATGTAAGCATCTGTGTAAGATGGGAGAAAGAAAAGTGTAATGGCAGGTCTTTATATTGTGATATTCCTCTTACAGGTCTCTGAGCAAGGAAGGGAGAAATTCTAAATGGGGAAATTATTAATTTTATTTGGAAAAAGCTTGGGATATATGTGGTGTGCTGGAGGGAAGGTAGTTTCTTAAATTCCTTTCTGAAACATCCAGTCTACTTTTACCTAATTTCTAGATTTAACTCCTGCACTACGGATTTATAAAGCAAACTGATGAAATGTTACTGAATGAATTTTATTTATTGACTTTTTGGTGATGAGTGTTAAAATGTTAATCATGTTTATCTGTTCAATATTTTGTTTTGTAATATCTTTACAGTGGCTTTAGTGAGTGTTTTTTCTATTTATTCAATGTACAATGTTAGTTTCCTTTTCAACTTGTAAGTTTGCTTGTATGGTTTCTTTTTTTAAGGTCTGGGACCTTGATGAACTTTACTGTAGGGTTGAAGGGTGGTTTTTGAGGCCAGTATGTGAGACATTTATTTAAGGTGTAAGTAGAAGTGAGGCCTGTTTCTCTTCTGCCTTTGTGGGGGTATGGTTTTGTACCCTCTACACAGCCAGAGAAGTGCTTTGGAAAGTACATGTTTTGGAAGGTGCTTTTTCCACATCTGTGGATGAGAAATACTACTGTGCTGGTCGGTGAGAGAGCTTTTCAGAAAGAGTAACACATGCCAGATTGAATTAGTTCAGCCTGGGTGGCTGATAGTGAGGTGGGTTTGTTTGTTTGCTTGTTTGTTTTCTTTTTTTTGAATGGTCATAATGACCACTCTAATTAAATAACTTAAAGAATCAAATATACTGTAGTTATGAGGGGTGAAGGGAACCATAGGTGAAAATAGCTTGTTGCAGCTGGGAATTTTTTATCAGAGAAAATAATACTTTGGGAAAATCAACTTGATTTTCCTGTCATTGTGCTGTACTGCAGGTGTGTATATCCTGTATTAAACCAGGCAAACTAGAAAAGTCCTGTTTCCCAGCAACCCAAAGGGTGCGTGTTTGCCTTTGATAACTGCAGTATGTTTAAAGTCACATATTTGAAGACAATTGAGGAGTCCTCAACTTTCAATGCAGAATAAGATGGATTAGGTCATTTCTGTTAAGGATATAATGCTGACATTGCCAGTTAGCTAGACCCAAAAGATTTTATGATGAGATACTGATATTGTGGTGTAAGTTACTGCAGAAAAAACCAGAGAACTCTGTAAAGCAGACACTGAAGGCAAGGGTGGCAGTCGCACTATAAAAGCTGGTCCATTATGTAATATTAGGAAGAAAAGCAGCAGAGAGAAGCTCAATTTCCAGAGTCCAGCTGCTTCCCTAAGTGCAATGTTGTAGATAATGCAGGAAATAAATAAATACAAATGTACATTCAGAAGACTATCTAAATCTTTCAAGTGCATAAAAAGGCTGAATATTAAGTTTTTCATATCATTGCAGGTCACATGTTTGCCTTTTTGTGTGTGTGTGTCTTTCTGAACAGTTTTACTCAGAGAACCAAAACATGGATTTCCTGTTCTTTAAGAGGAAACTGAGTGTGCTGTTAGTTCTTCTTCAGCTGCCTTCAGTTATTTTACCTATGCAGGTGTGGAAGGACAAGCCATGGACTAGCCTGCCCGTTCAACTGCCTGTGTTATAAATCTCCTCTAGCGCTGGGCAAGAACAGCATTCCAGAATAAGTCGGTCTTCTCAGACTTCATAAAAAAGATCTCAAACGTCAGATAGGAGGAGTATGCTAGTTAAGGAGAAAAATGTTTTCTTTCTGTACATTCATATATCAATAAATTTAGAAATACTTTCCATTACTTTTATTATAATTTCTGTGTATTGCATGGATATTAGTTTCCAAGGAAATGAGTATTTTGTCTAGATCCTTTTATTTAGGAGGTTTGCTCTGATGGGTTATTTTAAATTGTAGTGGTCAAGTTTTGTCACAGTACTGCAAATAGGGATTTGTATTTTTTAGCTTAATAACCTCCTTTGCTGGAATTTCCTCCTTTATTATAGTTGAGAGCTGTGGATACCATAAGCATAACTGCACTTTGCATGAAATCTCAGGATAGCGGCAACAGAATTATTTGATGTCTTTGGTTATTAAATACATGAAAATAATGCAGCACATAGAAAGACTTGTCAATGACGCTCATGTAGCCTGTCATTGCAGTCCATGCTTCCAGCTTCCCTTTTAAATGTGCCAGAAGAGGCCTACATGGATTAAAGGTCACGGTATGTGTATTGCTGTCAGAATGCATTATTATGGCAAATTGATGCATTTTGTTCCGTGTCCTCAGACTCCGTGGGTTGTAATTTCTGTGAAAGGTGGAGATGAATAAACATGTCTCATTTTATTATTGTAAGATGAAACAGGCATGAATTTCTCATGGTTATGAGCTTTCTGCCCAGTTCTTTTACTATGCCTGGAACACTCTTCCTGTAATTATACTTTTTGCATGTAGTTCTCAGTATAGCTGGGTAGCCTGAGTCCAGCCTTATATTTATGAAGTTTTACTGTTTTAATTATTAATGATGGAGAAGATGTGTTTCCATGGACAGACAGGTCTCTCCTGTGGTTTATTGAAGGGATATTCGGGATTTAATGAATTTTTATTCTGTAGACTGATAATTGAAGTTGTGGATTAAAAAAAAAAAAAAAAAAAAAAAAATTCAAGTCAGTTCCTGCAGGTCCTTTGATGCAATGGATGCTCTTTGTATGCTTGCAGACTAAGTGGTTCAGCAGGCATGGTCACTCCCCACCAAACAAGCGTATGGCAGCTGAAAAAGGGAGTGATAATGTCTGGTGAGGCTGCCAAGCAGGAAGATAGAGAGTGCAGTAGTGACAAAGCATGTGGCAGCACTTGGGGCTTTCCAAGAGATAATCTTGCTGTAATGCTCTTGATTTCTAAGGAAGAAATTGCTGGAAATGTGATACAGTTTTATCTCAACAAGACTGACTTGGACTAGGCTAGATGTGCTGTTGCTTCTGTTGTTAGAGGAACAATTTGGTTGCATCTCTTTTTTTAAGGTGTATATGTATCATCTTTCTTCAAAAAACCCAAACCCGTGACCGATTTACAAAAGGCACTTCTTCTCTCAGTTTCACTGTGTTCCTTCAGTCATCTGGTAATGAGGTTACATAAGTTAAACTGGGTCTGTCTCCTCTTGAACGCAGTGATTAGTGCTTGGAGTAAACTAATCCAAACCACTGCATCCAATATGTGCCCACGCACGTAGCTAAAGCAAGGTTGAGGGGTAAAAAGAGATTTTTGGGTAAAAAAAAAAGATAGTTCAACATGAGTTTCCTTTTCGATAGGCTCGTACAGGGTTCAGAGTGAGGACAGTGGCTTTGAAACTTCTGTATATTGTGTCATTTTTAGACATTTTTAGCTCTCATTTCATAAAGAGTAATAATGAAAGCTAAATTTAAGCAATGGACTTTCACATGCCGGTGATGACAGGTACTATTGGTATTTCTGCCATGGAATGTCATTTTTTTTAGAAGTCTTTGTCATTGTTAATACGCAAGGGGGCTTTTGGCCTCCCGTCCATACATAGTATTTTTATTACCAGTGATTTTGGTCCTGTTCCATGAACGATACAAAATTTAAATACACTTCTACATTTTGGAAGAAAAACTGTATAAATGAGGGTTTTTTCCTTTTTTAAATAAAGACTTGATAGTTTCATCCGAAAGACTACAAAGATGAAGTACATTGTTTCTGGTTATGTGCTGGGGTATATTTAATCTCCTCTGTTGGTTTTAAAAACTGTTAATAAACTTAATGTTTTATTCTGCTGTATCTGGGCTCTTTTTGGTAACAGCCATCAACTGTGAAAATTACAAGGACTTCATGGTGACTTGCAAACATTTTTCTTGCAATAAAAGTCTGAGGGATTTTTGTTTGTTTGTTTTGGGTTTGGGTATTTTTTGAAGTTAAAGGGGGCAACCAGGATGTTAACTGAATAACCAAGGATGTTCTTCGCAGAAGCCCTGTGTGAAGTGAAAGGTCATTCGGAGTTGGAGTTTCTATAGCTTAGAGAACAGGAAGAATAAAATATTGAGTGTAATTTAAAACTAGCACCTCTCTTAACACACCAATTCAAAGGGTACCGTGCAGCAACACGTCAGACCCTCTCCTCCTTGGCTGCTGAGTAATCACTCGTTATTTTCCTCCGATATGATCACTGCTGAGAAATGAAAGCGAGCCCAGCCCTGTGGATTGCGGTGAGTGACAGGACGGTCCCCGCCTTTCCGGAGCTGGGACCTGCGGGCAGCGGGCTCCCTCTGCAGCTCCGGGAGGAGCTCCGTGCTCTCGGCTGGGCTTCAGGGATGCGCTTCCCTCTCTTGTGAGTGGCACGTTTAAATTTTCTCTCTATGGTCAGGGACTCGGTATACTTCAGTATTTCAGTCCTTAAGGAATTCAGACTTTCAGATTGTCTAGATCTCAAAGTGGAGCAAGTGATCAAAAACAGAAACACTGCAAAGTTCGTATTAGAGAAAGTAATGTGATTACTGTTAGTAATTAGCTACTAATTATGGTAATTTTACGAATTCCAAATATTAAATGGATGTGGGTAGATGTTCTTTAAGTATTTTGGGTTTACTACACGAAACAATATCTCATGACACTCTTGTATGACTGCTGTACTGCAAATGACAAAGAAAAAAATTAAATTTTTATAGGGCTGGTTTTGAATGCCTCACTTTCTGTTCTTTTTAATGTTTTTATCTGTTTGTGCTTACATTGCTAAAAACATGAGCTCTGTCTGCAGTGCTTTAGTGCAGCAGCTCTGATTTCTGGAGCCTGTGTGTGCTGGTATTACAGTATGTAAACTTAGAAACCTCTCAGACATCTTTGTAGCCCTCCTAGGGAAGAAGCAGGAGGAAAAAACCCACGATAAAACAGAACTCTGGATATTGTAAAGGCTTGCAGGAAGAAGGAAAAGCTAGGTAAGTATATGACGCAGGAAAAATCGACTAAAAGTTGCTACAGTTTTCCCGTGCAGGCTCTTTCAACAGAGGGCAGTACTGGCTCTCTGTGCTTTAATGTCCCAGGGCAATGGCAAGCAGCAGGATGTGGATGTGCCAAGCTGGTCTCAGCACAGGCTTTCAGCTGAGTGAATTTGTAATAGGTGGCTGGAGGGGAACAGTGAATAGATTTTGGAACACTTGCATAAAATGGCAGTCAATGCATTATTGCAAGGTGAGTTCTGTTAGCTACTTATCCATTCCTGCTGGCAGAGTTGGTGTATTCTTTGGTTATCAGCTCCTTGTCCAGGTGAAGCTGTCTGTGATTCCCTGTTTTCCTCCTTGCAGAGAGACTAAGTCCAATGCTCAGGAACCAGCAAACAAGGCGATAGCAAGATAACAAGATGTGTTCTGGACTGTTGCTGGTGCATCAGCTGGTTCAGTGCGGGATGACTACTGCATTTCTACAAAATAAAATCAGCTTTTCGCAGAATTATTCTGGTTGGAAAAGAGTCCAAGATCATCGAGTCCAACCTTAGACTAAACACCACTCTACCGACTAAACCATAGCACTAAGTGCCATGTCCAGTCATTTCTTGAACAGCCCTAGGGACGTGGTGTGATTCCACCACTTCTACCACTTGCCTGGGCAGCCCATTCAAATGCTTGACCACCCTTTCAGTGAAGAACTTCTTCCTGATGTGCAACCTCAACCTCTCCTGGCACAGTTTGAGGCTGTTTTCAATAGTCCTATTACTTGCTTCCTGGGAAAAAAAGACCAGCCCCCCACCTTGCTACAACTTCTTTTCAGGTCTATTTAGAGAGCAGTAAGGTCACCCTTGTGCATCCTTTTCTGCAGGCTAAACCACCCCAGCTCTCTGCACTGCTCTTCATTAGACTTGTGCTTCAGAGCCTTCCCCAGCTCCGTTGCCCTTCTCTGGACAGGCCTCAGCACCTCAGTGTCTTTCTTGCAGTAAGAGCCTCAGAACTGGACACAGAACTCAACTTACAGCCATTTATTTTCATTTTATTGGTAGTCGCCCACTGCTTGTTTTTCTGCTGGTGCAGAATCCTTTTAAGAGGTTATCTTTCTGTGTGATTGATGAAAAATGCCAATGTCAAGCACATCACGTTAATTTTAAGCTTGGTTTGAAGTCCTTTTCCCCCTGAATACCACCAGAATATTCTAGGCATCTTCCACAAGGTGGAGCTTTAAGGCTCTGTGTCTGGGAATTTTTTCCTCGTGTCTAGTAAGTAGAAAAATGAATGGAGTTTACAAAATCTTACAAAATAGATATAAACTAACTGTTTCAACACTTCAAAAAAGAGAGTTAAGTTTTAGAAAAACCAACAGACTCAACAGGTATTTTAGACTGTAATATGTCTGAGTCACTGGAATTAATGTTGTGAAAGAGAAAAGGAAGGATTGGAAAAAATAGTTCTCATTACTTATTTATTGTTTTGGTATTACTGTTTCTTTGCTTCCAAACTTACTTGAAAGGTAGGCAGAACTAGATAGAGAAAAGCATTATCGTAATAGTTGCTAATTCTTCATTTGTTGGGAGGAGGCTTTTTTTTTTTTTTTTTATTTTAAACAGTCCTACCCTAAAAGAAGAGGAGGAAACTATAGATAAGTTATTCTGATAGATTAAAGAAAGGGAGAAAGCTTATTCTTTTGTGTAGCTGTGTTCTCAAGAATGAGCTGTGTAAGCCTGTTGTCTAGAGGAGCACCTTTTTCTAGTTTTCACTCTGCCTGCTGGAAGCTGCATCTTGCTGAATTCTGGAAAAGTGCTACTGGTATTTCAGGCTGTGTTTCTGTAATCAGTTATCTTGGCTGTCCCATGTTTCTTTGAGTATCTGACCTGTGCGTTACACTATTGCCGTCTTGGTGGAAATCCCCTGCTGTTGATTTTGTTGGAATGGAATTCATCATCTGCTCACTACGCTGCTGCTGGTAAGGCAATTTTATACCTTAACTAGCACAGACATGTGTGGACATGAGCTGATACTGTGTGTATAGAAGCTGGGAAGGAGTTTAGCTGAAGAAAGGAAAGGAGGACTGGATGGAGGGGGTAGAAGCGGAGAGGGGAAAAAGCCAAAATCCCAAGTGTCTTTCCTGTCAGGCTTTTCTACTTCAAGCTAGCCTTTCCTGATGATAACAAATATTAGTGATGTATTTTTGCCTCATTTCTTTGCATGAAACAAAACTTGAGGATAGGAGAAGTTTACTGAACTCTCATTACAAGTGCTCTTTCCTTCTTACCTTTCTTCAGTAAATTCCTGTGTTGCCCCCAATGTGTTTAGACCAAGAGACTTACCTAGTATTTTCTGCAGAATCTGTCTTGTCACTCTGTGCTTGACTTGAGTTGCAGCTGAAGTTGTGAATTTATTTTTTTTTTCCAATTTAAATCATGTTATTTCTGTCATGCTTTGCGTGTGGTGTCTGCACGAGATGAGAAATTTGCTATGATTTTTTAATCTGTGTTTCAGGAGTTTCCCTAGGTTAGGAAGCAGGACTGGTAAGAACATAATACAGAGACAGCATATCAGGAATCCACTCTCTAATGTTACTACAGCCCCATCTGATGGTTCTCTCCAGTTTTAGGCACAGAAAATAACATATGGCAAATGCACTAAAAGGCAGGTGTGCTTTATGCCAAATTACAAGGACTTAAGAGCCTCTCTGGACAGATTGAGTGCACCTGATTTCTAGACTTCGTGTAGACTGGTGGCTGAGCCAGTCTGTAATGCTTTTGCTTCTTGCTGGATCTGTGTCAGAGCCACATTTTTAAGCTTCAGTTTTCCTCAGATGCTCCCACAGTCTTGACACACTAAAATCTGTCTAAAATTTATTTTTCTCTGGGCTCCACTTTTTTTTTCCCCCCAGGTATCCTTTTCATTCATTATATTCAAGTATCAGTTTGATACTAGCTGAGTAGATATAGCTGTTGGTAAGGAATATGTAGGGACTGTTTTGGCAGGTTGAAGAGCCCTTCTCTATAATATAATGTTAGGTTAGATTTCTGAGCCACAACCTCAGAACAGACATTTGACTTGCAAAAAAATGAAGTAATATGAGTAGGATGTTGGAGTGAGCTTGAAATAATGGTGTTCCCCCCACCCCAAGATGTTACTTGATGTGTTATATGGGCAGAATTCTTTCCGTTCTCTCCTGCTGTGTCTGCCAGGGTAGTTTGTCTGGTTTGCAGGGATTCTAAGTGCTCCACCCATTCTCTTTTTCAGCAGTAGCAGAAAATACCTTTCTTTTCTTAAAACCATAGTGGTATCAATCACTTAAAAATACTGTAGATGCAAGCTTTTGCATAATCCATAGTTTTGTAACAATGAGTGATTCCACAGCAGTCAGTTCTAAATGCCCGTGGCTGTCTGTGGAGTTGAATAAAGGATTACTCATTTCCCTTTAATAAATGGTGATTTTGACAGCAAGTGCCAGGGCAAATTGAGTTAATAAAGCCAAGGATATTGAGGGTATATTTACTAGGGGTAAATAGTTAATTTTATATATGTATTACACAGGCTAGTGCTCTATTGACAAAACCACCCCACACTGACAGTTCAGAGGCATTCTTGTGTTGGTAACAGAGTACAGTTATTTCAGATCAAAGATTTTCTTAGCAAGTATTAGCCAAAAGATCATAGTTGCTTTATTTTAAAAAAAACAAAAAAACCCAAAAAACCCAACAACTTCGGTATGAAGCTATTAAAATAGCAACTTAAAGCAGAGAATACATGTGGAAAAGGGTCTAAGAGTAACCTAACCCTTGGAGAATGGCATAGGCAGTTGGTGGCTATTTAGCTGGATTCCATTATGGTCCATTTTTCAGTGTAAGTCCTATTTTCAGTACAGAATGTGAAAGAAATGCTGTGTAGACATTTATTTAGCTTATAATCAGTGTGAGAAATCCCTCTGCAGCTTACAAAGAGAGAAGGGTGATAGTGGAAAATATCATTACTGGGAAGTTAGATGCTATAATAAAATTGCCTGTGGCTTCAACATCTCCTTTTTTCAAGTTTACTAGTCCATAGGGTTCATGTCTCATCTTCCGTATGATTATCTTGCATTATTTTCATGACACAGGTAGACCTAGATGCTCATAAAACTGAGAGATCAGCAATATGGACTTTAGCCTTTTGTTCCTGCTCTTCCTGCAGTCTCTTGAACTTTTTTCTGCTGAGTTCCATGATGCTGAGATGCAAGGAGAATAGTCATTGCATATTAAGTGCTAGACTGATCTTAACTTTAAAAACAGAATTGAAAACAAGGATGTGGAAGTACTGCTGAACTTCCAAGGCAGCAACCTCTTATTTCCTAATATCTTGCCAAAAATAGTCAGTGCAAAAATTATTTGTCCATTTACTTGCCCTTAGGGCCGTTAGCTGCTGGACCAGGCATGTGCAATTCTCATCCTTTAAAAGCCACTACATGTAGAATTTAACAGCTAAAGCAGTTGTCATCTTCATTAATCACAAGGTGTTCATTTGTTCTGTGGGTGTATCCTGGTGGATGACTGTCTATCCAGGTGTACAGGCAGTCACTGGCTTCTCTACTTTCCCTCTGTCACTTAGCTCCCTTGGCCTTCTCGGGGTGTTTAAATTCTGTATGGTTTTTTTAGGTTTTCTTTAAAGCATGACTAATTGTATGAGGTTTAGAAGGATTTTTTATCTTTTTTTTCATTCCACATTCCTACTCTCCTATAAAGTTTTCTAGACACATGCTGGCTAGAGAGTCAGCTAGGAAAAGGTTGGTATGAAAGCTCATGCCAAGGGTGTCATCAGATGCCATGGCTTCAGATCAGTGGCCAGATGTGACACTGCACTTGCTGGATTTGCACTCTGTGAACCACCCTCACGAGTCCAGCTTTTGTCCCAGTGTCTGGTAAATAAACCACTGACTTAAATAAAAAGAATCCATCTTCCCAGGGGCAAGGGGATGTGAGCCTTGGATCATGAAGGGAGGGGTTTGCTGTGTTGTGCTGCATTGACTCTACAGCTGATGGACTTAATTTTCTATGATTTTAGTACCTGGTACATTCCACCTTTGTTTTATGTCACTCATATTAGGTAAGGTTTGTGAGTGGTTGGTAACTGATTTCAGTTCTAAATATCATAATTTCTAGGTCAGATTTTAGGTTGATGTAATTAGGTGATATATAATTAGGTGGTAGCCAACCATTTATTGTAGATGTATATATTGAATCAAATGATCTCTGATGAAGCTGCACCTTTTTAATCTGTTGAGGAACTTAAGAAGGGAAGAGATAAAACTTAAAACCAGTTTATCAGCTACACCTATTACGCAGTAAATGACTGTAAATCACACAGTCGATATTTCATAAGAGCAGATAAATCTCAATGAGACAATTCTAAATGTTTGTGGGAGGAGCTGTGGATATTATCATGCATTTAGTATGTTATCCTAACTAGTAAATAGATAACTCCTTTGCTTTAAGGGGTGTAATCTGGAAAGCATTTGAACTATTTTGAGATTACCTATAAATTTTTTATGCATGTCTCTGAAAAAGACTCTTTTCTATTAATGTACAAATTCTAAGAAAAATAAAAACATTAGTATATGCAATAAAAATCTAGCCAGGGTAAATAATACAGCTTATTTATAGGATTGTGTTTTCAAAGTGTCCTATAAAGGAGCAGTGAATTTTCTTCAAGATAGTTTTTGTATGGGTTTTTTACTTTCTGGTCAAAATGAGACTAAGTCAACATCTCATAGGCTGTATTATGACATGCAAATGATGAAAGCAATAGAAGGACATAGTTAACTAGCTTCCAAAATCAGTGGTAAAGTTAAAGAACAAGAATTAGACTGAAAAAATGCCACTGCCAGTGTCACAGTGGCACTGTGGTGCCTCTAGATTGTGTTGCTTTTCCCCCACAAGGAAGATACATTTTTGTATTGACCTTCAAAAGACAGACGTGTTTTGCCACCATTTCACTGTTCTGTTCCTTTCTTTCTAGGTGCTGGATTTTTAAGGTCCTATCTGAAATTGGGAAATTTTTTGTGCTGTGGAAGTTTGTCTGTAACTTCTTTCCTACCCCTGTTAGGTTTTACTGAAGTTCTGCAATTTGTTCTTTCTCTTGCAGTTCATTTCCTAAAGTAATCTTTCTAGCCAAGAGCTACATTAGGGCCTTCCTGACAACTCCAGTCTTTAAATGAGGAACTGGCTTTGCATACTGCATTTGATTTTGGAACAGTTTATGCCTAAATGTATTCTACTATGAAGTATCCAGCTTTATTTCAGATTTAAACCTTCTTGGCTCTTGGAAATAGTGTTTCATTATATATATATATATATAATAAATCAGGTAATGCCATAGTGTTTGATATGAATAGAGTCAAACCAGTCATCAGTAGATCTTCCTAAAAATTGTGAAACTGTTGTTCAGTGAAGCTTCAGTTGGAAAGGAAAAAAAAAAGGATTAACAAATTGTTTTAAAAAATTATTTTGGTAAAATTTTTAGTTTCTCAAGGGATGTCAATCATTCTCTGAAGCTTGTACATGAATGTATAATGTTGGCAAGAGAGATGCTCTGTTGGTCTTTGCGATTACAGAATAATTTGGTTCTCTTGTCTCAGAGATAAGAACTAGCGATCTGGGACAGTCAGGGTTTGAAAACAGTTTATTGTAGGGTGATGATCCTTAATAAAAGTGAGTAATAAATTTGTGCTTCTGTCACGCTTCAGAAAATCTCCTGCAGATGACAGGGCTCAACAGGACTCGGACCTATCATCTACCTTTTTCTTCTGCATCTGCTTGTCGAAGTAGCATCTGCTTTGTAGTAAAAACTGAGGCTCTGGTTGTCTGTTCAGACCCCTTTCCTTTGCCCTTTTATTGGCTTTCCGCAGCTTTGTAGGGAGTAGATTGTGTAAAGTGTGCCCCTGGAAAGCAGAGGCCGTTAAAAGGTTTAAGACAAATTTGTTTGAAGACAAAGAGGGCATTGAGAAAAACTGTGGAGAGGGATTGAAGGGCTTTTGCAGCGCAACAGAGCCTTGTCTGTGCAAGACTCAGCCTGCCTCCGAGTTCCAGCAGGCTGCCGAGAAGCAGGCCAAGAAAAGACTCTCCAAGACCCTGCTCCCTTCATCTGTAGTCTGCCATCTGGACAGAGGATGGCTAGAGGGTTCCTGGAACGTATAGAAAGGAATCTTGAGGGCTGAAAATAAATGCCACTGGAGACAGGAAGTGTCTGAGACTAGGAGGGTTGGAGGAGGGGAGCTGCTCTGGGGGTCACGGGTGCTGGTAAGGGTGAGGGGCAGATAAGGAGAGCTGCTGAGCTGTATTACAAGGTGCACAGCCTTTCCTTCAAGCCCTGAATATCCCTCCATTTACTGCTTTATGTACTTGAGGGCATCTTACTTGTTTGTTGCAGGGGTTCTTAGTGATTTGCATCTCTTTCTCTTGTACAAAGGGTCACTTGACTTAAATTTGTTGCCCTTGGCATATTAGAGACTTTGAAATCTGACAGGTTTATAGAAAGATAAAGTGGTGTTAGCCACACTGAAATTCGATCTTGATGCTGTCGTGAAGCTCTGTGTTGCTTCAGTGTGGTTTTTGGTGGGGTCTGTTGCAGTCAGGTTAGATGATGAAATGAGTGAGCGATGTTCCCCGGAATGATTTTTCTCACGTAGGAAAGTCAGTGAGCTACAATATTTTATTCCTTTAGTGCGCTTTAAATAAGTGCTATAATACTGGAGAATAATGTTACTCCTTTCTGAGTTCTGAGGGTGGCACAGCCTTTGTATTGTTCTCAGAATGGAAATGTCAGCTAATCATATCACCCATCTTTCCTGTAAGAGACCTCCAGAGAAACCTTAGAGAAAATTTTTTGCATCCCCTGCTTTACAGTTTTTAAGGGTAACCAGCCGGATAACTGTGAATGATTTTTGCTTTTGTGCTGGCCTCTGAGTATTAAGTGAAAATGACATAAGTTTTCATTTCTCAAGATGTTTCAAAGAATGTGATCGTGGAAGCAGCTCCTTCCTGTTACTGAGGTTTTCAGTGCACACAATAAACTTTTCTTCATGAGATTTCAGGGCCGTTATCCCCTAGAGGATGCTCTTAGGAGGCTCCGGCAGTGATGCTAGAGAAAGTTACACTCTATGCTTAACTGAGCAATTTTCCTTCACTTAATACTTCTGAAAAATAAAACTAAAAAATGAGCATATCCTCAAATATTTACTGTATATCCCATGTGAAGGTGGTGGTACATTTCTTATTACTGACTTTGGCAGTGAAGTGTGCATCAAGTGTCAGCACTCACTGGCCAGCTAGAACTGAACATCTTTTCTGGGTAAGAGAGGAGGTTTCCAGAGCAACTGTTTAATCAGCTACATGTGCTGGCAACCTTCTTGATGAGATCACCACAGGTAGTTTATGGTTTGATTGAAAATTAATGGGGCAATTACAGCATGAGGCCTAAGAGCAGAAGATGCAGGTTTGGAATGAGGATCATGTCAATGCAGTAACAGTAATTTTCAGGTTCTCACAGTACTTGTTCAGCAAATAAAAGCCTGTTAGACAACTCTTATTCTAGAAATCTAATTTAAATGTTGATTAATACCTCCATATTTGAAAACCAGATGAATATTACAAACTTCTTGTAAGGAAAAAAGTAGATCCTTCCACAGCAATATATTTACTGCTAGAAGGTTTATCCTGTTTTTGTTTCTCTCTAAATTACTCCATATATCATCCCTTAGAGTGTACCCATACAGACTGTAATTATTCCAGAGGCTCCACACACAGCCAGCATTTGAATCTGTAATTAGGAGGAGTGCAGGCTTTCTCTGCTTAGGTTATGTTGTTCTCCAGCTGCAGGATGCATTTCCAACTCCATTGCACAGAGTTGAGCTGCATAATGTTGCAAAATAAAATACCAATTTATAGGTTTAAATGCATCTTGTACTTGATTAAAAAAAAAAATTAGTGGATAGCATGATCTCTGTGCCAGCTCATTACTCTTCATATGATTGTTTGGAGAAAAAAAAAACAACGAAGTATTGAATAGGGTTAAAATGGATTCTTTGCTGAGTTTAAGAGCTGTGTGGCATGTTCTTTTCATTTGCATACTTTTTCCCAAATGTCATTAGTCCTTCCTTAGGGCAGCAGCTAGCTGGAAAAGGAATTTCAGTAGATTCTCTGTGTTTACATGAGTCATTGCTGATTATTTGCTGGAAGACAGTATTTTCTGTTATGCATATCTTGTGATATTTTTAGGTTGCTATTGGACACTTCTGCAGCAATTTTAGAGATGTTACAACCTTTCTTGGATTGTGGTTTATGTGCAATTGTAGCATAGTGCAGTACAACAACCTGGATAGGACAGATCTTTCTTTGGACATGAGGAAAGAGCACACAAGTGATTTAGTGCAATTTTGAGTCAGACAAAAAAAAAAAAATCAACAAAAAAATCCTGTTGTTGAGTTTATGGCAGTTTTTTTACACCTTTGTTTCACAAGGAAAAATAAAGGACTTTTTAAATTGACACTGTCTATAGAGAAGAGCAAAGCACAGTATAAAGATTAACACGTAATTGTTTCTAATACGCTTAGTCAAAACTTAAAACAGGCACTTTTCCTCTTCAAGCACTTGCTGCTGTGCTTTTGTAGGGTTTGTCAAATTTGTCAAAAGAGTTTTTGGTGAGCACAATGATGGAATTTTAAGAAAATTCCTACAGGTAAAAGATGAAATTTTATATAAAGATATTCATGCAAGCACACAATCCATGTGCTTTCTGTATAGCACGTTATTACTTTCTGCCTGACCTGTAGTGTGAATTGTCTCTATGTTGTCATGGAGTCTCTGCAGTAGCAGAGTTGCTGGTCCCACAGAAGGGAACTAACTGGGGTTTCTGTGATTGCATCAAAATATGTGAACTGGGGGTGAAAAGGAATGAAAATATGGCCTTGACAGGAAGCCTGATTCTAATGTGTTTAAGTGGGAAAACCTTGTAGTATGTGGGTTTGAAATTATTTTAGTCAGTAAGTTAATAAAAATGGTGACCTGTGTTAGCAAATAAATATTGCCGTGCCGTTTCCTAAGCCAGGTCATGAGTCCAAAGTATTTAGGAGATGGGGGAACTGGAAGGGGCCAAAAAAATCAAGGGATGGACAAGGATTCTGGATTTAGTGTGTTTCACAGGTACCTCCATAATAATTTATTTGACACTTGCATCTTCAGAGGTAGAGATAAGGCATCTCTTGTAATGATCCTAATTATTTGATGTATATATTCTTACTGTAAAACTGCAGTCTATGAGTAAAACAAAATGTTGTTAATAAAAAAACCAAAATGAAATAAAATGCTGACAACCTGCAACAAAGCTTTATAAAAACTGTTATGTCTGGTATAGGACCAAAACTAGTAATGCTTCATAGAAAACTGAAGAGCCTCGGGTTTTTTACCACTTATGAAGAATAAAGCTTTTCTTCACTTACACTTCAGATGGGTGCATTTTAAAAGGTTAAAAGCAGAAGTATTAAAATACCCATTTCTAATTTTCACTGCTCCAAGCTGAGCTTTATCTTATTTTTTATCAATGTAGTGAGGGGTTTTTGTTTCTAAGACAAGCAGATAATCCATTATTGTTCTAGCATGTGGAGAGTCTGGCGATATATATCAATGGACTATAATTTTTCATTGAATTAGCTTTCAGAAGGAAAAAATAGGAGTGTTTTTGTGAATTATGTTCTATCCCAAATTTTTAAATAAGAAAGGGGGTTTGTGTGCAAGTTGACTTGTAAAGATGATGTGTGTAACTAAAGCACAGTGATGATTTTTCTTAATATTTGGAGTATCTAGAGAAGAGAATTGAGGGCTGCAGGTTGGAGTGAAAGGCAGGTCGAAACTGGAGGAGCCATGCAACGTTCAGTTTGCTTTGTAGCATTTCTTTATAGGCCCTTTCAATTGTCACATGGACACGTGAAAAACTGAAGGACCCTGTGCTGGTGTTTGATGTGAAAGAGAGTTTAATATAAAGGTTAAATACAACCATGGAGTGAATATGGCTGCAAATTATAGATAAGGGGAAAGCTGGATAGGTAGGGGAAGAAATGCCAGCTCTGCTGGAGGCAGACAGGATTCTAGTTATTAGAGGTTTCCTTCTCTCCTCACCTGGAGCTGAACCCAGCAGTCTTTGCCTGGCTTGCTTGTTTGGGCTAGCAGAGCAAAGGCCATTGTAAAGACGCTTGTGCGTCCTGCTCTGAAACTCTGCCTGTACAATCTGTGTGTGCCGGCTGGCTTTTGAGGCTTGGCTTCGTCGGCACTGCACGCCCAAAATCACGTCAATGTACATCTTTTTGGGTACAGGCCGTGCAGTATATATTTAAAATCCAGGGGACAAAACAATTCCTTATTTATTACCCTAGTTCATAGCCCTTAAAATGTTGCTCTGACGATATACTTTCTAAAGTTTTGCTTATTGATGTAGAAGCAAGTTTAGGACGAGCTGTACTGTGTCTTGGTTTTTTAATTATTATTTTTTTTTAATTTTACTTCTAGGCATGATGGTTTTAGGCGCTGATTATTCTTTCTTTTTACGTTTATTAAATTATGTGACTGTGGACATACCGCCGGGCATTTTTTGCTAATTGGTCCTTTGTTTTTGTTTTTTTTTTTTGTTTTGTTAAAGTAAAGAAGCGAGATTGACTCGGTGTAAGCGGATGTTAACATTTCCTGGTAGATAGGCCTGCTCTGTCTCGGTAAGCGTCTGACAGGAGATGGTGTCAGCGGGACCGGGGCATGGTGTGAAAATGGCCCATTATGAGCCACTCAAGCTACTGGAGTTTAAATTCCTACCCTAAGCAATTGAATCCGGTTTTGTCCTAGTCAGCTGTCTAAAGCTGGAGAATGCCCCACATTGCAGAGATGTAAATGGCCTGGCTAATGATGTGCTAATTGACCTTTGAAAATTGCATGCTAATTAGCGTAGTTGTTGCTTGCGTCCTGTTCGCAGCGCTGCGGGCAAGACTGCTTTGATTCCTGTAGCTTAGTGACTTTAAGCAAAATTACATGAACTTGCACTCAAAATCCAAGCAAAATGAGGAAGTAAACAACAACAGCAACAATAAGAAGACATTAGATAAATAGTAGATATTACAGAGTAGCGTGTAGGGAGAATCATCCTTCTCAATCCGCTGTACGGGCTCTCTTTTGCCCATCTGACGGGAATAAAAAATTCAAGTGGGTTTAATGGTTAGTTTCGACATTAATTCTCCTGGATCAAGAATGCAAACTAGCAACTTCGTGATTGTCACCCCAAACGGCAAACTTTAAACACTGGAGATTTATCTAAATTCACCATGTGTAAGTTGAAATTCTGTAATAAGAATTCTATTTTATGTGTATAGAAGGAAAGGCTCAAGCAGGTGCCCAACCTCCTCTCGAACATAAGATCCAGCCTCTGTGACTAGCACGTTTGTGTTTCAGCCACTGCAGTTAATGAAGCTGTGTTCTGACCGAAAGAGATGGGTAGATACAACTAGAAATGTTAAACCAGATGACTCTACTCTTAGTATTCCTTTTAATTCTTGGAAGAAGTAAAAATGGAATCTGTAAAGAGGGAAAGCATGACAAAAGTGCAGTCTTAATAAAGATATGTAGGTGGAAAAGATTTTTTTTTTTTTTTTTTTTTGGTGGGGAAAGAGTGGGCTATGAGCTTTTCTATCCTCAGTCATGCTTGAAGGAAAAAAAAGTATTTGATCATTATATTTCCATATGGGCCTAAACTGGTAATGGTTAAAATCTTCCAGGAACCTTTGCTATGAAAGGATGTTAAAACCTAAAAAACGTGGTGGCTTTCAGGGAACTCTAACCTGTTGTAAGAAGTTTTTTGACTTCGTTAATTGGGCAGTTAGTTTCTAAAATTTAAACTGAGTCACTCCTTGGTTTTCAGCCAAAACTGGTTCTCATCTAACCTGGATCTTCAAGATTACTTGCTCCTCTTAAGTTGTCCTTCATCTATGTAATGGCACAGTAAAAGGATAAGAATTCCACTGGCAGCTTGGAAATTCTGCTTTTAATGTTAAATTACTCCATCTTTTGCCAGAAGGAAGCTGTTTCATTCCCAAGATAGGACTGTTTGCTTTGTTCCCTCGATCATCTGTTGCTACTGAAGAAGCATATTACCATGTCCCTGAAGGCATTTAAGATCAGCTTTCTAGGCTAAATGCTTTTATGATATGACACTGCATATGGGGATGGGATACCATATGTAGGCAAGGAGTTAGGGTTTTTCTTGCGTTGTAGTTTTTCCCACTGTAAACTCGAGGCACTACTTGTCACTGGAAGTCTGTAAAAGCAGAAGCGTGGCCAGGCAGCAGTTGTGCAAAGTTTGGATGAAATTTAGTGGTGGGTGTACAGATTTTTTTGTTTGTTTGTTTGTTTGTTTTTCACTTGAGAATGGTAGCATATAAAATAAGAATCTTTGAGACTTTGTCTACCATATTGCCTTGAAAGCTGAGTTCCATGATCAGGAAAAATGTTTAAAGAAGGTCTGTGTGTGCCCACAGATGAGAGAATGAAGGGCCGTTGCTGGGAACTCAAATGCAACTTCTCTCATATAAGGTGTTTTGAAAGGCAGGAGGCCTGGGCACTGACGTTTGAATTGAGAGTTGAAGACTTCTCAATTACATTATTCTTTCATTTGATGTTTGGCTTTGCATTAGTCACTTCATCCCACTAAATCCTAGACTCTGTATTTTGACTGCCTGAGTGTTTCCCAAAGTGTTGTTATGCCTGCTTTACACTTTGAGAAGAGAGATACCAAAGTGGAAGATGCCAGCTGGTAGATGTAGCAAATTTTTCGTTCGTATCAGGGAGTATTTTCTAGCTAGCAGCTCTCTGATCTTGAAAGTCCAGTAGAGTTTTACTTCACATTCACTGCTGTGCCTGTGCAAACACAATGAAAATGCAGCATGTGGATCGTGCCCTGTGTTGTCTTATCCTCAGTAATGGGGAAAGACAGAAACAGCACTGACTTTCTGATTCTGTTTCCAAGTGGTTTCCTTTTATCTGCTTCACTTTATAGCCATTTCCTCCTGGGTTTTTCCACTGTAATGACTCTAACAATCACTGACACAGGTTGCAGGGATTGAGGGCTTTTTTCCAGAGTGCTGTTAAAATTTCCAAAAGTGCTATGTAAATGTTAGTTAATGTTCTGATGCTCTCAAATATGAGGTCCAGACTCTGACTGGGGTGAAGTATTCTTGCCTTTCTTTGAAGGATAGATGACTGGACTTATGCCTGGGATTTGTCTGCAAAGACTTTTTGTTGAACATTTAGGATCTAGCAAAAATGTGAATAACAGCAGCCAAAGTCAAATTTGGCGAGGGTTTTGTTAGGATCACCTAAAAAGGCCAGTGTTCAAATGATTTATGCTGCTGCCTTTGCCACTGACACACAAAGTATTTTTCACTTAGCACTTCAGAGAAGCAGTTCCATTATGTCCATTAATTTGAAGTACAGAGTAATCTGCAAAAATAATACTGTATTTATTTGTTTTGAGACAGCCAATTTGCTTCTCTCTAAAGGTAAAGCATAAAGGATGTCTGATAAGTGACTCTACAAATGCAGTATGATTTTTTTTTTTATGATCAGAATTTATTCATTTTATCATGAGATGTACTCAAGTTTCCATTTTTGTCCTCTTCATACCAGCCAGCAACTGACAGATTAGCTTAAAGCTCCTGAATGTAGTTATTTTCCTGCAATGTATGTGTTGGTTTTACACTTTCTTATTGTAAATCATTGGTGTCCCACCCCCAGTTCCCACACATAATTCCCTGGGTGAAAGCCAACCATATTCCACGGGTGCAGAAGTATTAATCCTTTGTCGAGATTGGTACTGGATACTGAAGTGCACAGTTCATCAGTGTGTTCCTTGCCAGGTAAGCATTTTTGCTTACTTTTGCACAGTCCCTTCTGAATTAGGATCTGCTCTCAGATTTGTTCTCCTTTACAGCTGTAAATGTTAAATTCCTTGAATAAATCATTTAATTTATAATGCTTAGCAGTAAGCCTGTGTATCAGCAATCTGAATTTGGGATTAAAGCAAATTCCCTTTACCCTTGTGTGAGAGGTGCATTCCAGAGTCCCTTCAGTGTGTCAGTGCAGCAGCAGGGGTGGTAATGGAAGAGATGAAGGAATCTTTGAGTATACTGGGGAGGATGTGCCAGACCAAGCTCATAATCAAGTTTAAAATTAGATTCAGAGTGAGGGCCTGGTACTTTTCATTTGTTTCAAATTTAAAATATTATAGTGACTGAGCACATACTGTATACCTGTTGTACTCACCTATATTTGGCATATGTTCAGTTTTATAAAACTGCTCTGTGTATTATCCATATTATCCAGTTGTATTTCCTGATACCTCCTGCTTTTAATGATTTGTTCTGTATTTGACCAAAATTACAGCCTTTCTTAAAGTATTTAAAGAATTTTCCTTCCTTTACTTTCTTAAGAGCTCTCTATTAAAAAAATTTTACTTGTTGAGTATGAGGGTTTTGTACTGGAATCTGGGTACTGTTTCATTATTAACAAAACCAATGTAGCTTTAAACATTTTTTTTTAGTTGAAAAATTGCTTGTAGCTTTTAACACCTTAGTGTAAGACCACTTGGCTAAATTAAAGAAAAAAGTGAGAGGATAAAAGGAAAGAAGCCAGCTGTGCCACAGAAAACTTGACTGTTTTTCTTTCTGCTTGTTTTGCAGGCTTCAGGGATTTGTATGTACCTAATTGTGTTTAATTTTAGCTAAAGTCTCTTTCTCAGAAATATCTCTCCTCTTCTCTCTCTGTGGTACTTCCAGACTTCTCCTGGATTGTATCATTGGCTAAATTTTGCAGCAGAGACTTTTATACCGACTGGGACTTGTTGGGTGGAGCATGTTGGTAACTCATACAGTTCTTTCCTGTTCTTGGGCTGAAGGGGCAGTGCCTGCTCTAAATTACCTGCTCACTGCTCTTGCCAAGAACATCAATCTTCTCTTACTATTTTTTATGTTACTTTATGAGCCTTCCTTTGAGATGGACAGAGTTTTGGGGGCTGATCTGAATGGGGGTCTTCATGCTCTACAGCCCTTTGCCAGAGTTATATAAATACCTGTCGTCCCCCGTGCCCATCTGAGTGAATCAGCGCAGCCTTTGCCTCCCACTAAAGCATTTCTTTAGCCACAGTAGTTTTGTTAACCCCGTGTAAGGATCCCTCTCTAATACCAAATCTAATTACTGAATTCTGCCCAGCTGCTCCTGTTTTCAAAACCTAAAGATCATTTAAAGTAAATCAAAAAGAATGCATTTGAGTACCGTCAAGTCCAATACCGAACTTTACATTACATTAACTCTTTTGGCTGGCCCTTTCAAAGAGTGATGTGCCTGTGTTCATTTGCTCCAAGCCTATCTCCAGGAAACTGCCCTAAGTGGGGGATCAAAGCAGGCAGTGTGCCAGAGGTTTGTGTTTCAGACAGTTTGGCACACACTGAAAGCTTGGTCTTTCCTGTATAAAGCCATGGGCAGATGCCCATTAAGAATGATTAGGTAAAATTTTTCAAAAGGCCTTGTAAAATGGTGTGTGTGGTTCTTTTACTTTCTTTTTTTCTCCTCATCCCATATCCTCTTACTTGAGACGTTTTGTGTGGGTGTGTATTTTTTTCTAAATTTATGAGCCCTGGCTTTTGCCCTTGTCCGGTAGAAACTGCTCACCCACCCTTTTCCGTTTCCAGGCGGATTGCTGTTCTGTTATTACAGTTCTGTAACTTTCTCCAACACTGTCCTGGTTTGCTTATTATAAACAACTTGCAATAACCCTTTCAGTGCTGCTGTCATTTTTGCTTTAAATCAGGACTGCCTGTTATGGCTTTCTCTTTGGGTATAGGAAATGTATTACAGTTTTAATTTGTATATTGACCATTGTAGTGTCCCCACACAGAGCTTTTTTCTTTCTTTTCAATACTAAGCCAAAGTCTCCAGTGTAACAGGATTTCTTTACGAGTTTGGCAAAGAAATCTCTTCAGCTCTGGAGCTGAGGCAGCAGTATCTTCAGATGCCAAATGAATCCAAAGAATTTGGGAGTAACATTTACATCTAGCTATGTCTTAGAGTCAATTTTCCTGTTCTCCTTCGTCTCTTTTCATTTCATTCTCTTTACATTTTCATTCGCTGTCAAACAACAATTGATAGTGATATGTAAGATCTTTGTTCCTCTAATATCAGTGTTTAAATTAAGTCTGAATTGTGTAAGTAAGTAGGTAGAAGTAAAGTGAACCTGGCTGACCTTTGGTGCAGTGCTGTAAGTGTATAATCAGCCCAGAAAAGCAACCTCAAATTTGTTTCTTGTAACAGTTCCGTATTTCACTGATTATCTTGGGAATTAAGTTGGACAATCCTTAAATACAAGTTATGATGCAAGACAGTAGAAAACAAGGTCAAGCATTAAGTTAGTGGGTATTTTCCAGGAGAAAGAGAGTAAATTGTTTCCTTAGTAATCAAATAGACAAATTCAAATAGATTTTTCAAAAGAGGATCAACAATACGCCTACAAAATGACAATAAATATACTGCAGAAATAACTTTTTAACACTTGTGAAAACCGTAGATTTGGCAAATAGGGTACATATGTGCACTCTGTCTCTTCTCTTTCCTGACCAGATGTGGAGAACTGAGGTTGCTAGTGAGTATTTCTTTTTAGATGTAGAAAGATGTTTCGTTCATATGCAAAGCTCCCCCTGGATGAATAATTAGGTTGTGAGTGTACTATAAGTCTGTCCAAGTAGTGGAGGACTGGCTATTCTCTGACTCAGCCTTTTAAATGTACTTAACATGTACATTTCTTTATTAAATGGGAATTTATTTAATAGGAATTGAAATAGATCTTTTAATGATGTTTTCAAAGCTGAAAGTAGATGGGGCATGGTTGAAAATGGTAAATCATCCATGCTAATTTATGTTATCTAAAGAACTCTGAGCTAATGTCCAGAATAACTAGACCAAATGGTGCTGTTGAAATTCCCCTTGGAAGTGGAACAGTAATTGGATGAATGTTTAGCCTGTGAACAAAAAATCCGTGCTAAAGTTTATGGATTCCACTTGGGAAAGGCAATAAAAGGGAACTGGGCTGTACAAATACTTTATTTGTCAGAAGGGATCTTAAGGAGACATAAAGATGTTTTCCCTTCTCCCATGTGCCTTCCCCACAGTGAGGATGATTCAGCTTGTGTATGGTCTCTGGAATGCGTACGTGTAGGGAGAGAGAGGAGAAGAGGATTTCTTTAGGTGCAGCTAACTGAAAATACTGTAGGAGATAATGTCTACAGCACATTGCCTCATCATGGAGTTGCCTATTCAGCGAGTTTATCATCTTTCTGTTGACTGAAAATAAGGGGCTTTTTAATCTCTGTTAACAAAACACATTTCTCCAGAAGCCCTCTCTGAAGCAGGAATTAATTGTTTCTGAAGAGGCTGTGTTGGCAAGTAGGCTTAGCTGTGTTTCTGTGGTAAGTTCTTTTGTCCATGATAGCATTTTGGGATCCCAGCATCGATGTGGCTGACTCTGGCTCTGATTGGACAGTTTATATTTAGTTGCTGGTTTCCTATAATAGTTTTCAGATGGAGATGTTAAAGAACACATACCCTTGTGCTGCTGCAATCCTGAAAGAGCACGGGGGAGTGAAAAAGAAGAAAAGGAATTGATATCTTTCTGCAGAAGTCGAGTTTCGAAAAAAACAGCAGAATTCTGAAATGAATTTTTTTTAAAATTAGGTAGCCAGTGAAAGTGAAGTGCTCAGAAAATTCATGGGTAAATCATTTAAATTTTGTATCCAGAAAGGTGCTTTAAAAAAGCTGTGGGATGGTCTGTGGTGGTGTTTGTTTGTTTTGTGTGTTTTTGGTTTTTTTCTTTGTTTGTTTGGCTTTTGGTTCTTTTTTTCTATTTTTTTTTTTTTTTAATTACCAAAAATTAGAATTCTCCAGTTTAGAATAGTAGTTAATTGCTGTTAAGTAATAGCTACCAGCCACCTCCTTATGACAGCTCCCATATTGCTGGTGCACCTCCAATGCAAGTTAGGAGACATGCAAAAAAGCCCCGTGTCATATATGATTCAGTTATACTGTCAGATGTATCTTTTATTTCCAGTGAAGCTGCAAACATACCTGAGCCTGGATTTAAGGTGACATCTCTAAAACCTCATATTCCAAGAAGAAAACTGAGTCCAAGTTTTCATTTGAGATGGGCTTGCAGAGCATTTAGAAATGATCTTTACGTAGCATTTTTGATTTATTAACGTTAACTTTATTTTTTTTTATTCTCTAAATGATTAGCCAAATAAATTGTCCTAGTTTACTTTGAGAAGCTTCCAAGAATGTGTCCGTGCTTTACTCACGTAAAGGACCGTGGGGCCTGACCATAGCAACTGGAATAATTATGCCCTGGTCCCAGCCAGTACATAGGTAGGATCTTCGTAAAGCTGAAAAGAACGTGAGGTATCATTCTCTCCCAGAATGTATAGGATAAAAAACAGAGCCTGCCACTACTGTGCTCATAATGTAGTGCACCTATTTGGAGTCTTGGCCACTCTGTCTTATTTTAAGGAGGAATTTTTAAAGCATGCTCTAGTCTGGTTTGACTTGAGCTAGTTTGTGTCATGGTTGCACAGCACAATTTTAATTTTTTTTCTATCAGCTGGAACTGGGAGTAAATCGCAGGAAGGTAGGGATGAGAGACCCCTGCAGAGGTCACCTAGTCAGTACCCAGCTCTGGAGCATGATCATCTCAAAGGCCTGCAATAATGCAGGCTCTGTAATCTGTTCCTGTGCTTAAAACCCAAATACACACACATACCAAGCAAAATAATCCTAACCTGGTGTGCTTCTTGCTTAATTCAAATGCCTTTGTGATGGACAGAGCAGGAAGAACATTTTGTTTTCTATATCTTTACGTTCTTGTTTTTCTCCCTCAGTTTTTGCATCTGTAAGACAGATAATCTTGATGCTCTCTGGGCTCCAGCTAATTCTACATCTGCCTTCAGCTAGCGTGCCATGGGTTGAGCACAGTTCTTCACATTAGACCAGACAGATGCTGAGAATTTCTGTCCTGCAGATGCAGCATGTTTGTATGGCTCAGTTTCATTGCCTTTTATCAACAGGACCACGTTGATTTCTTCAGCCTGTAATTCAGTGTAACTCTTTTTCTCTTAACGTTTGTGTATAGATATTCTTGATTACATCTGCCTGTATAATCTGAGGTACCTACAAAGAAATAAAGTGGTTTTGGGGGTGTTGGGGGGTTGTTTTGGGTTGGTTTGTTTTTTGGGCTGGTTTTCTGTAACTGTTAAACTACTTAAAATAAAACTGCAGGCTTGACAAGCATACTGACTATAGATATTTGAGCCTTTAAGATAAGAATAATGTTTTACTCGGGCCAGAATTCTATGGGATTGATTGCTTCTGTTTTGGTTAGGTAGTGAATATTTAAATCTTTTTATTTGTCTAGTGTTCAGTTTTCCCATTATCCTAAAGCAGTTTTACCTGGGCCACAACTGATGGTCATTTCAACTTCTGTTGATAAAAATATTTTTCATGTGATTTATTACTTAAGTGCGTGTTGATCTGCTCACAGACAGTAAATGATCAACAACTACCTGGAGTGATTTTTGCATTGTGCGGTAGACTCACCAGGCATTAAGCTGTGTGCAGCTGTTTGGTTCACAGCTTCCAGGCAATGGCAGGGTGAACAGAAAGGGGAGGAAAACAGCCTCATCAGAGACAGTGCAATCCTGTGATTTATGCAAGGCAGCTTGCCCGGCACTGGACTGCTAGAGGATATTTGTCTCTGCAGCATTCGAGCGTGACTTTAGATCTGCCTGTTTTTAACCTACTACAAGGAAAAGAATCATTTTAACCTCTAATCGTATGTCCCTTTCCACGTGTGTAATTTCTGACTTAATATTGGGGGGGGGGGGGGGCGCGGGGAACACCCAAGCAAAAAAGGCTGAGTATTTGTTATCTAGGGCTTCTTGTTTTGCCTTGTGCTCTGGGGGTAGTGTTTGAGCAATAGTTGCAGCTGGGCTGGTGAGCAGGAGGGAATAGATCTGAAGCTGCTTTCAGGCTGTTCAGAAGAAGAGCAGCTCACTGATAAATGACAGCTTTCTACAAAATTTATTCTTACGTGCAGGGGTAGCTTTAGATACTTTATAAAAAAACTCCTTCTCTGTGAGTTTTTGCTGCTTTTCCCTAGTGGCTCCAAGGATTTGTGAGAGGTGTGTTGGGGAGATTTTACACCTCCAGACTCCTGTTTGGCTGCAGGCAGTTTCCTCTGGGCTTCCTGCTCAGTGGCTCTGGTGGTGGTTTCGAATTGTTCCCCACTGATGACTCAGAGAGACAGGAAAGAGATCCCCTGGTGAACAAAAAGTGCAACCACCACACAGGTGCCTGTATTCTGGTGTTCCAGAGGACAAACCACCTCATTTTGGACTTTTTCCTAAGATTCTTATCTGCAAGTATGAGACTCAGGAGGAATGGGTCATACACGCTGAACGGGTAAGAGAGAGCCTGCATCCTCTTTTGAAACTTCATCATTAAAACCACGTGAAAACAGAAGCCTTTATTTTCCTTTCTTGTGACAGGGTACATGAAATAATGGCCATATTTTTTGTCTCAAAAAGAATAGATGATCACAGCGTAGGAAATGTGCAGCTTATTTGTTTTCTTCTGAATCTTGTTAGGCTTGCTTTTATAGTGCATTTGGTGGGGGCAGGTTAGAGTTGTCCATATGTTAAAATGAGTTGGATCTGCTCAGTAAAGCCATAAAACATTAGGAATTCTCTGATTCCCGAAAAAGTGCCTGTGGTAATTATTCTAACTATTTTCCAGCTTTTGATACAAAAAAGAGCTAAACTCATTAAATGTGATGCTCCCTGCCACAGAATGAAAATTACTTTAAATTTCACCAGATTGAAAAATTATTTTAAGTTTTTACTGCTTGAAACTACTACTCTGAGTTGGTTTACTAGCTTTGTGGTTTTAAAAATACTGATTTTTTTTTTTTCCTCTTTGCTGTTACATCTTCTCAGTAACAGGGAATATACCATAACTGGAAAGATTATAATGAACTAAATATTCCTTGTTCAAGGAATTTTATAAAAATTAAAAAGAGAGAATTTTCAGGTTGTGGGTTTTGGTTTTTTTAAATAATCGCATTTGATATTTACTAAAGTGGATTCTTGTGTGTTTTCATACGATGTAAGTTTTATTTCTGAGCACAGCTTAGCTGGTCTGAAGAGGACTTGTACTTTCACTGCGCAGTGGTGACTGTTTACTTGCAGGCGGCAGGTGACTTGACAAATGAAGAAAGTTGTTAGTCTTGGAGTGTCACTTTACTTAGCAGCCTCTAACCCTCAGTAATGAGTAAATGCTGTGGTAAGTGCTGCATGGTGCAGCTGCCTTAGTGCTGCGCTCCTGAAAAGCCCAGATGCGTTTTGGATGTGCTTCAGAGTACAGGTGTGCAGGATAACCCCACGGTGCCCCATTGCTTTAAAGTCACGGTCCATGCTGCAGCCGAGTGACAATCTCTGCACGGGAGAGGCCAATCCCAGCCCAGATGGATTGGGAATACTTTGGCAGTGTTGTTCAGCTGGACTGCACTGGGTTTTGCCTCCACTGGTTTGCCCAGTGCTGCTTAGAAGGTTCTTTTGCTTTGCCAAAATAGGTTTACATTTGATTTTTTAAAATTCCAAAATTTGATTTGGATTAGGTTTTCTTAATGTCAGAGTAGATGGGTGTTAACATCTTCCTGGCACATCCACATTTTTTTATGACTGTAATAAAAATGCCATCATCTGACTGCATACAAGATCAAACATAATTGAAAGTTACAATCTTACAGTGTTTGGCTTTAAGCTGTAAGATGCATTTGTCCCTCAGTGGGATTGGGTTTGTAGTAGAGAGGCTAAGAATATATTCTCATTAACTTGGCTTTTTTGCAGAGGTTTGTGACCTTGAGAGATTATCTCAGAGAGTCAATTAAGACATGATACTGAAAAGCAAAAGGTAATGGATATTGCTTATGCTAAAGGATTTTTTTTTAGACTTTAGTTACAAGAAACATAATCTTTAATTGATTTGAGTTTTATTAAAAATGAATGCATGGTATAGAGCTTTAGGGAAATATATTGTGCAAGATCACCCTGTGCATGTGTTCTGCCTTGTTCTAACTTGCAAGATGATGCATAATCATTTTAAGGAATTTCACTTGTTGTGGCCCAGTGTGTTCCTGGCTTTACATTTTACAGTGAGCATTTAACTGGAAGTGTTGTATTACAGTGAGTAAAGCCAGTGGCACCCAAAAGCCTGCATGAAAAAGAAGCTTCAGCTGTGAGTTTGTGGGAGACTTCAATATTATCTGATTCTAACATGCTGATCTGCTTTACTTTATTAAACAACAGATGCTGAGGAGTTGATTTATCTAATTAAAGAAATTCCTTTTATGTTTATCTCTTGCTTAGATGGTTTAATAATGCAAGGTAATGGAAAAAGAGCTTCCAGTATGTTTTCCTGTTTAGCCTAAACTTTTGCCATGTCAGCAGAAAAGCTTGTTTTGATCTTCAAGGTTTTTTGTTTGGGACAGCGTGTTCCACTTGTCAGGTGGAGAGGCACCCTGTTGTGCAGGTCACTTGAGGAGAGGGCAGCTCATTGGGGTGGAGTGTTGCAGGGCAGATAGCTACTGTGGGAGTGCTCTTTACAGTGCAGTGCATGAAAACTTTATTATTAAAAAACAAGCAACCCCCCCCCCCCAAAAAAAAATTAACAATCACATGCAAAAAAACCCCAAAACAAACCCCAACCACCCCCCCCAAAAAAAAAAAAACAAACCAAAAAAAACCCACCAAAACCAAAAAACCCAAGACAAAACAAGAAAAAAGGGGGTTTTAAACAAGGTTGGGTAGCAAAAGTCATCATGATAATAAGTTTTTTTCATTGGGTATGATTTGGTCAGGCTCTGACTGCAGTTGTAAACTCATAAAGGGGGAGAGAGATTGCAGGGGGAGGTGAGATACTTGAAGATATTTTCCAACCTAATAGCAGCAAAAGGCCTCCCCTGCCTCGCTTTTCTGCTGTTCCATTTCACCTCACTTGACTAATTCTTACTCATGTAAGAACTGTACAAACATAAATGAGAAACACAACTAAAATCCAGAGTTTCACTTAGAAGCAGTGATTTATAGGCATTCTTTGAGCAGGTCTCACTGGACATGGGCATGTTTGCTCTTGCTTGTGGAGACAGAGGGATCTGGTGCTGAGACTCATCAGGGCACAGTGAGTTAGAAGACCCACTTTATCCTGCTGAGACTGAGGTAGAAATCTTACCTGCCAGCATCTCTTTGACCATGTTGTTAAGTCAGCTTTTCTGTTGTGTGCTATCCTGCCGTATGCTGATTGTATTTCTTTGCATTGCAAAGTTTCTTTGTATAAATGATCTCTTTTGAAGGTCATACTAGCTTGGGAGATATTGGTTTATTTGCTTGGTGCTGTGTTGTGACACACTGACACTGAAAAATGCACTAGTGCTGTAATCATTGCAGCATAATTTTTTTTCTCTTTGCAATTGCTAGTTCTTCTTTTGTCCCTTTACCATTTGGAATTAGTGATTACTCAGTATGTATTTTTGCAGGCTGTTAGGGTGTCAAATAACAAATATTGTTTACTATACATCTGTTTCCTCTTCTTCTCCTAAATACCTGAGTTTAAGGAAGGGTGTAAATCCAAGCCTGCATTTCACAAGACATGACCTCAGCTCAGCTTGAACTTTGGTCATGTGGTCTAAACTTCCTGTGTCTTTTAGATCATAATGTACAGGCCTATGCATTCCTATAACCTTCATAATGGTGCAGACAGAACTGTGCCCTTCTGGTGTCCCTGCACAATGGCCATGGCCTCTGCAGGAAGGCTTTGCTGCAGTGCTAAGTAGATTGTCCAGTTGCACAAGTGAACACCTCTGTTGGACAGCTGGCAACTTGCTGACTTCCCTCCCAATAGCATAGGGAATACTGACCAACAGCCTACAAGATAAAAATTGCCCCCACACTGGGCTTTGTGATGATCCTGGCCAGAGACCCACGTGATGATTCTCTTCTGCTTGTCATGGTATTTTTGACGAGGCCAAGTGACCACATTTGGTCTGAAAGTTCAGGATCAGAAGCTTGTCAACTGTGTGAAGATGGCTGTTAAAACTGAGCAGTAATCTCTGCAAATCCAGTGGCCGTCCCAAACCTATGGTGATGGAACTGAACAGCGTGTGCAAGAGATTATTTCCTGAAACAAATGTGTAGCACAATTTAAAACATTTAGATGTTAAGTAAATAATTATTATCTTCTCATCATTGCCCTACCGACTCTGCACTGCTGAATAACTGCTGTGTGGTATGTTCTCCTGGGACATTAAGTGCCAAAAGAACACAGCGAGATCATGCATTCAGAAATCTGGTGGGGGTGAAAGCTTTAAAAACGCAGTATTTGCGGTTCAGCACCTCAGTGCCTGTGCTGCTGAGGAACGCTTGCTCAATTTTCCTAAAGGGTTTGTTTAGCTTGTGACATCGTTGCATCCGTGTTTCACCCGAGAGTTCAAATAATTTGACATTTCCCCTCTGCTCAGCGCTGCCCTGGGCCCTTGTGAAAATGTTCTTTTGAGTTCCACTCTTCGTGGAAGGGATATATATATATATATTTTTTATTATTTTTATTTTTTTTTTCCTGCATTCTTGGGTCTGTGTGTACATGAAGGTGATTATATAGTGTCACAGTCAGAACTAACCACTGCTTTGAAACAAATTCAAGTTGGACAGGGACAAAATACTTTGGAATATCTTAATGATTAATGGATGCTCACTGACCGATAAAAAATATTGTTGGCCCCAAGATGTTTCCTCTTCTCCAAGCTACTGCTTTAAACTAATGATTTTTGATTTTGAGCCAAGCACTGAAACTGAAAAAGAATTTGTTTTTCTTGTGGGCTTCCATCTTACACTGATGTAAAGCAAGCCAAGGAGGGAAAGTAGTATCTTATGTTTGTTTTGCCCAAAAAAGTTGAAATCGGAAAGAACACAGTAAGTCTGCTTCAGAAGGCCTTTTTATTAAGTCTCATTGCAACTGCAGGAAAAATATCTTTGAAGGATGTGACAAACAGCTCATGAAAGCCTGTTGAAATAACTCATCTGGCAGACTGAGGTAGCATGAGCACCCAAATATCTTATCTGAGGAGAAGCAGCTGTTTGAACTGCTTTGCAGTCCTCCCAAATTACCACATTTTCTGTCATGAAAAAAGGGGAAATCTAATGGTAGCAGTTGCAGACTGTTATCCTTGGAAAGCACAGCACAAATTTATCAGATTAGTGCCAAAACCATAGATTATCCACTCCAGGAGTTTTTTTGATTGGGAATCCAGTTTTGGAGAGTAGTCTTTAGAGTGCTTTATGGTGTCAGAAAGTGCAAGCCAAGGTACAAAATGCCAGTACTCCTGGCTGAGCTCTGCCTAGCTGGAGGTATCTTAGTACTTTCTTGGTCAGCTATAGCCCTCTCCTCATTTGTAACTTAGTTATAGGTTTACTCCTGCACTTTCTGAAGCTGACAGTGATCTTCATTCACGTTTCAAAGTGCGATGGTTTCTCATATGTCAGTAAAATGCCCTTATTTTTCTGCTTTTTGGAGAAGGAGTGTTGCTGCAGTGTGTGCAGGGATGGTGTTTCAGTAGTGTTTGTTTGCGTGTAGACATCTAAGGCAGCTCTGACTGCTGGGTGTGTACAGAGGTAGAACAGCCCCAGAGGACAAGCAAAATGTGGCAAATACTCTCATGCTATATACAACAGAAGTTTCCTTTAAAAAATACTTTGCTCAAGTCTCTCACTCCACTCCCCTGTATCCCATGTTTACCATTCCATTACTGCACAGTGATAGAGCCAAATGATGGGGACAGGATTCCAGTCTCGCACCATTTCCCACATGTGGAAATGGTTTCTGACTGTTTCTGGCCACTGCTGCCCCACTGTGCTGTAAAGGTTCATTCCTGCAGGTTCTGGCTCCTGTGTTCTTCCCTGTGCTCTGCCTGAGGGAGGCCCCATTTGTTTTACTGTTGGCTCTACTGCAGGAACAGTATGGAGAGGTTATGGAGCCATCAAAAGCTGGAGAAAGAGGGTGATAATGAACGCAAGGGTCCTGAAAGCAAGCAGCAGGAGTGACAGTAGGTTCCCCTGTCACCCTGTGGTGACTGTAGCTTACCATTTGCAGCAATTCCAAGACATTTTGGCATTATTTGTGCATCCTGGGCACTCCTGCTACTGTCCGCGTTACTCTGTTTGTTAAGTTCAAAATGCAGTGCAAAATACCAAACCACTTCTAGAACTGTAATTCTGGATCTTTGAGTAATTCTTCACCTTCAGGAATGGTGTTTGTTTTATAAAGGGTTGGGAGTATTTTTTTTTCACTTTAAACTGCTTGAACTATTCACGCTGAGAAAATTGTAGAAAGCAGTTTGTAGCAAGTTGGGGGTTGTTCAGCCTGGAGAAGAGAAAGTTGTGTGGAGAACTCACAGCAGCTTTCCAGTATGTGAAGGGAGCCTACAGGGAAGCAGGAGAGGGATTCTTTATCAGGAACTGTAGTGACAGGAGCAAGGAGTAAGGGGTTCAAACTGAATGAGGAGAAGCTCTACCGTGAGGGTGGTGAAGCACTGAACAGGTTATGGGGAGGTGGTGGATGCCCCATCCCTGGCAGCGTTCAAGGCCAGATTGGATGGGGCTCTCAGCAGCCTGGTCTAGTGGAAGGTTCCCTGCCCACTGCAGTGGCATTGGAACTTTAAGGTCCTTTTAAGGTCCCTTTCAACCCAGACCATTCTGTGATTCTATTGCCCTTTATATTTAGCCTAGCTGTGCACGTAGGATTTGTCCTACAACGCAAGATTTATGATCTCACATGTGTTTTCTTTGGAATTTTTTTTGCATGCGTGAGCATTCAAAAGTAGCTTAAGCATTTTTATATTCACTAACAATGTATGTGCAAAGGCTTAAACTGCAAGCCTTATATGGGGAAAGTATTATAAATGTGATGCTTCTAAATAAAAGATTTCATTAGAACCTGCACTGTGAGTCATTGTTATTGTATTATTTGTGTTATTCCCAAATATGGATTTGGAACTGGGCCTTCTTCATGGCGAATGCTGCAGATGACTTACAGAAAACAAGTATTTACATTAAATATCAATTTTTTTGGGGGGGGTAACCTCTTTGTCAGCCAGTTATACAGATCACCAGGGCATATAGTGTAAAATAATTTTATAATGTAATTCAGAAACTGCAGTACTCTGTGCCAGTTGATACTTTAGTATAATTTTAGAAAAGTCTTTGCTTGTTTTTTTGTTGTGGTTGTTGTTGG